>NC_090269.1:422157961-422479627 GCF_040414725.1 Anabrus simplex | reverse complement strand
CGGCGGTCAGTAATTTTTGTGCGAAGACTTCTCCGATCAATATTTGGACAATAGCGACCTCCAAGTAGCCGAGTGGGCTTGCCACTTGTCAACATTCATACAGAGGGCTAATATATCAATTCCATATCAGTTTCAAGGGGGTGAGAATACTGGATATAAAAGCTCGGAAGTGGAAATGTGGAAAGAGTCGTGTAATGATTGTATACGGCCACTCGTGGAATTTCATTTTGCAGCGGAAATGAATGTGAAAGCTAAGTTTAGAACTGTGGTGAGGGAAGTTAACAAGTGTGTTAGCTCACATTTGAACAAGTCTTTGTTATTACCGTCGCTTATCTGACAGGATATTTAAAGCAGCCTTGAATGGCTTAGACACAGATTCAACTACGAATCAGTACGAAGAGATTTGTATAGGATATTATCCCATTAACTGACCCCATTCAACGTGTATTTATTACTTATGCTACTTATTCTTTGCGATGCGGCCTGCTAAGACTACATGTCAATTTCAATTCATCCTTTCTTGTTCTTTTCTCTTCCATTCTTTCGAGTATTTCTTCATCATTACTAGAGCCCGGATAGCCACGGACTATCAAATCTCAAAAAATATGCATATGCATTCATGCACTACCAGATGACATAAAATGCCCAATAAAGTGGAAAATATGCACTATTAAAATTCACTTCAACATAGTTACATTTTCTCTTCCTTTTGAAGCACTGTAGGACAACTGATTTCTTCGTATTTTCTTCATTTACGTTCATTCGTTTACCTGACAGAACATTTCTGAAGAGAGGAAGTGACAGGTTCATACTTAAATGAAGACATTTAGGACGAAAGACATCTGAAGTTATCTCTTTTCAAAAATTAACTTAGTAATTCCTTTCCTCAGTCCATTTAGACATGAGGTCTCTTCGTAGACGTTTAACAGGTGGTATGACACTAACACTTCTCAGCACAGTCCAACACTAAATTAAAGCCTGTTAGCGTGCTGCTTTCCTACTCCCTTCTTTTGTCAATTATTTTGGCATCAGAAGTCGTGTGGCCAGTGAGAGTTCGGAGTTCGGGGTAGGAAATTCCATCAAAACAAAACAGGATTCAGTGCAAAACCAAGGTATGTGAGCTGCTGTCTCGATAACCCGGCGTAGCAGTAATGTGATTCAAGTTTTGATTTCTTCGTCTAACATAGACGAAAAAAAGAAAAGAGAAATAAATAAAGAGATACCATTTAGTAATGCAAAGTGTAGGGTTCAGTTTTTACTTGGACACCTTATTTCTAAGAATTAGAGCGGTCGACGCGAGGTCTTCCCGTTTATGTCAATGTTTACTCAAGCAAAAGATAAGAAAGTGCTTGGCTATCTGCATTATAGGACCTCTTATGCATCTAACGTTGGTTGCCAAGAAGTATGCCATGAAGACAGTTTCTTTCTCTCTCAATAATAGACAAATAACGTGAACGTACGGTCCCAAATTCTGCAAACCCATGTTCGAAAATGGCACTATCATGCATGTTAACGTAATGCGTGCGTCAAAGTCAGAAGAAAAGTCATATAATCAATATAAATGTCCAATTATTACTATTAAATCCCAAATTTTCAAAATATGCATTATGCATGGATTTTTTTCGCAAAAAGGCTAAAACATGCAAACATGCACGGATAAAGTACGGTTGTTTTGAATTGATTAGTCATATAACGAATATTTACAGTTTCAGAGAAGTGTAACCAGCTTATTTAGGAACATGCATTTGCATGGAAGTCCAGGCTCTAATCATTACCCTATATTTTATTCTTCTATCACCAGACCACTTTGGACCAGGTTTACTTTTCATTGTTCCTTGGAATCCTTCAGGTCTTAAACACTAAAACTCTCTTCCTATAGCTTCCTCTTCGTTTACTTCATTTCTTTCTAAATCTTCCTCGACCTCTTCTATCCAGCCCGTTGTTGACTTTTTCTCCCAAAGCTACTTGAATATCTGTTTTGTCGATGTGTTACCATCCATTCTATTGATGTGCTAAGTCCATAAAGGTTGCAATCTCCTTTACGTCGCGCCGACACAGACAGGTCGTATGGCGACGATGGGATAGGAAAGGCCTGGGAGTTGGAAGGAAGCGGCCGTGGCCTTAATTAACGTACAGTCGCAGCATTTGCCTGGTGTGAAGATGGGAAACTACAAAAAACCACCTTCAGGGCTACCGACAATGGGATTCAAACCCTCTATCTCCCGGATGCAAGCTCTCAGTTTATGTTATTTTCATTGGATCTCAAAATTCTACTTTCTAATACTAATACTAATACTAATACTAATACTAATACTAATACTAATACTAATACTAATACTTGTGTCGGTGCGACGTTAAGCCAATAGCAAAAAATTACTAATACTAATACTAATACTAATACTAATACTAATACTAATACTAATACTAATACTAATACTAATACTAATACTAATACTAATACTAATACTAATACTTGTGTCGGTGCGACGTTAAGCCAATAGCAAAAAAATACTAATACTAATACTAATACTAATACTAATACTAATACTAATACTAATACTAATACTAATACTAATACTAATACTAATACTAATACTAACTAATACTAATACTAATACTAATACTAATACTAATACTAATACTAATACTAACTAATACTAATACTAATACTAATACTAATACTAACTAATACTAATACTAATACTAATACTAATACTAATACTAATACTAACTAATACTAATACTAATACTAATACTAATACTAATACTAATACTAATACTAATACTAATACTAATACTAATACTAACTAATACTAATACTAATACTAATACTAATACTAATACTAATACTAATACTAATACTAATACTAATACTAATACTAATACTAATACTAATACTAATACTAATACTAATACTAATACTTGTGTCGGTGCGACGTTAAGCCAATAGCAAAAAATACTAATACTAATACTAATACTAATACTAATACTAATACTAATACTAATACTAATACTAATACTAATACTAATACTAATACTAATACTAATACTAACTAATACTAATACTAATACTAATACTAATACTAATACTAATACTAATACTAATACTTGTGTCGGTGCGACGTTAAGCCAATAGCAAAAAATACTAATACTAATACTAATACTAATACTAATACTAATACTAATACTAATACTAATACTAATACTAATACTAATACTAATACTAATACTAATACTAATACTAATACCGAGCTCGATACCTGTAGTCGCTTAAGTGCGGCCAGTATCCAGTATTCGGGAGATAGTAGGTTCGAACACCACTGTCGGCAGCCCTGAAAATGGTTTTCCGTGGTTTCCCATTTTCACACCAGGCAAATGCTGGGGCTGTACCTTAATTAAGGCCACGGCCGCTTCCTTCCCACTCCTAGCCCTTTCCTGTTCCAGCGTCGCCATAAGACCTATCTGTGTCTGTGCGACGTAAAACAAATAGCAAAAAAATAAAATAAAAAATACTAATACTAATATTCTGGTATTTCTTATTGTAAACATTCTTAGTGACGACATGCGCTCTTTCCATCTTGTGTAACCTTTTTACTACAGCAGAATTTTCTAAACCAAGTTCACGAATTATTTCTCCGAGGTATTTGAATTTCTATACCTTCTCTAAAATTGATCAATATCTTCTTCGAAAAGGTTCTAAAATGTAGGTTGGACCTGTTTTACGGCCAGATGCCCTTCCTGACACCAACCCTATGGAGCGATGTGTAGGGACAAACACATACACCCAGTCCCCGCGCCAGAAGAAGTAATCATACACGATTAAATCCCCGACCCCGCCAGGAATCGAGCACAGGACCCTCTGAACCGAAGGCTTCAACGCTGACCATTCAGCCAATGAGTCCAAGTATTTGATTAATATCTGTCGTCAAAAATTTTGGAGCGGTTTTTATATTTGTAATAAATTTGTTCTTTTTTTCTAAAGAGATTCTCAAGCCTGTTTTGTTTCTTTTTCAGGGTAGGAATTAAATTAGTTTGTTTTATTTCTTAGTCCGTTTAAGCTGCAGGGTTGGTTTGTCCCTCGGACTCAGCGAGGGAACCCACCTCTATCGCCTCAAGGGCAGACCGTGAGACGTTTGGTCGGTGATACAACTAGAGAGGAGGGCCAGTACCTCACCCAGGCGGCCTCACCTGCTATGCTGAACAGGTGTCTTGTGGGAGATGGGAAGATTGGAAGAGATAGACAAGGAAGAGGGAAGGAAGCGACCTTGGCCTCAAGTTAGGTATCATCCCGGCATTTGCTTGAAGAAGTTGAAAACCACGGAAAACCACTTCGAGGATGGCACAGGTGGAAGTGGAACCCCCTCTACTAAGTTGGACCACCCGAGGCTGCGTGGACCCCGTTCCAGTCCTCAGATCACGTGTGCCGCCTTTAGCATTATAATTATCCTAGGTTGGGCCAGATCTGCAGCTGGCCTCTGCGAAGGCCACACACCATTATTATAACGTGGGCGTAGCAGCTCAGCCCAGCCTCTGTGACTTTCTCGGAAACGTGCACTACGTTAGGTGTTCTTGTAATGACCATCAATGTCTTCTATTCAGGAGGTCCCCGGTTCGATTCTTGGTCGGATTTGGGAGTTTAATCTAGTTCGGTTAATACCTTTGTCTCGTTGACTAGGTATTCTTGTTAGTCTTAATACACTTCCATTTGTATAACACTTCCAGTCTTAACTCTTTCACAAACATTTCTGCACAGATTTTCCATGAATCGTGCTTCCATAACACTCGATAATGAACACCGACTATTTTATCGTGAGCACCATTTTGTGTTGCATTCAACTGGTCACGAAACACGTCTGCTCCTCTCACTCACTCACTCACTCACTCACTCACTCACTCACTCACTCACTCACTCACTCACTCACTCACTCACTCACTCACTCACTCACTCACTCACTCACACTTTTTTACAATTGGCTTGACGTCTCACCGACACAGATAGTCCTTATGATCATGGTGGGATTGGATAGGGCTAGGAGTTGGGAGGAAGTGGCCGTTGCTTTAATTCAAGGTACAGCCCCAGAACGCTCCTGGTGCGAAAATGGGAAACCACGGAAAACGCTATTCTGGTTGCCGACAGTGGGGCTCGAGCCCACTATCTACCGAATGCAAACTCCCAGCTGGGCGCCCCTAAGCGCACGGTCAACTCGCTCGGTCACTGACACTAAATGACACAGTGACGTAATCAGGAGGTGCGCACGCGCAGACAAGTGACCGCAACCGTTTGGTGCATCGAAATGAGGGTTTCCAGCGTTTCCTGCGATGGCAGTTCTCCTGTTAGTTAATTCCGCGTCAGTCTTATAAATATTTTCCGGGCCGGTTTTATTTTGACCACCCTGTGTAAAGGTGAGGACATCAGTCAACGTACCAGTTGATCCACGACGATTGCAGGGTAGGAGGACGTAGCCAAGCAAATGAGGCAATGAATCCCTCCTGCCAAGCGGGCACAGTTCAGGCTGGTCTCCTCGTGTAGGGAATGTTTGCCGTCAACGTCCCTTATCGGCGAACGATGGAGGAACCTGCCATCACATCATGTTCACCCATCTGTACTCTACATGAGATCTGCAGCTACAGCAGGATCATCGACCCACGAACTGTGTCCGAGTGCTTCTATTAACACTTCATGTACATGAGGACGCTTGCCTAGCCCTCGAAGGCGTCCGACCCAATAATATTTAGCACAATCATCTGGGATGCTCTGGAGAGGGATGTAGGCGTCCTGGGATTTTTCTGACAAATCTCTGTGCATTATGGAAGGCTGCGCAACGATCATGGGTCAGGATGAGTTCCCAACGTTTCCAGTCTCTTGCGGAACACGTGCTACCCCGTATCTCCGCCATAGTCAGGACTGACACAAGTAACACAAGTAACCCCCTGTGGGTGGGGACGGTAGAATAACATTCACAATATCTCCTCCCTGTCGTAAGTGACGATTAAAAGGGGTCCCAGAGGATCTTGCGGGCGTGGTTTGGTGACACGGGGCCTTAGCTAAGTCCTCGCATTGTTTCCACTTACTTGTGCCAGGCTCGTCACTTTCTATCCTATCCGACCTCCCTTGGTGAACTCTTCTTCTTTTCCGACCCCGACGGTATTAGGTTGCGAATTCTAAGGTGTCTTTCATTTTCACGCCCTTCGTGGCCCTTTTTTTCTTTGGCCGATACCTTCATTTTTCGAAGTATCGGATCCTTTCCATTCTTTTCCCTCCGATCAGTGTTATATAGAAGATATCTGCCTTGTTGTACTTCTTCCTCAAGCAATGATCACCGGCACCACGACCTGTAAACAAGGAGAGACTCAGCTACGGGAACCGTGGTCACCAACCCAGGCTCCTAAGTTGAAAGTCTCTGATCCCCACTTTTATTCGGCTCTTGCAACAGGCAGGAGATATCGTGGATGTATGCTAGCAATCCCACCCACAGGAGTGTGTTCGATATTGTGTAGGCCAGGGTTTCCCGAATGTTTTGTGTCTAAGGCCCCTTACCATATCGCATTCAAGCCCAAGGACCCCTAGCCACAGAACATACAGTAATATTGAATTCTATGAACAAAAAACAGTATTTTGTAATGGTACCATGTTTGATTGTACGTAGGGTTGGCCCAGTTAATACAGGCTGCGACCTTGAGTGCACGGACCGCTCCTGGAAGCATTTGCATGTCCTTTTTTGTTCTGTCTGGTGAGTGTGATTTAGGGAAGTGCCGAGTCGAGTCACATCATACCATTGTTGCCTCATGGCCTGCCGAATTACAGATATTTGGCAAAGCTATATTCCTGGCCTTTCCGATGCTAATTTCTCATTATCAAGGATTGTACAACAGCGTAAAATGAAAGGTCTCAACACTAGAAAGTCCTCTGTAGGTAATGTGATAAAATTACATCAGAATGGCTTCCCGTCAGTAATAGCAACTTCGAAAAAATCTGTTGCGTAAGAGAGTTCGACCCTCCAGGACTCCGGACATCATTAAGAAGGTAAAGTCTGCTGTCCTGAAGGAAATTCCACCAAGTTAAAAATACTTTGCCAGCTACACAAGTGCATCTAAAAGTACTGTCTACCGCATAATTAAAGAATATCTGAACCTGGTAAAGTGGCAAAAGTCCCTTAGACGTGCTTTGACAGCAAGGCACGTTAAGGAACGGTTCACTAATGACAAAATTGAACTAAAACTACCTCGTACAGGATAAATGGCAGTCGGTTGTTACCCTGGATGAAGCTTTGATTTATTTGGATGACACTAACTAGGCCCTGGCAATTTACTGTTGTCCGAAAGGCCAAAAGGGGCACCCAAAGTTCGTCAAGGAAAACAAACAAATGTTTTCGAAACCGACTTTCAACCAATTAGGTCGTGTTACGTACATTTTGTACGTGTTGAAGAGATGTTAAGTACAGAACCAAAACGGCCAACCGGACACCGGTGGGATCCGAACCCACAACCTATCTATTTCACGACGTTTGCTCTACCAATGGAGCTATGGTGGCCTAGGCCATCTTTGTTCTGTTGGAAAGGATCTAAGCTGCAGGTCTGGCACTACTGCCGTCACACTGTAGAGTGCGTTTAAATCGCCCGTTGAGGGCCAAGTCAACATCCCTTCAACACGTACTAAATGTACATAATACGACCTAATAAGTTGAAAATCGGTTTCGATTATAATGCGGTCGTGAAAATTCAATATTGATAAACAAAAGTTTACTAGGGGATTCATGGTAGTAACAGGATATTGTCCCCGGGATAAACTCAGAATACTCAGAGTCTCGAAAAATATGAAGATCAATGCTACCTACTTCCAGAATAATGTCATGGACCTATGGACCCATATTTCGACGGCTGTACGGTGAGGATGTTTCAAATGTCGGAATCCATATGGATAAAGCATCCAGTCATACTGCTAGATCATCAGTCACCTACTACGAAAGAAAAGAAGTAGAGACGGGTGTCCTTGTCATAAACTTTAGTGACATCCCTGTCAAATCCCCCGATATCTAGATGTTGGATTTCTGTGCCTTTGGTCTCCTGAAAAGGGGGCTTTCTTCTAGACGCCGCGCCACTTCTGAGCGTCTTTGGAAAGTGTGCAAGGAATTACGGGACAATATTCCTCTTCCTGTACTCGGTCAAAGTCTTCTACAGTGGAAATTCAAATGTATCACAACCGAGTCTGGAGAAAAGGAAACGCCTAGGACAAACGGTATGTCAATATCGTCCATACTTAACTGCCGCAACCGTCCGTATTCGTAAAATTTAGGTCTAATATTTAATTTACTTTAAATTTAAATGTAACTTCATTTAAATAAAAATATTTTTCACATGCATAGAAATTATAAAACATTGTAACTAATACTTGGCTAATAATTAAAAGTCTAGATCTGGGGACTTACTTGGTACAGTTGTTGGTTCAATGGAACGGACGGTGATGTTTTCCAGGCACAGTCACCCAAACCGAAGATCAGCCTCTACATTTGTTCCGTTTCTGTACTTCGTTCTCATTCATGTGAGAGCAGAAAAGGTACACTCACACAGGTATTTTGTCACGAAAAGCATTAAACGCGGTATTTCCTTTCTAGAAATTGTAGGGTATATGGGATGTCATGGATCCAAAAGTCGATCAGAGACGTGGAATTGTGATACAAGGTTACTGTAAGTACAAGGACGCACATGCGCGATGCTGTCAGTTGTGTACAAATTATATACATATTATACACACATATCAATGCACCACCATTTCGAACAAAACACTTCTACGAAGAAGAGGAAGAAGAAGACTGCTACATTAGCATGTCAACCGATTGCTAACTCAGCAAAATGATAACATGAGTTCACCCACTTGGCTAACCATTTCCACTACAAGTCTCGCTAACAACTCAACTCTAGCTCCCAAAGCTGCATCTTTATATACATTGCCTTGCCAGGCTTCTAGAAGAGTATGACACAACATGTTTTCTCGTAATTTCGAGAGTCTCGAATAACCTATTTACACTAAATGGAATTTTCTATACAACTCTAGTGACAAGATGCGTTCTTCTGGACTATTATCGTGTGTTGCGCAACATTACACTGGTATTATACATGATATAATAAATTATATTCTATTAATTACGTGTTCTCACATTAAATAAACTCATATTATTATACATACAGCAGACGTGTCGTGACATAACCACACATGTTTTATTACGACCATGATTTATACCAAATAAAGTCCGTAAATAACTACAATAATAATAATAATAATAATAATAATAATAATAATAATAATAATAATAATAATAATAATTATAGAGCTCGATATTTTCATTATTTATCCATGGGTTAGAGAATTGTTTCCAGTTATATTAGTCCTTTACACTTGCATCAAGGCCTTCATAAGATACTGCCAAATTGTACCATTTATCGGCCAAGAATTACATATCATGAATGTTATACAACATTGAAGACATATGTTCCTCAATTTAGAATACTGATCTATGAGTTGTGTGTGTACAATAATATTTCGCTCTTTAAATACTTACATTATCATTGCGGACCCCTTTGATTATCATCGCATCCCCCCAGGGGTCCGCGGACCACATTTTGGGAATTACTGTTGTAGGGTGTCGTCTTTCTAGAGCCTCATACAGGTGGATACAGCCACTGTGATTTTCAGTGGTAAGATTGAATATACTATAGAACGGTGAAACAACGACAACATTTCCAGGATAATCGAGGGTGAGAATGAAAAGAGACGTCCTTCTCAATCAGATTACCTTAATAAAAGCGGTGTCAGTTTCTTTTGATGCTCTGGATCGAAGTCGCGCCAAACAGCTGGAAATGTTATTCGAAGAACACAGCAGCGGACACGACAACTACTAGGACAATTTTAATAACCAATGTGTGTGTCTCATACCCTCAGTACAAGGTTCTCTGCGAGTGTGTTTCTCTAGGCTTGATTTAACTCCAGCTTAGGAGATTTGGGATCGGCCGCACGGTGTTATTTATAACTGTTGTGGGGGAACCTCGCGTGCGCTGGATTATAAGCGAGCTCGCCATCAGTTACTACAGGTGGGTATGAACCAGCTTACAACTAATCCATTATAAATCGAATCACAAGTATTTTGCATAATAATAACAATAATAATAATAATGCCGGGCGAGTTGGCTATGCGGTTAGGGGCGCGCAGCTGATAGATAGTGGGTTCGAACCTCACTGTCGGCAGCCCTGAAAATGGTTTCCCGTAGTTTCCTATTTTTACGCCAGGGAAATGCTGGGGCTGTATCTTAATTAAGGCCGTGGCCTCTTCCTCCTCTCCCGTTGCCCTTTCCTATCCCATCGTCGCGATAAGACCTATCCGTGTCGGTGTGACGTAAAACAGAATTGTAAAAAGAAAAATCACATCATCCAACCATCCTGATTAAACCGTGAAGCAAGCGAAGGGATAATTTCTTAATTACAAAAAGCCTGAAGAATCACAAACACTGATCAATGTAGACAGATCATTAAATAAAGAATTAGAAACGCAGGAAAGGAAAATTCTCTGGAAAATCATTGGCCCAATATGCGTGTAACGTATCTGGATGAAAAGGAGATCTTCTGAGTTTTACCATTGTTCTTAGAAAATATCAGACATCATCAGAAAGAAGATGATTGGAATTTTATGGCCATATACAAAGAATGGACAATCGACTCATTGGCTGAATGGCCAGCGTTGAGGCCTTCATTTCAGAGTGTCCCGGGTTCGATTCTCGACCGTTTCGGGAATTTAATTGCGTGTAATTAATTCTTCTGGATAGGGGACTGGTTGTTTGTGTTTATCCCAACACTCTCCTTTCACTACCAACCACCACAGGGACGCGCTATAGTAATTACATCCCTCCACATAGGATTGGCGTCAGTAAGGGCATCCGGCAGTAAAACGGGACCAAATCCACGTATGGGACGTACTTAGCACCTGCGACCCCACAAGGTGTCGTAAAAGCGGCAGCAGAAGAAGAAGAAGAGAAGGAAGATGATGATTCCGAGAGTGGACAATGAAAGACTTACTAAATGGATATTTAATTGGATACTTCCTCACTAAAAGTCGAGAATAACTGGATATTCGAAATTTAAAAATCCTTCAAGACTTCAGCATAACAGACAAATCATACGGGACTGATCTAGCTTTAGAACGTTGGTGAAAAAACATAATACCGAGCTCGATAGCTGCAGTCGCTTAAGTGCGGCCAGTATCCAGTATTCGGGAGATAGTAGGTTCGAACCCCACTGTCAGCAGCCCTAAAAATGCTTTTCTGTGGTTTCCCATTTTCACACCAGGCAAATGCTGGGGCTGTACCTTAATTAAGGCCACGGCCGCTTCCTTCCCACTCCTAGCCCTTTCCTGTCCCATCGTCGTGTCGGTGCGACGTAAAACAACTAGCAAAAAAAACCATAATTTTGCTGAAAAACCCACTGCATGGAAGGAAGAACGGAAGAAAAGAAAGAGAGCATGAACAAGTTTTGGGAAGAGAAGAAACAGAATTTATCTGCTAAATAAGTTCAATCACGCTCCTTAGTTGGGGACAACGTTATGAAAATAATATTCTTGATAGCAATGCAGGATAGAGTGATTAACACTCGTGACGACCGAAAATATATCTTAAAGGAAGAAGTGAGCTACTGCTGCATGAGATGTGGAGAAACAGCTTTGTAGGTGCATGTAAGGCAGGTAAAGAATATACTCATAGCCATGAAATGGCCGAAATTGTGCACCTAGTGATGGGAACTTATGGATGAGAAAATCCCATATTATGAGTACAGACTCGAAAGTGAAAGTTTCAAGCTGTACTGGAATCGATCTTGGCAGGCAGACAGCACCATAAGATCCTTATTGACAAACAGCTCAGGAGGACTGATTTCCTCTCTTCAGATCACAATGTCCACCAGCCCTAAGTGCAGAAGATTGAAAAGTACACTGATCTCGCAAGAGAAGTTAGAAAACTGCAACAGTGGGGCCTATAGTTATTTCCGCCACAGGACTTGAGCATAGTAAGCTGCACTACACCAGCAGGATCTGGACATGGCCTGCACATTTCCATGCATACGATATGCCTTCCAACTGCGACATGACGCTCATGTTACACCATATTTCAAAACATTGGGATGGCTACGCATAAATGAACGAAGGAATTATCACCTAATGACACTTGTTTACCAAGTGCTCTCGACGAACAATCCTACTTACCTCTCTTCTAGTTTTCGTTTCCTTTCCTCATTCCATGAAATTAGTACCCGTTGTGGTTCCTTACTTGAAATTCCACTAAGTCGAACGAATTCCTACAATCATTCGTATTTAGTTACTGCATCGAGACTCTGGAATACACTCCCAGTGGACATTCGGCACCTTACTTCGTCTTCACCTTCGTTCCAGTGTATGGGACCCTCACCAGGATTACTTGATTCAGGAACTGGAGAAAATCCAAAGAAAAACAGCTCGATTTGTTCTGGGTGATTTCCGACGAAAGAGTAGCATTACGAAAATGTTGCAAAGTTTGGGCTGGGAAGACTTGGGAGAAAGGAGACGAGCTGCTTGACTAAGTGGTATGTTCCGAGCTGTCAGTGGAGAGATGGAGTGGAATGACATTAGTAGACGAATACGTTTGAGTGGCGTTTATAAAAGTAGGAAATATCACAATAGGAAGGTAATGTTGGAATTCAAGAGGACAAATTGGGGCAAATATTCGTTTATAGGAAGGGGAATTATGGATTGGAATAACTTACCAAGGGAGATGTTCAATACATTTTTAATGACATTGAAATCATTTAAGAAAAAGCTAGTAAAACAACAGATAGGGAATCTGCCACCTGGGCGACTGCCCTAAATGCAGATCAGTATTGATTGATTGATAAATTCAAATATGCCTGCCGGAAGTTTTTCCTGGGAACATAAAACATGAGTTGTGTGAATGGGTTTTCTTCATTTATTATTATTCTTCTTGTTTCGTTTCGGCCAACTAAGGACCACGTCATTTCAACTGTTTCCCTTGAGCTTTAATGTTGGTCCAGTATTCCTTCATTCGTATACGGTGTTGCTCCTTTCGCTCTTCCGTCCATGCCTTTCCAGTTTTCATCTTCGGCTTTGGTAGGAAACTCTGATGTTCTTGGAGTTTTTTCTTAAGTGGGACACGCTCCTGGATATCTTCAAATGAGATCCCAATCTCCTGCAGATCTTTCTGTACCTCACTGAACCATGCCCCCTTTGCCTTTTTCTCTTGGAGGAAAGTGAAAATGCGGTTGGTTAACCATGTTGAATTCTTTCGGGCCATGTGTCCATAAAAAGTAATCCCCTTTTTCGCATCACATCGGTTATTTTCTCAACATGCGAGTACAACTCCTGGTTGTGCCGTCTCCTAAACTCGCCGTTGTCTTTGACTGGACCTAAGATTTTTCTCAAAATCTTTCTTTCCTTGGCCTCCAATTTCTCCATCATGCCTTTTTTTGTTCATGGCGAGACATTCCTCTGCATATAGAGCCTCTGGCCGGATGACAGTGCAATAGTGTTTGCTTTTTGCATTCAGGGAAATAGATCTTTTGTTATAGATATTATTATTATTATTATTATTATTATTATTATTATTATTATTATTATTATTATTGTCACACTAATTGCCGTACTGATATGTAGGCCTAACTTAGTCTTAGAATTATCTGTCCGTAGTATTATTTCCTTTTAGAATTTCTATGTCTTACTTTTATGTTTACATTTTTAAATTTTATTGTTTATAGTGGTTAAGTGTAAGAGAGGGACGTGAGCCCTAACTTCGCCACAAATGTAAGTCAGGAATAAATAAATAAATAAATAAATAAATAAATAAATAAATAAATAAATAAATAAATAAATAAATAGAACGCTGTTATTCTGAACACCTGCCGTATGGTTAGTGTGATCAGTTGCCGGCCCCCGGTGACCAGGCAGGGTTGGTTTTTCCCTCGGACTCAGCGGGGATCCCACCTCTACTACCTCAAGGGCAGTGTCCTGGAGCGTGAGACTTTGGGTCGGCGATGACGCTGGGAAGGAGGACCAGTACCTCGCTCAGGCGGCCTCACCTGCTACACTGAACAGGGGCCTTGTTGGAGATGGGAAGATTGGAAGGGATAGACAAGGAAGAGGGAAGTAAGCGACCGTGGCCTTAAGTTACGTACCAACTCGGCATTTGCCTGGATGAGAAGTGGGAAACCACGGAAAACCACTTCGAAAATGGATGAAGGCGGAATCGAAGCCCCCTTTGCTTAGTTGACCTCCCGAGGCTGAGTGGACCCACTTCCAGCCTTCGTACCACATTTCAAATTTCATGGCAGGGCCGGGAATCGAACTCTTGCCTCTGGAGGTGCCAGCTAATCACACTAACGATTACACCATAGAGGAGGAAATAATAATAATAATAATAATAATAATAATAATAATAATAATAATAATAATAATAATAATAATAGTAATAATAATAATAATAATAATAATAATACCGATCATATTCATTGCTGTATCACTTAGCGGCGAGGTTACGGACGGTGGAAGCCTTAACTTTCCACCCCTCCAAGGCCTGTGGAGGGAGGGCTTCGCTTTATGTATCGCTGTACTTTGAATTATGTTTATTAGAGTATAAATTGTAGTTACTTACTGGAGCTCTTGAAGTAACATTGGAGATCAGGACTACAGACAGGGGGATGCAGACTTCACTTATCGAATAATTCTGATTTCCCTAAGGGGGACGGATCAATTCTCCTCTGAAATGAAAAGATTTCCTTGTTGAGCTCGTGCGATGGAGCTAACAATGGCAGGCGCTCTCTCGGCTCGCAGCGAGAACGTAAAATACTTCATTAGCTGCACATTTGTGCGCACAATGGCCTCAAACGCGGCGACTTTTGTAAGTATAGCGTTCGCCACTTGAAGCTAGGGTGCCATTGTTCCCCGCGCGGTCACTAATGACGTCACGTCACGGAGAAACAATGCGCCATTTTGAACCCCAAATGGAGGATTTTAGCTATTGCACGTGTGAGTGCACAGAGTTGTACGTAAATCTCACTGCGAATTTAACAACAACAACAACAACAACAACAACAACAACAACAACAACAACAACAACAACAACAAATAACAACTATTCTTTGACCGGGCTCAAGATCTTTCTTAAAATCTTCCTCTGTTTGGCTTCCAGTTGTTCTGCCAGGCCTTTCTTATTCATCGCAAGGCATTCTGATGCATATAGGCGCTATATGGGCCCGGTCAAGGAACAAGGAGAGTACATAAGACGACGCAACGATGAACTGTATCAACAAGTGGAGAAGATAACGAACACCATACCTAAAAGGAGAGTCTCTTTCTATGACCACTTGACGCGAATGAGCTCCGGAAGATTGTCCAATCGAAACTGTGCCTACTTTACGGGAAAGAAAACCAAAGGGATCTGGTTTATAGAGGTGGAACGAGACCTTAAAGAACTGGGAATCTCACATGAGGACATCTTGAAACGCGACTCTTTGAAGAAGAAACTTAGGGAACTACAGAGTCTTCAGCCAAAACCTAAAATGAAATCCGGCAAGAAGTGGACCGAAGAATGGAGGGATGGTCATCGAAGAAGAATGCGGGAACACTGGGCAAATGTGAAAGAGAATAGGAGAAAGCAGTTTGAATAGCGTGGTCCATAGAATACCGAAACGAGAAGTAATAATAATAAATAATAATACCGCCCCCCAGCATGACAGGTTAAGAAGCGAGCAGCGTACCGTAGCCTGCTCTATATAATGAGGTGGAATTATCTGTACTATCTTTATAATTTTCCTCCAGATCTACAGTAAATTACCCAATTGATCTGTTAAATGAGAAAAATAACAATGTCCACCCTATAGGTAAGATAAGGGTTGTTCTGCCCGAAGGCAGGTCCGAACCTCCGCAGAGGTGTTCCTGAGGCGGAGTTTACGTGCGGTAGGGTGGCCAGTTCCTTTCCGCTCCTCCATTCCCTTACCCCCACCAACAGCGCGTGGCAACCCATCCAACTCCTGACCACGCCCAATGTTGCTTAACTTCGGAGATCTCACGGGATCCGGTGTTTCAATACGGCTACGGCCGTTGGCTCCAGCCTATAAGCCAGAATAAATTAAGATAAAATGAACAACAGCCACTATCATATTGCCCATGATCACCTCCTTATCGGAGATCCGATGGCCGTGGCAATACGGTAAAAGGATAAACGACAAACAATGCAAACCCACTAATTACTTTTAAGGTTTTGGGACATGCTGCATGCCAGAAATTCTGTTCTAAAGGAGTTCCTTTCAAGTGATGGCAAATCTACCTACAGGACTGAGCCAGATTCGAACCCGCTATCTTGGTCGAAAAATAGAGCGCTCTACCGTCTGAGCTAATCACCTTCTCGACAGGTTGGACCTCTGGCCATGAAACTGGGCCAGAACACAACTGTGACACAGGTCGCATCCGAGTGTGGAAAATGTGGAAGAAAAAGAAGAGGATACATGAATAAAAACTGCATATATGCATATTAAGGTGGATAATAGTTAAAATTAGTCTGAATATTTGAAACTAATGACAATGGTGTTGATTATTGTTTTAAGAAGAACCATCCTCTGCTAACATTAATTATAAGGGGAACAGAAGAGGCTATGTAGAAAGAAAGAAAGAAAGAAAGAAAGAAAGAAAGAAAGAAAGGAAAATATCACGAATTTGAAATTTATTTTCAGACATTTTACATGCAAATTTACATGCTAATTTTTATAGTAACCAGGACTGTTTTCAGACGAGCTTTGCTGTACGAAAGTGAAATCTGTGTGGACTCACGGCATCTTCTTCATAAGTTAGAAGTAACAGAAATGAAAGTAGCGAGAACGATCTCTGGTTCCATCAGGTGGGAACAATGGCAGCAGGGTAGTCGGAATGAGGAGAGAAACGGTCTATGGAGGAAGCTGCAGGCATAAACCGACTTCGGTGGTGGCGTCATATGAGGCGAATGGATGGGGAGTTGGACTCAGATTTTAACGATTTAAAGAAAACAGACATGAAACTAAACAAGGTCAGAGAACTAGTTACAAATAGAGGATTATTGCGTTTAGTAAATTCACAGAAGCTTGCAGACTGAATCCTGAAATATCCATGGATTGTCGGAGAACGATAGTACCCGTAGCAATGATATTATAGCCTTCGAAAATTACAACAATGGATACATTATTGATCCTACGGCTCGGTTTGAATCCCACGCTAACCAGCCCAGTGAACTACACGAAGTCTGAATGTTTGAAACTAGTGATAATGGTGTTAATTATTGTTTTAAGAAAAAGTACATCTAGACAGCCATCCTCTGCGATCATTAATTATAAGGGGAACAGAAGAGGCTATGTAGAAAGAAAGAAAGAAAGAAAGAAAGAAAGAAAGAAAGAAAGAAGTGAATGCGGATTGGAGAACAAGTTATGGGACTTATGATCGGTGCAAGAGAAAAATTTCCTAAGCTCTTTGAAGAATTCCGCTGAAGATTAAAACTCCCAGAGTCGTTGACGAAGAATGTGGTCCTCAAAGCCTTCATTACCAATGCTGAGGCATCATTTATATGGTCATAGATGTATTCAGTACACTTTGTCCTCATGGGCAACCTCCTTATGGGGTAAGTGTTTATTCTGTGAATAAATACATATACAGTGAGTTTATCTCATCGGCTGGGCGGCAGGCGCGCCCAGCTTATTGATGAAATGATTAAAATTAATGTTGTAAATAATAAAGTAATGACAAAGGTTTTTATAGAAGTATAAAACAGTTCATTGGAAGCTAAACTAGTGATGTAGATAAAAAGAACTAATATACCTCCTAGGAAGATTAAGAATAGGATGTAGGAAAATCTGTCTCCCGTTGACTCATCACTGCCCGTCACACAGCACAGCGGCAGCATGGCAATGGCCGCACTTCGCAGTTCATGTCCGTGCATAGAACGTGTATTATGTGTTGATCTATCGCTCCAACTTTTCTCGAGTTGTGAAGTGTTATTTCGGGACCTAATTCTCGTAATGTCTCCACGTGTGTACACGGTAGAGGAAAGTGTATTTATGTACGATAATTATGTGAAAACTGAGTCTTTCAGGGAAGTCGTTAGGCGATTTGTAACACAATTTTAAGGTGTACGGCCCCACATAGAGAGACCGTGTGCATACTCGTAAACAAAATGAGAGAAACTGGTTCTTTACTCGATAAGAAACGAAGTGTACACAAGAACCTCGTTTATCCGGATCGAGAATAATAAAAACATATTTTTACAAGTACAGTATTTCTTTTATGGCATCGAGTCTTCTTGAATGTCTTTTCCGCCAAGGATAGTTAACGACAGGAATTGGGAGTAATTCGGTCACGGTCTAACAAAGGTACCGTCCAGGCGTTCGCCTGGAATTGAGAATGGGAAATCGCGGAAAACCATTCCCAGGATGGCCAAGGTGGGGTTCGAACCCACGCTCTTCTGAATGCAATGCACTATTAATTCACTGATGGTTAATTCGATAATGTAACCAGCGCTCCATTAGAAGAAACAATAACTTGTGAAGAGGCAACAATTCAGCTGAACAAACTGATGGCCTATTTAGAATCCTTGACTCAAACCACACGGGCAGAACTGATGTTAGTAAAACGTCTTCATGATCGTGCTGCGCGCAAACGCTATACAAATGTAAAACAGAAAAAAACTCACACATTATGTTAGTGCCTAAGGCAGAGTCGTGAATGTACAAAAAGTGTTGTGATACTTTTTGTACAATTGAAAAAAGGTTTACTGAACGACTTATGTTAATAGATTATATAATATGCACTGTATTTTATTTTTAGTTTTCTCCGGATTATCCGGATTTTCGATAATCCGGATCAGTTCCGGTCCCACTTAACCCGGATAAAGGAGGTTCTTGTGTACTTAACGAGGAAAACGTAAATGAAATCGCAAAAAGATTAGAACATACGCCCACAAAATCCCGAATATTACTTGGACAAGAAGAGCTCAACACGGAGGGCTACGGAAATATTAAAATTGAAACCAGGAGGAGAACATTTCCAACATCTCCTGTCATAAGGTCTTAATTCTTAATTACTAATGTTCTTAATTTTAATTGTTATCTCATGTCATGCACGGATAAATTGAGCAAGTCCTGTCCTTCTAGCTACGTCGCGGAGCGGGTAGTGATGAGTTAACGGGAGGCAGATAAGCTGGACGCGCTTGCCGGCCAACCTATGACAGAAACTCACGGTATATAGATGCACGTATGTATGTAAGTAAGTAATTCTTAAAGAGAAGTAATTATGCCTAGTGATAAATATGCAGGAGTTGCGAAGTGATATAAATGACGAAATTGGTACGTGGAGAGGAATGTGCCTAGCATTTTTGTATTTCAAAGCAAAGGCATAGTGAAAATTGCTCTCGGTATTGTGGAGCTGTTACATTGTGGGGTAGGAGTTATTCCAGCTGAATGAACCACACAAGTGTCTTGTATTACTGAAGGAGAGCGACTTCCCATGTCCCTCCCCGCGCGAGACATTTATGTGAAGACTTCAGCTCCAATTTATGATCATTTCAAGCTTTTATAATCCAAGCCGCAGAGAAGAGAGCAGCCATCAGCAGAGCGGAGGAATAAAACTGAGATGGAGGTAAGTAATTTAAATAAATACATTTCAAGTGCAATTCTCTGTTAAGGAATTTGTACGTGACGCAGTCTCTTGGTGGTGATGATTATTGTATCTCAGATTTTATACAAAAGCATATTTTATTCCTGAAGAGAACTTAAAAATGGTTTTATATTTACACGTTTCTTCTATATGTATATATCAAGTGGTTCACCAGCCCCTTATTCTTTCGGAGGTAGGTAACCCAACTAACACACATACCTTAGTCATCCGATAAACATTAGTATCACAGAGCTCGATAGCTGTAGTCGCTTAAGTGCGTCCAGTATCCAGTATTCGGGAGATAGTAGGTTCGAACCCCACTGTAGGTAGCCCTGAAAATGGTTTTCCGTGGTTTCCCCATTTTCACACCAGGCAAATGCTGGGGCTGTACCTTAATTAAGGCCACGGCCGCTTCCTTCTCACTCCCAGCCCTTCCCTGTCCCATCGTCGTCATAAGACTTATCTGTGTCGGTGCGACGTAAAGCAACTAGCAAAAAAAAAACCATTAGTACCTGCTTTTTTATGCCCTTAGTTCAACCATACCGTTTATATGATGCTCGCGAAAATGGTAGAAATCATTAGCGGCAGTGTTATTTCTATTACTTAAACTATAATAAATGTGGAAAACGATGACAGCTGCGAATAACGCTATCTTACGTTTGGACATGAAGAGTCTATAAGCACTACAACGTGCTAGCTATGCATCACGGTGGCTCAAGTACTATAACCATTCAATTTTTACTAGATCGGAGCTAAATAGAACATTGGAAGTTTATGGTAATATAAAGTTAATGAAATCATACGTGAGGATACGTCCAACTGTCATACGTCCAGGTACTTCAGTAAATGAAATAACTCGCTCAGCTGAATAAATGCCATATAAGGAGTTGAAGGTACCGGTGAATTCACAAGGTGGTATCCATTAAGTCACAGTCGGTAAGGGAACTTCTAGTACGATGAGATAATATTGAATAAATGTTGTATTTTACTTCAGCAGAAGAGGGACACATATCGTTAGATGGTATGCAATCTCAACGGGGAAGGTACATAATGGAGGCCATACAGGACAGGTTCAATTCACATACGATGTTCATACATTGTATATCTATTACGATATAATTCGAGAGTCGAGACCCATTATACAGTATGATAATCGATTTGTACGTAATTTTTTTTTTTTTTTTGCTAGTTGCTTTACGTCGCACCGACACTGATAGGTCTTATGGCGACGATGGGAGAGGAAAGGGCTAGGAGTGGGAAGGAAGTGGCCGTGGTCGCAATTAAGGTGCAGCCTCAGCATTTGCCTGGTGTGAAAATGAGAAACCACGGAAAACCATATTCAGGGCTGCCGATAGTGGGGTTCGAATCTACTATCTCCCGAGTACTGGATACTGGCCGCACTTAAGCGACTGCAGCTATCGAGCTCGGTGTACGTAAATCTAAGAAGGCGACGGATTGTTAAGTATATTTCTTTGCCAATATCAGTGATTTCAACAGCGTTCTGTATCATAGAGGTCATGCTCAAGCCGTCAAAATCATCTGGAAGGGGGATTACAGGCCACGGAATTCTGAGGATCTATGATATGAAAGACGACTGTTGTTATTATATTTTAGAATAGGAGTCCGGCTCCATGGCTCCATGGCTAAGTGGTTAGCGTGCTAGCCTTTGGTCACAGGGGTCCCGGGTTCGATTTCCGACAGGGTCGGGAATTTTAACCTTAACTGGTTAATTTCGCTGGCACGGGGGCTGGGTGTATGTGCCGTCTTCATCATCATTTAATCCTCATCACGACGAGCAGGTCGCCTACGGGAGTCAAATCGAAAGACCTGCATCTGGCGAGCCGAACTTGTCCTCGGACACTCCGGGCACTAAAACCCATACGCCATTTCATTTAGAATAGTATTTTGTTTTGTAAGAACAATGCGAATAATGGAGAGATGCTAAAACGACATCAGGGACATTGCACGCAGACAAGAAGAAGCTAAATATAAAACTTACTTTTTAACTGTATAACTATTGTACGGATAGTACGAAATAATTTTGTAAAGGCATAAAGATATATCTTTATCTCTCGAGTAATAAGGCGAGTGGTGATTCAGAACATTGTAAAGTGTTATTTATGTACACTGACTGAGCAAATGTCATGGGATAGCGGAGCACTGATGCGCAGGTGTGTTGTCTGCGCACCACACGTCCCCTGTGCCAGCGGCAGTTGTATACGGGACATTGTGAGCAGTGGCTGTGCATGTGACAGGTGTAACATGGAACGTCGTCGTGAGCTGACACCGTTCGAACGGCTACGGTGGGAAGTGCGATTTCGGAAGTGGCGGAGGAATTCGGCTTCTCACGATCAACCGTGTCCTGGGTGTATCGTGAATGGCTGAATGCGGGTGTCACCGTCCACAACAGACGAACGACCGGCCGTCCAGCCACCCTCGATGACCGTGACCGACGACATCTGAGACGGATTGTCAATAGTGACAGACGGGCAACCGTGCAACAAATCACGGCTCAATTCAACACAGGCGGTGCTAGACACGTCTCCCAGTGGACAATCCGTAGGAACATGGGTTCAGTGGGGTACGGGAGCCGGCGCCGCACACGGGCGCCACTGTTAACCCAACGTCATCGGGCACAACGACGCGCATTTGTCGCCAGTCACCAAGGATGGACACTGGAACAATGCCGTAACGTGATATGGTCGGACGAATCACGATTTCAACTGCACCATGCCGATGGGAGGCACCGTGTATGGCGCAGACCACATGAAGCGGTGGATCCCGCTTGCCTCGAAGGTGTGGTCCAGGGCGCTGGTGTCTCTGTTATGGTCTGAGGTGCATTTCCCTGGTATGGAATGGGCCCCCTAGTTGTTCTAGTAGAGACTTTGAATGATACGCTGTATGTTGAGCTGCTCGGAGACCACCTCCACCCATTTTTGGTCTTCTAGCGCCTAAATGGTTCTGCGGTGTTTCAAGATGATAACGCGCCACCACATCGCTCCCGCGTCGCCCGGGAATGGTTCCAGGAGCATGCAACGGAGGTCCAACGACTGCTATGGCCATCCAGGAGCCCAGATATGAACCCTACCGAGCATATCTGGGATGTCCTGGAACGCAGGCTCCGTGCCATGAATCCTGCACCCACGAACAGACCAGCATTGCGGCCGCTCTGAAAATGAGTGTCAGCTGCGTCCAGAGGACTACCAGGGACGTGTTGACTCATTTCCACGGCACTTCACTGCAGTTCGCAGGGCCAGAGGAGGCCCCACAGGCTATTAGGTGACTATCCCATGACATTTGCTAAGACGGTGTATATGACATTGTGCTAATTCTATATTACGAGTTTCCGGTACTTCGATGTCGCCATACATGATGATTGTTATATGATGCCGAACAACTAGATAATGGTGAGTTAAACACGGGAAGTGGTCCCGAGGGGTATGGAGAGTGTTGGAATGATGGCCAGATGATGGAATTAAGAACCTAGAGATGGGAGATGTCATCTTCCCGAAGCCATCAATATGACAATTACCAAAAACAAGTGTCTTTCAGCTATTCGGCTAGGTAGTTGCTTAAAGTAGAGTAGATCAATTTATGGTGTCAGAATTGACATGTGTAGGTAAACAACTTGAGTGATATTGTATGATCATCAATCATTATTTTATAACAGGCATGGAGTACTGTGAATTTCATCATGAATAATCCAGGAAAAATCATAATTTTTCGTGTGCTATATTTTAAATCCGAGTGTCTAACAGTAGATATAGCGCAGGAAATTTTCCGAAACATGGTAGTTGCATTTAGTAGAATAATGTCGTCGTAAATGAGCCTCAGTGTATTATTTATTGCGTGGGCATATTTATTTGAGGTGACCATAAGATAGTTAACATGTGTTTAAATTGGAGTCATCTAAGATCCTATTTTCAAGTCATATGCGTAGCTTTCGCGAGAAGAGTAATAGTGTTATCGCACTGATTATGATTTATGCTTATGTAAGGATGATGTAGTCTTGGAGAATAATATGCTTGGATATTTTTTATTATTATTATTATTATTATTATTATTATTATTATTATTATTATTATTATTATTATTATTATTATTAAAGCGTCTTTATTGTGGCGAAGTTAGGGCTCCCTGCCCTTTCTTACACTTATCCACTTCATGTATATACAATGTAATTTTTACATAAAATTTAAACATACGAAATTTTTACAACCTGAAGTATAACTAAATTATATACTGGAACACATTGCAATAAACAACCATATTCACTCTCATTCATGCATCCCATTCACACTCAAGAAAGACTGGAAGTGCTTAAAAGATGACGCTGGCAAAGGATTTTACATTTTGTCTTAGATTTAGCTTCTCTGATGTCATTGGGGAGTTCATTCCACCAGCTCGTGGCGGTGATCGTGAACGATCTGTTGTAGGTTGCGGTTCGATGCACAGGAATTTCTAGCGTACAGCCTGATCGGGTATTGAACAGGTGTAGGGAACTAAGGTAGCGAAATCTGGTGGATAGGTAAGGAGGAGTGTTTTCAGAAACCACTTGATACACCAAAGTAGTTGCATGGAGTCTACGTGTGCCATTCAGTCGTAACCAAGATAATTGTGTATAGAATGGGGATACATGGGCGTATGGTTGTATGTCGAATGCATACCTGATGCATGCATTTTGGGCACGTTGCAGTCTCATGCTTTGCTCGTTATTGATATCAATAAAAACTGTATCACAGTATTCGAGAATTGGAAACAAGAGTGATTGAATGAGCTTTATTTAGAAGATGAATTTCATTTTACTTGAGCATGAAATGAAAGAGATTTGAAGTAGGGTCGTAGAGTTGAAGTGAATGATTTGATACGCTATGTTGTTGGAAAATAATTCATTGGGTTTATGCATTGAATGATATAATGCAATCTTCGGAAAGTTCCGATGATATGTTATTAAAGCAAGCACTGATGTTCGTCATGTATATGGATTTAATGGTGGTGATGATAGGCAATTTCTTGATGATGATTTCGAAGGATACTGAAGTCGATAATGTGGTAGTTGTCAAAATGCGATAACCTAGGATTTAATGTAAGTGAGTTATACGCAGATGTGAAGGGATGAAATAGAATATTCGATATGAATGTCACCATGTAGAAGTGAACCATGTTGCAGATGAGATGGATAGATCTTACTTTGGTAGTGCGTAGTTTGATTTTCTGCTAATGATATTTTTGGTAGCCCATAGAATTGGTAGTTAGCATTAAATGTAGATTTTCAGGATTTTCATGGAGAACACCAGAGGTTGCGGAGTCATCGAGAGTCTTGACCATTTATTATTAATGGTGACATTATTTTCAGGAAAATTATCGTCTAGATACAGCTGTCGCAGACTTTCAGGGGAAACTGATTTCTAATTACTACGTAACCTTAGTAATTAGGGAGGAATCTTGGTGTATTTCCATTTCTTTGGTCGTACAGTTGATGTAAGCGACGACATTATGAGCATGTCATTGGAGCATCCAAGTTGTTTTGTTAGATTTTTGCTGAATTAGATAATATTAACGTGCTAAGTTCTGCCGGTGGTTTCTGAGTGAAGTGGAGTCAGGACTTCTAGATCCTCAGTTTTTCATTTCTTGAGATGAGGCCATTTCCATCATCTTCTGTGATGTTCATTAACAAGCGTCAATCCTATTGTAAATATTTTCAGGAGAAGTTTCTTTCTTCCCACCGTGTAAAATACATTTCACGTTCCAATTTAGAGGACCCAGGATTCTGGAGAATAATCGAAGGGTGAATATGGTGTTAGGCTGTCAAGGAAATGCAGAAGTTCCTTGTAGATAGTCATAAGGAAAGCTATTAAAAGTAATACTGTATTTGACTATCAGTGTTCTTGCAGACGTTTCCCCATTTCTTCAATGTCGGGTTGCACACTTCGTTTGACAATTGAAACAGCTTCGCTATACTTCGTTTTCGTATTTACGATTATTTGTCTATATAGTCCATTAAATCTTAGGTTGGATAATGTTCTTTCACTAAGTCAGACTTTTGTCGGTGAATTGATATTGTGAAGTAACTCTTACGGGGTCTCTCATATAAAACAGGTGTTTGTACTCTACGACAGCTGCAGTATAGGGCGCGCGCGCATAGTTGTTGAGCTTGCAAGCAGCCTGCATGTGTTCGACCTGGCAAGCATGAGTCGCCAGTCTGAATCCCAGCTGTTAATATGTTGAGGCAGTTATCATTGCAACACCGTTTATGTAAAAGGTATTTAAAGTACGAGTCGGCTCAAAGGGTACGCGATCCATTTGTTCGTCAATTTCCTGGTGAAGTGCCACCTTCACAAGCACAGTGACTTTGAAACTACTAGCTCAGTGCTCAATAAAACATGTGTGCACACGAACTGTTTTACGAGAGGAAAAGCAAGACGACATTGCTGCGAATCTTGAACGGTCGTCGAATATATCGCTCACAAATTTAGCGCAGCAAGTAGAGCTACAAAGCTGTTACACATCAAACCATACAGGTTTACACGGCCCTGATGATCCAGCCACAAGAGTGAGATATTGCGAGTGGTATCTCGCATCACTGGATGATCGTTTATTCGACCCACAGTTTGTGTTCTTTCAGATGAGGCCTGGTTTCATCTTAATGGTCGTGTGAACAGTCATAACACTTGGTATTTGTGTGCAGAAAATGGTGTTTATGAAACCCTTCATTATGATAGGAAGTTTGGTGTTTGGCGTACTCTTACTGCAAGAAGAATAATTGGGCCTATTTTGTTTGAGAGGTACCAATATTACATTTTGACGCCGTTCTGCGATCAGTTAATGGAGGAAGAAAAATCATGTGGATGTTTTCAACAAGATTCAGCCCCTGTTCATACAGCAGAAGATCCCCTTCTTACAATCTCGGAAGTGTTTGCAGACAGTGTGACCAGTGCTGGTCTATTTCCCCCTCGTTCTCGAGATCTAACAGTGTGCGATTTTTACTTGTGAGGTAAACTGAAAGAAAAAGTGTATCGAATAAGTCCTCACACATTGGAGGAACCGAAAGGAAACATTACGAATGAAATCAGAAACCTTACAGTAGCGGAACTCACTCGTGTCAGCCAGAATGTGGTTACCAGATACAACGCCTGTACAACCCAGAAAGGACGACATTTCCAGCATCTTTCGTGAAGTGAGATTACATATAAGATTGTACACACGCTTAAAGCAGGGCGGCGTTAGTTCGGCTGAGGCATGAGCCGTAGCGCGGATTACGAACACCGTGCGTTCGGTATTACTTTATATGAGAGAACCTGTATATTTCACAATCGCATATAAACTTATTTAATGAGTCGTATAATTCACTCTACCTTTCACATTAGACCTTGAGAGTACCCCGGACAGGTGATGAACCTTACTCACCTACAGTGGTGAGTAGCATGTTGTCGAGCAGGAGCGCGATGGCCACAATGATCAGCACCAGTCGGCGGGACTCCCGGCATTTCTGCAGGTAGACGCCGAACCGAGAGGCGCCCAGGCAGTCCTGGACCACCGTCATGCCGGCCCTGCAACCAAAATACATTCAGTCACATTTGTGCGGATCATCACATTGCCACGGCACCTCATTTGGAATTACAACAGGTGTGATAGGAAAGAGAGATTGAGAAACGAAGATGTGCGAAAGGAGGTCGGAATGGAAAACTTAAATGAAAGAATTGATAGGAAATGTAACTTCAAAGTTTCTCAGTCTATCAGACAAGCAGGTTCAAAATTTTTATTTATTTATTTATTTATTTATTTATTTATTTATTTATTTATTTATTTACTGTTCACTATAGAATTTCCATACCAATTACAGTGGCAGTTGATTATATGGGTTTATTTTTCAATGTTTCAAAACAGTCTAATAATCTAATATCTAAACTATTCTAATATTATATATACAATGTGAAAGGAACAGTATTTCATATCTAATCTAATTTAATCTTTACAGAAAGAGTAAAATAAAGAATAAAAACGTAATTTCATAGCAAAACTATTCTTTCCTTCTAGTTCTAACACTAATGGGATAGGGCTTAATGTAGAATGTTGGAAGTACATTTTGTGGTTCACCGAGCTCGATAGCTGCAGTCGCTTAAGTGCGGCCAGTATCCAGTATTCGGGAGATAGTAGATTCGAACCTCACTGTCGGCAGCCCTGAAGACGGTTTTCCGTGGTTTCCCCATTTCCACACCAGGCAAATGCTGGGGCTGTACCTTAATTAAGGCCACGGCCGCTTCCTTCCCACTCCTAGCCCTTTCCTGTTCCATCGTCGCCATAAGACCTATCTGTGTCGGTGCGACGTAAAAAAAAAAAAAAAAAAAAAAAAAAAAAAGCATTTTGCGGTTTATAGGAAGGGGAGTTAGGCATTGGTATAACTTACCAAGGGAGGTGCTAAGTAAATTTCCAATTTCTTTGAAATCATTTTTAAAAAGCTAGGAAAACAACAGATAAGGAATCTGCCACCTGGACGACTGCCCTAAATGCAGATCAGTATTGATTGATTGAATGATTGATTGATATCAAACAATACAGAAATATTCACAGTAACATTAGGAAACGCAGGTTAAAATTTTATGTATGGACAAATTAAAAGAATGCACCCACACAGACTTACAAAACCGAATTCTATGAAAACAGGAGTAAAGTCAAAAAAGACAGAATGAAATAGATTGGCGAAATCAAAACTGATCTGAAACCGGGGATGCACCCACACAGACTTACAAAATCGAATTCTATGAAAACAGGAGTAAAGTAAAAAAAGACAGAATGAAATAGATTGGCGAAATCAAAACTGATCTGGAACCGGGAGGAATTACACCAGCAGATGTCCAGAACTGGGTAATGCTCAAATCGAAAATTCACAAATGGTAAGCCCCATGCTCCAGGACACTGCCCTTGAGGCGGTAAAGGTGGGATCCCTTGCTGAGTTGGAGGGAAAACCAACCCTGGAGAGTAAACAGATTAACAAAGGAATAAAAAAGAAAGAAAGAAATAGTAATAAATATGTCATGTAAATCTGTCGCCTGTCTGTTTCGGGAAAAGGAAGAAAAATACATCATCAACTACAGTATTTGGAAATCCTGTGCTCGAAACTCGTCGCAGATAACATGTACCCTGTTAAAAGCTACACCTCACTTCAAACAAAAAATGCTCAAAATATAACCAAATATGACTTTGTATCACTAACATCAGCAAAATATGGGCAAAACACTAAAAGAAGACCGAAATATGCAACATAAATTTGCTTTAATTGGGGCCGTCACTGACAGTTATTTTTCAGATTTCGTGTGAAATGAACTCGGGAAAGAAATGTGACTTTTCTTTTAATAAACATTTTGTTATCACCTGAACGGATAATGTCCCCTTATCTCCCTAGCTTAAGTGATTGGGGACGATCTTTGGCGCTAGCGGGTCGCAGCTTGTTTTATTCATTGGAATATGTTTGTCACATTCTCTTCCGTTTTTATCCTCCGAAGAAACAGATGATTTGACC
Source organism: Anabrus simplex (assembly GCF_040414725.1). NCBI lineage: Eukaryota > Metazoa > Arthropoda > Insecta > Orthoptera > Tettigoniidae > Anabrus > Anabrus simplex. Next base: position 422,450,410 of record NC_090269.1, on the reverse strand, counting down.
TGCTAAACCGAGGCCAGTTTATTGCTAGAGTGATGTGTGAACTGGCGAGAGAGCATTTAAACCATGCGTATGTGAAGTATGTCCAGTATCATATTCATGCGCGTGATGCGTGTATAGAGTCATTTAAACCAAACCAAACCAAACCCCATGGCACTACGGAGCTTGAAGGGTCTCGGCCTACCGAGCAACCGCTGGTCAGCCCGAAGGCCTGCGGATTACGAGGTGTCGTGTGGTCAGCACGAGGAATACTCTCGGCCGTTATTCTTGGCTTTCGAGACCGGGGCCGCTATCTCATCGTCAGATAGCTTCTCAATTCTAATCACGTAGGCTGAGAGGACCTCGAATCAGCCCGCAGGTCCAGGTAAAAAAACCCTGACCTGGCCGGGAATCGAACCCGGGACCTCCGCGTAAGAAGCAGGCACGCTACCCCTTCACCACGGGGCCGGCAGAGTCATTTAAAGCTATATTAATTTTAATATCAGAGCTCAGGCGGCAGCGCGCCGGCCTCAACCGCTGGGTTCCTTGGTTCAAAACCCAGTCACTCCACGTGATATTTGTGTTGGACGAAGAGGAGGCTGGACACGTTTTTCTCCAGGTTTCCCCTCTCGTCTTTCATTCCACGAACTCCTCCCGTTAACATTTCATCTGTCAGTCATTAATCGTTCCCTCGAAGGAGTGCGACAGGCTACGGCACAATTGCCATCCACGATGCTAGATGGGGGGCTTCATTCATTCCATTCCTCACACGGTCGAATAACTGGAAACAGGCTGTGAATTTTCATTTATTAATAGTATTATCATTGTTCAAATCATTATTGATCTGCATTTAGGACTGTCACCCAGGTGGCAGATTCCCTAGCATTTGCTTACCTAGTCTTTTGTTAAATTATTTTAAAGAACTGGAACATTTATCGAACATTTCCTTTGATAAATTATCCCCTTCCATAATTCTGGGCGGATAACAGCATAGAAGTTGTTTATTATATTTATACCGTTAACATGATTTTACAGTCGCACCAATTGTATTGGATGTTGACGAGATGGCAACGCGATATTTTAGGAAATAAATTGTACAGAAATTTTGAAGGATTCTGGACCCATCCCGCTCCGGACTCCCTTAAAATACTTCCTCGAGAACATCAATTGGTCAATGGAGGATAGACAAGAAAGGTAAGTGGAAGAACTGAGTTATGTCAGCTGCATCCATGGTCCCATGGCCTCCACACCAACGTAGGACAAACTGTGGGCCCCTGAGGTCTTTGCCCAGTTAAAGTTTATTCGCCGCACCTGCTAACGTACGCTTCTGCTGAACACGCCCCTCCATGAAGCAGGAGTAGCTGTTTTATATTAGGAGCGTTGTTCGCTCGACTCTCGCAATCCCTGGAGATATTTATGTCTGCCGCACGCACCTGGGTGCCACCTACTGTCTTACTGGAGATAAGAACTCTCTCCATTCATCCTGAAGAAGTTGAAAAGTATCCCCCACAGCAATTCCGTCTGTCTTGCTATGGGCCGCGAACATACAAAGTTCATGCCTAAATAATTCATCCTTTGTGCGGAACTCTCTTTGAAAACATCGTACTTGTTAGAATATTTACATATTTCACATTGTCATTCACTTTATCTGAGTAATCACTTTGTCAAAGTACAGTTACGTTTCTCCGGATAATTAAATTTGCCAAAGTTGAATATTTTAAATTTCTCTGTATAATTCATTTTTAAAAACCCGTAAATTTTCCTTAAAAAATATCACTTTGCCTAAGTCATACATTTAAATTTATTTGAATAATTCATTTTCCTAAAGTTGGGAATTTAATTTTTTCTCTAATACACTTTTCCAAAACCGTAAATGTAAATTTATCTGATGTAATTCACATTTAAAAAGTCATTCATTTAAATTGGATACCTCAAAGTAGAAAGATGCAAAGTGTAAAAACGGAACATTTGGGATAAAGTAAAGTATAATAAAAATAATGTTACTATAAGAATACTTTTACACAGGCTGGGTTCATATTTACTTTAATTGTAGATAACGGTACGTGTATATTGATATGTAGAGATATTATTTTTTATAGGACAAAGGTTTGAAAAGAGGTAAGTCAATTGATTTGTAGATTGTCAAATCACCAATTTGAAAAACACCCATCTTCAAAAATTCGCCCCTCCCTTGTATTATCCTTTTGAGTTTCGGTTAATTTTGTTATGTGAAAATAAAGATTTAAATGATGAATCTTTAGGTATCCTGATCACACTCGTATGTCTTTTTGCTTCGGAGTTATTAACTGTAAACAAAATTGTGTACCTCAAGATTGTCACTTATTAACCACCTCCCCCTGCCACTCGCGTTTGACCGAGATCTACTTATCTCGAGTTCCAAATTTGCATTGAAACTGAACCTCAATCATTTGAATCGAATGTGTAGTTGCGGAGTTATAAGACCAAATGTGAGGGGCACATCAGCTCATTACACTAAGATGAAATTGCAGATTGTAGATATTATACAGAGTAGCCGTTCTCGCTTCCAAAATTAAATAAATAAATAAATAAATAAATAAATAAATAAATAAATAAATAAATAAATAAATAAATAAATAAATAAATAAATAAATAAATAAATAAATAAATAAATAAATAAAATAGGTAGGTACTTTAATAATGCCGTGTTCACGTGGCCAAACGAAATCTTCAAATTGTCGAGTTATTTCTTTACCTGTCATGTTGAAAATTCATCAGCATCACCTAACTAATTTTGTGAATTTCACTTTACTTTAGGAAATGAAATGGAGATGGCGTCTACAATGAAGTTTCATCGTCACGGACTTGGTTTCCTCGTGAGAAGTTATGTGAAATAAAAGATTTCTTAAGTAAGAGAGAAAGCGGAGATAATGAAAACTGAATGGAGTATTAATGGAATGTTTTCCACGTCTAACGCTCGTCTGATGAAGTACTTGAGACTCAATACAGTAAGTTCAATCTCCATCTCTTCCACTGCACATCTGAGTGTAATGAGTTAACTTCACTTTTCAGCTGATAATCTTTAGGAAGTTTATTTTTCATGGAGGACCTCGAACTTTCTAATGGAATCTGTTCCCGAGTACTTTACGTCACTTTAGTTATCACCAGGATTTACCTATTCATATGCGCTCATTCAGCATGGAGTGTGTTTGTCTAGTCGAGGTGACAAGGCCGTTCTCTCCTCGGTCCATCTGGAAGGATATACGTTCGAATCCCGGTCATAAAGTCGAAATATTTAGAAACGAGGATTTAATTCCTGGGGGTGCACATGGCCCTGAGGGTCACTCAGCATATACCGGAGCACATAACTAATCATTCCGTCCCACATACCAGGCAATTTTTCGGCCAATTGAAATGAAGTTCGGTAAGAATATCGCGAACTGAATGGTAATACCTATTCTCTCCTAAAATAATATTTAAGTGGAACGTGGTGTATCGAAGGCATCTGTTACAATGTCACTGCAATGTGCAACAAATCGAGTTCCCGCTTAGTCTGCTGCCCCTGTAGCATTCGGCAGCTTATCCGCCATCACGTTGTAAAGCTGCGTTTACACTAGCGAAACTCCCTCGCGAAAGCCGCTCGGGCGAAACTTACTCGCTTCGAGTGAAATTTCGCACTACCCAAAACAGAGAGCAATTCAGAGCGAAAAATAGCGCGAGTGGGCGAGCCGCCTTCGACAAGCCTGAAAACTTCAGTTCTGGTTTTGCAGCCAACATAGAAACTTGTTTTGCCCCTCCAGACGCTACAATATTTCATCATCATATATTAGATTAGTGTCATAAAAGTGTCATACAGTTAAAATAAATTTAAGTTTTTGTAAGAAGTTGAAGTGTTGCGTTTTTTGTGCCAGTCAGTGTAAGTTCTTCACAATGACCCAAGAATGCTTCAAAATAAGTACCGGTAGGTTAAAAAAAGTAATGAAATGACACAATTTTGCATTATAAACCAATAGTAATTGCTTACCTGATCCAGTGACTCAGCTCTTAATTTCTTTCGATCTTTCGCTTCCATATGATCTCAGTAGCGCTTTCATCTTCCCTTTCTCTGTAGAAATAGGAAAGTTTAGTTTAGAACTAATTTCCTTCCACGCATCTTCTCTTCTATTGCGATTTAAATAGTTCTTGTTTTTCGGATTCCACATAAAATCTCGATTTTTATAGAGCTCGTGAGCTACAAGCACGGTTCTTGATTCATCCCTCGCGCAAGTATGGGGACCACGTTTACACTGAGCGAAATTCGATGAGTGAAACCGTTTGATGCGCGGACAAAAACCGACTGTGCTACGGCTCGCAGCGAAGGCCCTCACTCCGCAATTACTCAGTGCTGGGGGAGCGTCTACACTAGGCTCAAATAGGCAATTGCGCTTAGTGTAAACGCAGCTTTAGGTGTAGTCGTTTTGAACATCACTATGGAAGCTACTGCAATGGACCAGGTAGACCACCCTTTCTACTGCGGAGTATGTGTCCGAAGCACCCGCTACATTTAAACTACTGTATCTTCGATGGTGGGGGGTCATGCGCGGTGAATGTTTTTTTTTACAATTTGATTTACATCACACCGACACAGATATGTCTTATGGCGTCATTAGGTTAGGAATGGGGCTAGGAGTGGGAAGGACGCGGCCGCGGCCTTAACTTAGGTAAAGACCCAGCATTTGCCTGGTGTGAAAATGGGAAACCAAGGAAAACCATCTTCAGGGCTGTCGACAGTGGGTTAGAACCCACTATCTACCGGATCCAAGCGCACAGCTGTGCACCGCTAACCGCCCGGCCAACTCGCCTGGTTGTGGCGAATGGAGGAAAATACTGAACTCGGCCATAGAGGCTAAAAGAAGTACAGGGAGACCAAAGCGAACAAGAGATTAATTTTTTAATTACTAGGTGGAGACATATGTAGTAGTGTCATTAAGTTCGTGCACTGGCCGTCTAGTGCAGATGTTGCCGTGACAGATTTTCGCTAGCCCCAGCAAGAGGCAGTTGCGTGCATATAGTATACAATGATCTCTGTTATGAAGGGTAGTTGGATGTCAGTGGCGGAACTCTAAAATATCGTAATTTGAGCAACGGGAAAATTTCAAGTTGTGCCAAAAATAGGCGTATTCGCCAGCGAAACGCTTGAGATGATCAAGTCGAAATCGCCCGGATCACCACGACGAAAAAAGACGCGAAAACACAGGTCAAAAACTATGCGCTCATTGAATTGTTAGCGCCAGTCCACGAACATACTAACTGTAGTACGTACACAGGTATAAGCTGTGTTGCCTACACTGCAGGTGCCAGTCCAAGAAGTTATTGACTGTAGTACATAAGTACATGCCGCGTTGCCTACACTGTAGGTGCCAGTCCACGTATTTATTGACTGTAGTATATGAGTGTGCGCCGTGTTGCCTACACTGTAGGTGCCAGTCCACGTCTTGTTTGACTATACGATATGCGTGTACGCCGTGTTGCCTACACTGTAAGCGCCAGTCCAAGAAGTTATTGACTGTAGTAGATGAGTGTACGCCATGCTGCCTACATTGTCAGCGCCAGTCCAAGAAGTTATTGACTATAGTACATGAGTGTACGCCGTGTTGTCTACTCTGTAAGCGCCAGTTCAAGGAGGTATTGCCTGTAGTATATCAATGTACGCCGTGTTGCCTACACTGTAAGCGCCAGTTCAAGAAGTTACTGACTGTTGTAGATAAGTGTACGCCGTGTTGCCTACATTGTATGTGCGCATCCAAGTTGTTATTGACTGCAGTACATGCGTGTGCGCCGTGTTGCCTACACTGTAAGCGCCAGTCTAGGAAGCTATTAACTGTAGTACACGAGTGTACGCCGTGTTGCCTACACGGTAGGTGGCAGTCCAAGGAGTTATTGACTGCAGTACATGAGTATACACCGTGTTACCTACACTGTAGGTGCCAGTCCACGTATTTATTGACTGTAGTAATCCCGCTTGCATTGTAATCTATACAGGATAAATATTCTATCTGGGGAGGCCACATGTTCTACAGCAGTGATAGTGCAGGTGTCGCATCTCTCATTCACGTGCACAGCGAAAAATGACTCAACTGTTCAGTGTGTACCTGATTATCTGTGAACTCTGATGCAGTTCGCATACGCTTGTGTATATTTACCTGAACGGTTTCAATGAGCATTTAAAAATGATATTTGTTCGAGGCGTCGATCTATAGAGATCTTAGCCCATATGAACCTGCACGTAATTGGAATTGCGGAAGTGTAGAGTGTTGAAAGTGAGGAAAGGAACGTTAAGGACGACACAAACACCCAGCCCCAGGCCAGGGATATTAATAATTTACAATTAAAAACCCCTGAACTGGTCGGGAATTGAACCGGGGGCCACCGGGTGACAGGCGGACGTGTTGCCCCTACACCGCGGGGCCGGACTTAAAGAGCATTTCTGACACCTTATACTATTTTATTATCCAAAGAAGAGAAATGCTTCACAAGCATGGAGGAAGATCTGTGCTGTGAAAGGGCGGTAGCCGAACGGATATGTCAAAAATGATTTTCTAGGTTTCGGACTAGAATTCGTTCCTTAATGGACAAAGCTCGTAGCAGAAAATACACTGTTACAGACGGAGAAAGTCTCAAGGAGTTGGTTGAATGAAACCCAAGGGGACAGCGGTAGAAATAGCTCAAATGCTGAATGTATCTTCCCGTAATGTGAGAACACACCCTAGAAGGGTTGGTTACATACTTCATTACGGTTTTTGGGTGCCACATTCACTCAATGAACGAAATTTGGTACAGCGCGCGTTCATTTGTGACTACTTACTAAGACACAATGAACATGATCCATTTCTGAAACGTCTCGTGACTTCTGATGATGATGGATCATATATTATCATATTCTAAAGAAGGAGTTATGCCGAAGAAAAAGTGGACCTCCACTCACTGTTGCTAAAACAGGTCATATCAGAAAAGTACTTTTTTGCATTTGGTGGGATTGGCAATGCCTTCTCTAATATGAACTGCTTCGTAATTTTCAGACTATCAATTCAGTGAGATATTGTTCTCAGTTGGACATTGAAAAGAATAGTCCGGAATTAACAAACAATGAAGCGGTGTTCCATTACACGTGCCTATTGCGACTCGTTGGAATTTGCGGGCTTTAGGCTGGGAGGTGTTACCTCACCCGACCTAGTCTTTAATATCCCTCCATCAAATTATTCTCTATTTCTATCTCTGAAACGTTTTCTGAATTGTAAACGCCTTGGTTCTTCAGAGAACTGTAAAGTACCATCGAACAGTTCTTCCCCCCCCCCCAAAAACTGAAACTTTTTGGGAAACTGGTATTTTTAGGCTACCCAGGAAACTGCTAAATGTAATGGACAGTTCTGAAACTTGTGTAATGAAATAATGCTGATTTAGAGAGCTGGAAATAATTTTGCTTACAGCCTGATATAAATTTGAGTAAATGCAATTATGTTTTCTTTTACCCTCTTCCCTGAGGTTCGATTGAAATAAAATGTACTTTCTTAGATTATCCATATATTTCATCATTACTTCTTGATGTCCAGAGTTCGCGTATCCTTTCTTCTACAGCAGATTTTTCCAAACCATTTTCTTAAACTGTTTCTCTCAAATATTTGAATTTCTTTTCCTTTTTTATTCGACCAGTTTCTGTTACTAGAAATTCTGAAGCATTTTTATATCTGATAAATTTGTTTTTTCTACAAAAATTCTTAAACTTGTCCTGTTGACCAATTCTTCTTCATTATTATTATTATTATTATTATTATTGACGAATCGTACGTTTGCATGCCGGTGTCACAGTGTGATGGCCCTTTACACCGGCACAAAGGGCTAGATAATTACTGGTGGTGACAAGAGCCATTGACGATGTCCCGCTCATCAGTGCAGTACGTACCAAATAGCGAGTGAAATTACTCTTTACTTCTTTGCAAGTTAGGTGAAAGTGGTAAAACAAAAATATGCACTTCACTACTTACACAAATAGGAATACCGAGCAAGTTGGATGCCCGATTTGGGTCACGTAGCCGTAAGTTTGCATTCGGGGGATGGTGGGATCGAGCCCCACTGTCATTAGTCCTGAAGATTTTTGACATAAATGTGTCTTATGGCTGGAAACATCTAAAATATGCTTTACGAAGTTAGCTTCACAAAATGTGTGACGCGAAGTTACCTAGCAACCGTGCAGGCTGTGATGTGAAATATTTGTATTGGCCATGAGTGAGAGGCATATTATCAAAGAGATGCGTTTAGTTCAGTCATTTTAGGAAAATTAATTAAAAAACTCTTAGAAGTGTGGGACTAGTTATATATGTAGCTTTTAGGCACCCGGAAAACCGTACTAAAATTTCTCGGGAAAACCTTGTGCCACCATATTAAAAATGGCGGCCAAAACAATTTTTCAGCATTTTCGCAAACACAATTTATGAACAAGGTTTGAAATAAAAAATGTTGCGTATAAACAAATGTTCAATATTTGTTATCAGCACTTTTTCCATATATTTCACCGTTAAGCCATAATTTTAAATCTTTTAACTATAGAAATGTCATTGTCAATCAGTGCAACGTTAGTGCCATAATAGTTTGTTAAAATTGAAGCTTTGTATTAATGTTTCTGTATAAATTAAATAAAACCTACTTATTCATTTTACTGAGAGCTGTTAAAGTGCTTTTTTTTTGTTTAGTTTCAGTCATTGAATAAATCCAAGTGAATCTCAACGTACAGTAGGAAGCGAGAATTTGTGTTTTGTTCTGAGTGCCTAAATAAAGGAGATGTTGTAATTATCAAGAAAGGATTGTTGTTGTTTGGGTAATCAGGCCATAGACTGGTTTGATACAGCTCTCCATGCCACCCTATCGTGTGTTAAACTTTTCATTTTTACATAATAATAAATCCTACATCTGCTCTAATCTGCTTGTAATATTCGTACCATGGTCTACCCCTACCGTTCTTACCACATTCACTTCATTCAAAATTCACCTGTACAAGTCCTGGTTGTCTTAGGATGTGTCCTATCATTCTATCTCTTATTCTTGTCAAATTTAACCAAATTGATCTCCTCTCACCAAAGGACTAAGTGGAATAATTTCGTGGCAGAACAGGGAATGGAACCTTGGCCTGCAGGGTTTGCAGCTAATCAATCTAACCACTTCACCACACAGGCGGACGATTTCTTTATATTATCTTCAAATTATTGTGTTCGTTCTTTCGTAATCTGTTAACCCGCAGAGTCGGTTTTTCCCTCGGATTCAGCGAGGGATCCCAACTCTACCGCCACAAGGGCAGTGTCCTGGAGCTTCAGACTCTGAGTCAGGGGATACAACTGTGGAGGATGACCAGTACCTCGCCCATGCGGCCTCACCTGCTCTGCTCAACAGGGGCCTTGTGGGGGGATTGGAAGTTTGAAAAGGATAGACAAGGAAGAGGGAAGGAAGCGGCCATTGCCTTAAGATAGGTACCATCCCGGCATTTTCCTGTAGGAGAAGTGGGAAACCACCGAAAATCACTTCCAGGATGGTTGAGGACGGAATCGACCCCCCCCTCTACTCAGTTGACCTCCCGAGGCTGAGTGGACCCCTTTCCAGTCCTCGTACCACTTTCCAAATTTCGTGGCAGAGCCAGGAATCGAACCCGGGCCTCTGGGGGTGGCAGTTAATCTCACTAACTACTACACCACAGAGGCGAACTTCAAATTATTTACCTTACAAATTATTCAAGGGAAACCGACCGGCTGGGAGGATGTATATTAAATTGATTTAATTGATTGTATCCAGGAGAACTGTTTCATTTAGTTTGTAATAATAAAAAAAATGTGAGTTCATTTAAAAAACGCACATCGTTACTGTCTACTCGTAGGTTAATACGTTCACCATGGTATTTCATAGGAGTACATCACACCTTCTTTCAAATAAAGCCGGGCTGAGTGGCTCAGACTTCTTCTCAAGGCAAATGGCGGGATGATGCCTAACTTATGGCCACGCCCGCTTCTTGCCTTCTTCCTTGCTTATCCCTTCCAGTATTCCCGTACCCCACAGGGGCCCTGTTCAATATAGCAGGAGAGGTCACCTGGGCTAGGTACTGGTCCTCTCCCCAGTTTATCCCCGACCAAATGTTTCACGCTCCAAGACACTGCCCTTGAGGTAGTAGAGGTGGGATCCCACGCTGAGTCCGAGGGAAAATCAAACCTGAACGGTAAACGGACCAGGAAATAAATAAATAAATAAATAAATAAATAAATAAATAAATAAATAAATAAATAAATAAATAAATAAATAAATAAATAAATAAATAAATAAATACTGTAATCATTATAATTAGTTTCAATAATGCTTTTTACTTTGGGAACCCCAAACTAATATACGCCAAATTAAATGAGATGTAATTATTTTTCTCATGACATAATGTTGAAAATTGAAGTTATCTAATTTTGGGTCGCACTTCTCCCATTTCATATTTCGATCAATAATGTATGTTATTTTCACGAGCATTTATACATACAAACTTTGGTTTATTAACGATCCGTCAGTCATATAAATCAGATGAGTTACACCAACAGAGTCAGTGATACAGTTTTCAATAACACGCGTGAGCTGATTAAGCGGTGTTGTATCTCATTCTGGTCAATAAACAATGATCGGGACGAATACATATTTTGTTCCATGTTTCGCTGGCGAGCTGAGGTAGGTAAAGCACAGAAGTGCTTTCTCAATTTTTCTAAAGCGTGTGTCCACAGAGTGGTGTTGATGTCTAACAAGATAGCATCCTCTGTGGACCTCCGAACCGCAGCATCGTGGGTTCAAACCAGGCCGAGGTAGTTTGATTTTCAGGTGAGAAAATGTAGATAAAAGAATTCAAATGATAAGTTCACTAATATAACGAAGATGGGGAAGCGACCCCATTACGCTTGTACGTGTTTATAAAAAGAAACGACTCTTGCCTTTGTGAAATTCAAATGATCATAATTCATAAATATGTATCCCGGTCTTGGCCATCCATCAACGGCTGCTAATTTCAGATGGCACAGCCTGCACGGTTGCTAGGTAACATTGTCTGGACATCCATTGATATATTACATCACAGCCTGCACGGTTGCTATGTATTACATCACAGCCTGCACGGTTGCTAGGTAACATTGTCTGGACATCCATTGATATATTACATCACAGCCTGCACGGTTGCTAGGTAACATTGTCTGACCATCGATCCATACCTTACATCACAGCCTGCACGGTTGCTAGGTAACATTGTCTGGACATCCATTGATATATTACATCACAGCCTGCACGGTTGCTAGGTAACATTACTTGACTGTCCATCCATACCTTACATGACAACCTGCACGGTTGCTAGGTAACATTACTTGACTGTCCATCCATACCTTACATGACAACCTGCACGGTTGCTAGGTAACATTACTTGACTATACATCCATACCTTACATGACAACCTGCACGGTTGCTAGGTAACATTACTTGACTATACATCCATACCTTACATGACAACCTGCACGGTTGCTAGGTAACATTACTTGACTATACATCCATACCTTACATGACAACCTGCACGGTTGCTAGGTAACATTACTTGACTATACATCCATACCTTACATGACAACCTGCACGGTTGCTAGGTAACATTACTTGACTATACATCCATACCTTACATGACAACCTGCACGGTTGCTAGGTAACATTACTTGACTATACATCCATACCTTACATGACAACCTGCACGGTTGCTAGGTAACATTGTCTGGACATCCATTGACATATTACATGACAGCCTGCACGGTTGCTAGGTAACATTGTCTGACCATCGATCCATACCTTACATCACAGCCTGCACGGTTGCTAGGTAACATTACTTGACTATACATCCATACCTTACATGACAACCTGCACGGTTGCCAGGTAACATTACTTGACTATACATCCATACCTTACATGACAACCTGCACGGTTGCTAGGTAACATTACTTGACTATACATCCATACCTTACATGACAACCTGCACGGTTGCTAGGTAACATTACTTGACTATACATCCATACCTTACATGACAACCTGCACGGTTGCTAGGTAACATTACTTGATTATACATCCATACCTTACATGACAACCTGCACGGTTGCTAGGTAACATTACTTGACTATACATCCATACCTTACATGACAACCTGCACGGTTGCTAGGTAACATTACTTGACTATACATCCATACCTTACATGACAACCTGCACGGTTGCTAGGTAACATTACTTGACTATACATCCATACCTTACATCACAGCCTGCACGGTTGCTAGGTAACATTACTTGACTATACATCCATACCTTACATGACAACCTGCACGGTTGCTAGGTAACATTACTTGACTATATATCCATACCTTACATCACAGCCTGCACGGTTGCTAGGTAACATTACTTGACTATACATCCATACCTTACATGACAACCTGCACGGTTGCTAGGTAACATTACTTGACTATATATCCATACCTTACATCACAGCCTGCACGGTTGCTAGGTAACATTACTTGACTATATATCCATACCTTACATGACAACCTGCACGGTTGCTAGGTAACATTACTTGACTATATATCCATACCTTACATCACAGCCTGCACGGTTGCTAGGTAACATTACTTGACTATATATCCATACCTTACATCACAGCCTGCACGGTTGCTAGGTAACATTACTTGACTATACATCCATACCTTACATGACAACCTGCACGGTTGCTAGGTAACATTACTTGATTATACATCCATACCTTACATGACAACCTGCACGGTTGCTAGGTAACATTGTGTGACCATCCATCTATACATTACATCACCCTGCACGGTTGCTATGGTTACACTTTCGTCACACATTTTCTCGCGTGGGATGACCCTCTCCCCCACAGTCTTAAGTCATATTTATAAATGAACGTCAATTCGACACTCCATACTGTATGCGTTCTGCGTATGAAAGATCTCTGAAGACACATTTCCGTGTTTACCTTATAAAATTAATTAAAACTCTGCTATAAGATCATGTTTTAGTGGGCAGTCTGCAAACCTCTCTTAGCAACTACCTCTGCGATTTCCTATAGTTTAACGTCTCTTAGGCTATCATTAAATAAATAGAAACTGAGTCTTTATCTCCTCAATCCGAGTACCTTCTGGTCAGTGTTTACTAGCACTAATCCTCGCTATTTTCATGTTACTTCTAACTTATCAATAAGATATTCACTTCCGTACAGAAAAGTTGGACTGAAAATAGTTCGCGGAAATGTTAGTTTCGTCCGGGAGCTGACTTTTTTCTAACAGAATACTGTTGATCGCAACTGGGAGCTCACTGCATTAGCTTCACTGCACCTTGATTCAATCTCACTTACTATGCTATCGTCCTGGGAAAACACGCATCCTAAACACCGGATGGGCAAGATATTACTGGCCCGGGATTGACCCTTGTTAATGAACATCTCACAAGATGCTGGAAATGGCCTCATCTGATGAAATGAAAAACTGAGGATCCAGAAGTCCTGACTCCACTTCACTCAGAAACCACCGGCAGAAGTTTCCTCTGGACAGTAAATTTGTAAGGATGTAGATGCAGGTCCGATTTGGTAATGTTTCGACACGACGATTTGTTAATTCCCACTTTTACGGATAAACGGTGTTGAGATTTCGTCTGAATTTGTTCCAGGCTTTCCTTCTCTTGAGGAATGCTTTGTGGTATTCGAATCGTTTTCTAATAGTCACAGTCTTTATTCGTTACAGAGCCTGTTTCATGCCATTTTGCGTCTAAAATTTGCATTGCCAAAACACTTCCAGTCTTAGACTCTTGCGTTAACAATTCCGTACAGGTTTCCCACGAATCGTGCCTCACATGAAACTCGTCAATGAACACGCGCTCTTTTATCGTGAGAACCATTTTTTGTAGCATTAACTGATCACTAAACACGTCTCCTCCTCTCACTCACTCACTCACTCACTCACTCACTCACATGTAATGACACAGCGACATACTTAGGAAAGACGCGCAGACATGTGATAGCAACCGATAGGTGCATCGAAATCACGGTTTCCAGCATTTTCTGTCATGAGCAATTCTCTTGTTCATTAACAAGGGGCAATTCCGCGTCAGTCTTATAAAATATATTTTCCGAACGACTTTTATATTGCCCACCCTGTACTTGAAATGATCCACATTTTCTGGGCTCAAATTCCCTACTGACACCACCTTCGTCTTAGAATGGTTAAGTTTTACATCATACTGGTTGTACATATTTCGAAGTTCCACGATGTTACATTGTTGGATTTCAGTACAGTCCATTGGGTGTCGAGTTCACATTTTCAGATGTTCTTACTTCGGACCTAACCTCATTGCTGGTTTGTTTCTGACGTCTTGCGTTCACTAAACGCAGTTTATCAAGTCTTCAATAGACTCTTTGTGACAGTGGCATTATTGAATGATGAAAGAATCGAACACTTGCGTAAATCTCCGTCAGTAGCACAAGGAAAAGCAAGAATTTATTGCAGCTGGTTTGGTATTGTTTCTAAGATACGGAACACAGTCAAAGATGATCTATAAAAACAAAGAGTATATCACAGCCTTTTAGATGTATCCCTTGCAAGTTTGCTTGAAAGTAACCCACGGAATCGTTGTTCACCGAGCTGGTATTAAAGTGTTGCTTCAAAAGTGGGCATAGCAGGAAGGTCGCGTTACGCAATTATTATTTTTCAGGCACTTCGGATGCGATTTCATCCTCGAAACTTTGGGAAGTTATTGTCAATGAGTTGTACTAATTTAAAAAATTGAAAATTGACATTTTCGGACTATTTCATGAACGTCCCGTCCGCCTTTAGGACCAAATCGTCGGCATAGGTCAAACTATTTATTACATTTCCACACCTACGTTTCTGTAAATGATTCATGTAGGCTATGAACAGCAAAAGAAAATGATTACCGCCTTATCTAATATGTAATATCTTATATGTTTTATGTTTTGTTTCTTGAAGTTCCTAATGTACTTCAATAACCTGGAATGTGGCGCACGGTTACTAGAAAAGGAAGCGGGAGCTTGGTGAGCTTTTCCCTCACCCATTAAATAAATTAAGACAATAATTTTTTAGTTCTGTCTTCGATTTAATTGGTTAATTAAAGCTTTCTGTATTTATTTTCATAAGCTTTACAACTACAAATGTAGGGTATTTTCCCTGTTTAATCGGTATTACGAACATCTCTTTCTAGTGTGATTCTTTTACGAACTTTTGCCGGTTTGAGATTGGTATAATCGACAATTTGTTAATTGTGTCTTCAGGGAATACAAAATAACATGCTTCCATTGCCGAATTTATACTTAGTGCTTGTCCTCCGGCAGCTGGTAGATGTCTCAGGAAGTTTTCATGCCTAGTTATACGAGTCGTGTTCCTACAGTGCACATCTCACGTTGTTCCTTCATCTTTCCCTATGTACAGAATTCTAATTCGTATCACTTGTTCAAAATTTACAACAATAAGTTCCGTTTCAATACCAGAAAACTCACTTTCGCTATTTTGTTCAATTTGTTCAACACTGTCACTGAAACTGTCAATTATATCTGTACCGGGCGGTACACCTCCACGCCGCTAATTTAAAAGGTGCGCCAGTTGAAACTCCTCTGCTGGAGGAAGTCTGAACTTTATTGACGGTATTAATTTTCTACTTTCTCAGAAGACGTCACTACCTGTAAATTTTGGAGTTTTAGAACTGTGTCATTTTTGATGTGTTTTTGTTTTGCTTGAAGTAAGAAGTGTGAACTTTCTCTTCTAGAGGACACTACTGAAGAACTACAATAGTGCACCCTAGTGCGAAGAAAAAGAACTGTTCTTTGGAGAAAATTTTATTTCAAAAGTTTGTTCTTTGTTAAATTTCTTTCAGTCATTGGTTAAGTTGGCAATATTACCCCTTTCTTTCCCCTTGTTTTAAATCTAGCCAATCCCGAATTTCTGAAATTAATTTTCCACCAATAATGTGTTTCTTCTTCATCTTGTGTAGGGGTTTCTCTTTATTCTCCAATAAAGTGATTGTGGGCGGGTGTTCTCATTCCCCTAACGCCTAGAACCTTCCGCGAGAGTATATAAACTGCTGATTTTTGGGTCTCTGCGCCACTTCTGTTCCATCTTTCAGTGTGTAAAGTACATAGCAGGGGGCGGGAAGCGCCTCTTTCTTCGGCAGCGGTCAACAACAAGGTAATGGCCAATTAATAACTTCTTTCTTTGCTAGCTCAGCAGTTTAACTCTCGGGGCGGGTCCGAAGCTTTTTCCATTATGTAACCTTCCTTAAAATGTAAAGAAACTTGTATCTATTTCATCTTTTAAACTGCATATCGGGATAGAGAGTGCTTAACCCTCTCGAGCTCCCAATCATATTGTTTTGAGGTGAACTTATTTTTCTCAACCTATTCTTCGTTAATATAATGTAAATTGTTCTTTTCTGAAGTCACCTCTGTAGTATGGGATTAGCCCTTGCATTAACGGCCTAGTGCCAAGTAGGTTTTAAATAAAGTGTATTAGGAGTGCGGACAGCCTCCTTTCAAGTTGGTATTTTAGAGGCCATATAATTAACCTTTTCTCACTTAATAGGCCTCAGTAGATTGGGTATTTTACCCCTGTGTTTATGTCCGTTGAGGACAGCTTGAAGGTGGAGTTTGGTGTGGCCTGGAAGAGGCTTAAATTTGAGAGCGAGTGGCTCCTTTCCGGAAACTGAGTCTTGTAGGCCTCGAGGAGGCTTTACGGTGTAATTTGGAGCAAGTGCTCCAGGGTTTGATTGGGGTCTTCTGCCCCGTTGTTGAAATTTGTATATCGTAAAGTTGGGCTAGTTGCTCAAGAATTGTGTTTTCAGGGCTCGAAGCCCAAATCCTGTAAATACTGTAATTGTACTTTGTTGTCTTGCTACTCCGTACCTGCCATTCTTGTTATTTCTGAATTTTGGAAAGAAAATATAACCTTGTTAAATTTTACATTTAACTTTAATTCCATAGTTGGAGACCTATTCACACCCGCACCTTCTTTCACCTCTACCTACCACGGAAATCTCCGTAACAAGTGGTAGCAGAGCGTGGTTGAATGGGTCTCATTTTAGCCCCTTTTGACGGCTAAATATTGTTCTGTTCCGAACTCTAACCATTTTCTCAGTTGCTGGAATTTTTGAGGTTTTCAAAATTGTTCTGTCACCATGCCCGGCCCTCGCGATGTTCTCCATCTAAACTATTTGCGCAAGGAAGAGTTGATCTATGAGTTAACTATCAGAAATGTACAATCTGGAGGCACGGTTGCAGTAGACACAAACAAGCTTAGAGAGTCCCTAGATTTGCCCATTTCCATCCCCAATTTGGGAGAGAAAGAAATTGACGACTCTCTTTCCACGATCACGGAGAATACTACTGGGCTAGCTTCTGTAGTTAGTTTTTTTGATGAAAATGATCCTTCTCCTAATCAAATTAAGCGTGTGCAAGCTAGGCTGTTTCATTTTTCAAATAGAGTTAACGATCTGTTTTCTCTAAAGTTGAATGACGTTCAGAAGAAGGAAGCTAGTACGCTGCTTGAAAATATTTCTGAATTATCTAGCAAGGTCACTCAATTGTTAACTGGGGAAGTTCCTCCCAAAACTGATCAACCCGCCACGATGAATGCTGGGAGCGAGGAAGAGCCTCCTAAGGGAGAAGTCAATAGGATAACCGTTGCTGCTCAAACTATCTCTGCCCCATTAGACAACGAGTCTGAACGCCGTAACTCATTGAATAATGTACGTTCTGAATTAACTTCTTTGCCACTTAAACCTTTACCGATTATGTCACCTGGGTTCAGTAGTTTGCCCCATCCATTGGCAATGTTGCTCAGGGGTATCTCTAAGTTTTCAGTTAATACCACCAGTGAAGTAATTTCTTTTTTAAGATTTCTAGTTGAATTTCAGGAACATGCCCTTGTGATTTCTCTTTCCCCATGTCAGATTTTGCAAATCATCTATCCCTATGCAATAGGTATTCTCTCAGACAAAATAGTTAGAGCCATTGCCGAGCAATCATCAATTGAAGACTTCCACGCCCACTTGCTAGCTAACTTCATCCCGGCTAGTGCAAGGTCCTCCCTTATTCAGAAGTACTATTATCGTGTACAGCGTTTGGATGAAAACTTGGCTGACTTCATCCAAGATATTAAATTCTATACTAGGGTGTTTGCTCTTCACTTTCCGGAGGACCAGATTGTACAGGCCATTGTGGAAGGCATTTCACCATCCTATAGGTCATATTTGTGTTTCGCGGCGTGCCCGCAAACCTTCTCTGAACTTGAGGCATTGGCCGTCTCAGCGGAAGGAGTTAGATACGCCGATTCATTGCGTGTCGCGAAAGAACCCCCGCCTTCTTTTAGTAATACTCGGCCTCCACCTCGCCGATCAGTCACACCCCGTAAATGCTATGCTTGCGGGTCGCCCGACCACCTTCGGAACAAGTGCCCATTGCTCAAATCTAGTGTGACAAGGAATGGAGCTGGTTCATCACAAGGCTGTTTTAAATGTGGGGCTTTCTCACATATCGCCAAGAATTGTCCCAATTCGAATAGCACCCCCTCCTGCTCAACTTCTGGTGCAACTTCCAACAACAATATAAAGTGACTAGTGCTTTCGGCTGAGTCGATTAATCCATCTTCCCGAGACTCAGCCCCGGGTAAACAGATCGAAAAATCAGGGAAATTTCAATCTTCAAATCCATCCCTTGAATGCCCCAAGGAGTGTCTTAGGATTGCGGCGGATACCCCCGCACCGGTTCCTTTTCTTAAGATTGAGTTAAATAATGAACCTGTAACAGCTCTCTTAGATTCAGGCAGTGTTTGTTCGATTATTTCGGCTGAATGGTATTCTAAATTGAAATCTGTTTGTAAACTACCTGACTATGCCTCATCTCCTGTTCAATATGTTTCGGCTAATTCATCTCCATTAGAAATTCTAGGTTCCGTACAGGTCAAATTTCGTATTTTTAAATTTACATGGAAAACCAAACTGTTTGTGGCTAAGCATTTGTCTTGCCCCATCATACTGGGAGCGGACTTTATTTCTCACACTGGTCTTGTGCTCGATCTTCAGAGTAAGTCGTGCACATTCAAATTTGCGTTCAATTGTAAAATTCCCTTGTTAAAGTGTAATTCTGTATCATGCTCATCTATTTCGCCTACCCAGGATGAGATGTTGTTAGACCTTAGACATCTACCTGAGGAGCAGGCTCATAGTATTCGTAAATTATGTCAGTCATTTCCAGAGGTGTTCTCTGATACTCTTGGTGTTACTGACCTTATTGAATACAAAATTGAGGTCACGGATTCAATTCCTGTCCGTTTTCCACCTTATAGGCTATCTCCACCTAAAATGAAGGCTCTGAAAGAAATCATCGATCAGATGTTGAAGGACGGTATTATTAGGCCCTCTAAGTCGGCGTATTCGTCACCTATCTTTCTAGTCCCGAAACCCCAAGGAGGCTTCAGGCCTGTCATTGATTATAGGGCTCTCAATCGGAAGGTGGTGTTGCAATCTGTGAC
Source organism: Anabrus simplex (assembly GCF_040414725.1). Lineage (NCBI taxonomy): Eukaryota > Metazoa > Arthropoda > Insecta > Orthoptera > Tettigoniidae > Anabrus > Anabrus simplex. The sequence goes on along the minus strand of NC_090269.1, from coordinate 422,430,848 downwards.
CCTTTCTGACCTTCATTCTTGTTTTTCATGGTTTCGTAAGGCCAAGTTCTTTACTATCTTGGACTTGAATCAGGCCTATAATCAAATTCCCATTGCCGAAGAGTCTAAACATCTTACAGCGTTTGCCACGGACTGGAACTTGTATGAATACAACCGCGTGCCTTTCGGGCTCCCCACGGGAGCAGCTGTACTCACTAGGCTACTAGATAGGGTCTTCTCCGACATAAAATTTGAGTACTTATATCACTACTTGGATGATGTCGTCGTATTTTCAGAAACTTTTGAAGAACATCTAGATCATCTGCGAGAAGTTCTCGATCGCCTTCGTAAGGCTGGGTTAACTGTCAAGTTGTCCAAGGTTGCCTTTGCTAAGCCCTCTATGTCATTCCTAGGGCATATTGTGTCACCTGATGGTGTTGCCGTCGATCATTCCAGAACACAGGCCATCCGTGATTTTAAACCTCCTAAGGACGTTAAAGGTATCGCCAGGTTCATTGGTATGGTGAATTTCTTCAGGAAGTTTATTCCTAACTTCGCTAATAGAGCGGCGCCCTTGAACCTTCTTCGTAGGAAAGGCATCAAATTCGAGTGGGGTCCTTCTCAACAAGCCGCTTTTGAAGATCTTAAATTAGCTCTCTGTAATGCCCCTGTCCTTGCTATGCCTGATTTCTCAAAGAAATTCATCGTCCAAACGGACGCGTCGTCGTCAGCAGTAGCTGCAGTCCTTCTTCAAGAGACTGAACTAGGGAGGCGACCCATCGCCTATGCATCTAGGACTCTATCGGCTCAAGAAGCAAAATACTCCATATATGAGCTCGAAGGTTTGGCAGTCTTATTCGCCTTAGAGAAGTTCCGTCTCTATCTGGAACATGTCAAATTCGACCTGGAGACAGATAATCAAGCCTTAAGCTGGGTCTTAGGTAGGCCGCGTCGTACTGGTCGTATAGCCCGTTGGGCCATCCGTATTTCTGCCTTCCAATTCGATGTCAGGCATATCCGAGGTACCGAAAATGTTGTCGCTGATGGACTCAGCCGTATGTTTTCCAACGACATTGAGAACCATGAACCGGTCGACAGTTCATCTCCTCCCGAGTCCATGTTATCTGATGTTAATGCCATCTTAACAGATGCCCCCATGCTTTTTAGGGATATCGAGAAATACCAACGTGAAGATCCGACGCTGGCTCCGATAATGGAAACCCTTTCTTCTGGGGAACGTGTGGTCCCTTATGTTCTGAGGAATGGTGTTCTATGTTGCCCTTCGAGGCAGGATAAGATGATGAAAGTTGTCGTTCCAGCTGTTCTTGTACCTATGATCTTCAAGTACTATCATGAGACCCCATTAGGGGGGCATCTTGGAATCTTTAAAACTCGTGAAAAGATTCGTGAAAGGTTCATCTGGAAGGGTATGGACGGTGAAATCCGTGAACTAGTAAAAGCTTGTAAACCTTGTTTGCTTAGTAAACCCACTATGTCCACCAAGGTAGGCCTTCTGTCTTCGCATCAAGCGTCGCGCCCCATGGAACGCCTGTATATTGATTATGTAGGACCCTTCCCCCAGTCAAAGGGAAATGCCAACAAGTTCATCTTTGTGTGCGTAGATGGTTTTACAAGATTTTCCTGGTTATTTCCGACTAAGCTGGCTACCGCTCAGTCCACCATTACTTGCCTAAATTTTATTTTTGCTTCTTTTGGTCCGTGCCAATATGTTGTGTCTGATAATGCTAAGGCGTTCACATCAAACCTTTTTCGTAAATTCTGTTTTGACTTGTCTATCTCTCATGTAACTACTTCTGCTTATTACCCTCAACCATCGCTGGCTGAACGGGTTAACCGTAATCTCAGGTCCGCGCTTATTGCCTATCATCATGAAGATCATTCCAGGTGGGACACGTCCTTGCATTGGTTAGCTTTTGCTTTGAATTCGGCGGTTCATGAATCACATAAGTTTACTCCAGCCTCTTTGATGTTCAAGTTTGTTCCCAACACGCCGCTCTCTAACCTCTGGTCTCTGAGTGACATTCTACCCGAGACAATAGATCCGGACAACATCAAAGATCTTTGGAAGAAGGCTAAAGCCAATCTTAAAGTGTCTCATGAAAAGGTTAGGGAAAGGTATGATCGTGGACGGAGACCCACCCCTTTGAAGGTAGGTGACCAAGTTATGGTCAAGAACTTTGTTCCCGCGGGCAAGCTTGCCCCCAGATTTCATGGGCCTTGTATCATTCTCGATTTTCTTACGCCGGTTACGTTGTTATTAAGTAATCCAGCCACCGAGAGGATATTTAGGGTTCACCTGTCACAGGTGAAACCAGTGTAAATTTTGTGTCAACTTGCTTCATATAATTTGAAAGGAATAGGAAGGTTATATTTTTTGAGTTTCACTTTTAAGGCTTTCTGCCCCTTCTATAAAATTTAGTTTCATATGTAAGTATTTTTGTAAACCCTCCCCGCACCGTTAAACTGCCATTCTGTCCTTACCACGGCCATTACCACGCTCCCGTCTCCTGCTATACACACTGTGGCTTGCTTATATAAAATGCCATGGATATCTGCACGCCGCTGGCCCCTCAACCTCACCACAAAGTCTGTGCCCTCAAAAAGATGATGGTCCAACAATATTCTGCCGCCTAGCTTTAATGTTTCAGTGCCCCCGCAGCCGCGCGGCGCTGTGCCGCGACTGGGTTTGAGGATGGGCCCCCTCGACCCCAGCGAGGACGACATGTGCACGGCGAGCCGGAGCTCTCCTCCCGGCCAAGGCTGATGTGCGGCGCACGACCTGCTACTTGCCCGCAGCCTGTATATGTTCACCGCGGGCGCGGCGTGTTTCAACACCACTGCTCCCCTCATGGTGCGGGCGAGCGGTATCTCAGGGTACTTGAGGGGTCCGAGCGGCCTCTCCTGGACGCAAGCGGCAACGGCCGATCTGGCCATTCAACTTAGTCTACATCAACTACATGGACATTCCAGTTCGACATTACTACCTTCTCTTGGATTTTTCTGCAATACCTGGTGGACTTAGAAATTTTTTTTCTCAACTTTAAAAACTAAAGTTTATCTTCTGAATTCAACTTCTACAAGCATAAAGACTTTACTTCACCTGCAACAACAAAAATTTTGAAACTGAATCAAACCATATTAAGAAAATCTTAAAAATACTTCTGCAATTAATCTCCACATCTACATCAAAACTTGGACCTAGTTTTCAAACAAATTTCATGTGTCACCCCTGGAGGAACTTTTTTGGGGGGGGGGGTCTGTTCCGGGCGGTACACCTCCACGCCGCTAATTTAAAAGGTGCGCCAGTTGAAACTCCTCTGCTGGAGGAAGTCTGAACTTTATTGACGGTATTAATTTTCTACTTTCTCAGAAGATGTCACTACCTGTAAATTTTGGAGTTTTAGAACTGTGTCATTTTTGATGTGTTTTTGTTTTGCTTGAAGTAAGAAGTGTGAACTTTCTCTTCTAGAGGACACTACTGAAGAACTACAATAGTGCACCCTAGTGCGAAGAAAAAGAACTGTTCTTTGGAGAAAATTTTATTTCAAAAGTTTGTTCTTTGTTAAATTTCTTTCAGTCATTGGTTAAGTTGGCAATACTACCCCTTTCTTTCCCCTTGTTTTAAATCTAGCCAATCCCGAATTTCTGAAATTAATTTTCCACCAATAATGTGTTTCTTCTTCATCTTGTGTAGGGGTTTCTCTTTATTCTCCAATAAAGTGATTGTGGGCGGGTGTTCTCATTCCCCTAACGCCTAGAACCTTCCGCGAGAGTATATAAACTGCTGATTTTTGGGTCTCTGCGCCACTTCTGTTCCATCTTTCAGTGTGTAAAGTACATAGCAGGGGGCGGGAAGCGCCTCTTTCTTCGGCAGCGGTCAACAACAAGGTAATGGCCAATTAATAACTTCTTTCTTTGCTAGCTCAGCAGTTTAACTCTCGGGGCGGGTCCGAAGCTTTTTCCATTATGTAACCTTCCTTAAAATGTAAAGAAACTTGTATCTATTTCATCTTTTAAACTGCATATCGGGATAGAGAGTGCTTAACCCTCTCGAGCTCCCAATCATATTGTTTTGAGGTGAACTTATTTTTCTCAACCTATTCTTCGTTAATATAATGTAAATTGTTCTTTTCTGAAGTCACCTCTGTAGTATGGGATTAGCCCTTGCATTAACGGCCTAGTGCCAAGTAGGTTTTAAATAAAGTGTATTAGGAGTGCGGACAGCCTCCTTTCAAGTTGGTATTTTAGAGGCCATATAATTAACCTTTTCTCACTTAATAGGCCTCAGCAGATTGGGTATTTTACCCCTGTGTTTATGTCCGTTGAGGACAGCTTGAAGGTGGAGTTTGGTGTGGCCTGGGAGAGGCTTAAATTTGAGAGCGAGTGGCTCCTTCCGGAAACTGAGTCTTGTATGCCTCGAGGAGGCTTTACGGTGTAATTTGGAGCAAGTGCTCCAGGGTTTGATTGGGGTCTTCTGCCCCGTTGTTGAAATTTGTATATCGTAAAGTTGGGCTAGTTGCTCAAGAATTGTGTTTTCAGGGCTCGAAGCCCAAATCCTGTAAATACTGTAATTGTACTTTGTTGTCTTGCCACTCCGTACCTGCCATTCTTGTTATTTCTGAATTTCGGAAAGAAAATATAACCTTGTTAAATTTTACATTTAACTTTAATTCCGTAGTTGGAGACCTATTCACACCCGCACCTTCTTTCACCTCTACCTACCACGGAAATCTCCGTAACAATATCATCTAAACCTTCACCAGATTCTTACTTCCTGCTCATCTCATTTTCCACTCGATCTATCCACTGTGTACCGGTGGTACACCTCAGCCCCGCACACTTAAAAGAAGCGCCTTGAGGAACGCTATCTATCAAACAAATGTGAAACAGCTACTGTATGAAGTTGTCACTCATAAATAACAGAGTATTGTGTAATTTTAAAGTTTCCTAAACTGACTGGATTTATTTGTTTTGTTTTGGAGTACAGCAAGTAGTCTGAACTTTTCTCCATAGATGTCCTTACAAAAAACTGATGTCATGCACTCTGGTGCAAGGTGAAAGAATTTGTGATTTAAAGAAGTTTTGCGTTTCTAGGTTTTCATAACCAAATAAATGTTCGTTTATTTTGTTATTTCAAGGTTTGCAATACTTCCTCCTCATCCCGACAGCTTTTGAATCTGGCTAATTAGAAAAATTTTGTACTTATTTTTCAGCCTATCAGAGGCTTCTTGCAGCTTTTGATTCGACCAATAAAATGAGAGGTTGTGTCCGGATTTAGTCCAGACCCTTCTCGAACCATACCCTCAGGTATATAAGCTGCGGATTTTTCAAGCTACCTTGTCTTACTGATTGTCGAATTACTGAGTGTGTGTGTTAAGACAAGAGGCCTTCTACAAGGTACTTTACGTGTCACGGGAACGGATAGATCTTATGGTGACGATGGAATAGGATATCGCTAGGAAGGCAGTGCTAATGGCCCTAATTAATGTACAGTACGAGCGTTTGCCTGGTGTGAAAATGGGAAAGAAATATACAGTGCTGCCGACAGCGGGGTTCTAACCCGCTATTCCCGGAATGTAAGTTGACAGTTACATGACACACACCTCACAGCTACTTTCTCGGTACGAAGAGAACTGCGAGGAGCTCTATAAGCTGGTAAGTACCTGTGCCTCTTCTGAATTGAGGCATAACACAAAGCAGAATGAACTCCAGCGCATGCGCAGTAGCACTGATAAGGGAGTTATTCTCAAGAGGGAGTAAGTTTGAGTCGTGTGGGACTAAGGGAGTCAGTCACAAGATGGAGTAAGCTTGGGTGGTGTGGGACTAAGTTAGTCTCAAAGGGGGAATATGCTTGGGTCGTGTGGGACTGAGGTAGTTGGTCTCAAGAGCTAGTAACCTAGGGTCCTTTGGGACTAAGGGAGTTAGTCTAAAGAGGTAGTAACCTTGGGGCGTGTGGACTGAGGGAATTGGTCTCAAGAGGGAGTAAGCTTGGGGCGTGTGGGACTGAGGGAGTTGGTCTAAAGAGGGAGTAACCTTGGGGCGTGTGGGACTGAGGGAGCTGGTCTCAAGAGGGAGTAACCTAGGGTCCTGTGGGATTAAGGGAGTTAGTCTAAAGAGGGAGTAATCTTGGGGCGTGTGGGACTGAGGGAGCTGGTCTCAAGAGGGAGTAACCTAGGGTCCTGTGGGACTGAGGTAGTTGGTCTCAAGAGGGAGTAACCTAGGGTCCTGTGGGACTGAGGTAGTTGGTCTCAAGAGGAAGTAACCTAGGGTCCTGTGGGACTGACGTAGTTGGTCTCAAGAGGGAGTAACCTAGGGTCCTGTGGGACTGAGGTAGTTGGTCTCAAGAGCTAGTAACCTAGGGTCCTGTGGGACTGAGGTAGTTGGTCTCAAGAGGGAGTAACCTTGGGGCGAGTGGGATTGAGGTAGTTGGTCTCAAGAGCTAGTAACCTAGGGTCCTTTGGGACTAAGGGAGTTAGTCTAAAGAGGTAGTAACCTTGGGGCGTGTGGACTGAGGGAGTTGGTCTCAAGAGGGAGTACTCTAGGGTCCTGTGGGACTAAGCAAGTTAGTCTCAAGAGGGAGTAAGCTTGGGGCGTGTGGGACTGAGGGAGTTGGTCTCAAGAGGGAGTAACCTAGGGTCCTGTGGGATTAAGGGAGTTAGTCTAAAGAGGGAGTAATCTTGGGGCGTGTGGGACTGAGGGAGCTGGTCTCAAGAGGGAGTAACCTAGGGTCCTGTGGGACTGAGGTAGTTGGTCTCAAGAGGGAGTAACCTAGGGTCCTGTGGGACTGAGGTAGTTGGTCTCAAGAGGGAGTAACCTACGGTCCTGTGGAACTGAGGTAGTTGGTCTCAAGAGGGAGTAACATAGGGTCCTGTGGGACTGAGGTAGTTGGTCGAAAGAGGGAGTAACCTAGAGTCCTGTGGGACTGAGGTAGTTGGTCTCAAGAAGGAGTAACCTAGGGTCCTGTGGGACTGAGGTAGTTGGTCTCAAGAGGGAGTAACCTAGGGTCCTGTGGGACTAAGGGAGTTAGTCTAAAGAGGGAGTAATCTTGAGGTGTGTGGGACTGAGGGAGTTGGTCTCAGAGGGAGTACCCTGGGGTCCTGTGGGACTAAAGGAGTTAGTCTCAAGAGGGAGTAACCTAGGGTCCTGTGGGACTGAGGTAGTTGGTCTCAAGAGGGAGTAACCTAGGGTCCTGTGGGACTGAGGTAGTTGGTCTCAAGAGGGAGTAACCTAGGGTCCTGTGGGACTGAGGTAGTTGGTCTCAAGAGGGAGTAACCTAGGGTCCTGTGGGACTGAGGTAGTTGGTCTCAAGAGCTAGTAACCTAGGGTCCTGTGGGACTGAGGTAGTTGGTCTCAAGAGGGAGTAACCTTGGGGCGTGTGGGATTGAGGTAGTTGGTCTCAAGAGCTAGTAACCTAGGGTCCTTTGGGACTAAGGGAGTTAGTCTAAAGAGGTAGTAACCTTGGGGCGTGTGGACTGAGGGAGTTGGTCTCAAGAGGGAGTACTCTAGGGTCCTGTGGGACTAAGCAAGTTAGTCTCAAGAGGGAGTAAGCTTGGGGCGTGTGGGACTGAGGGAGTTGGTCTCAAGAGGGAGTAACCTAGGGTCCTGTGGGATTAAGGGAGTTAGTCTAAAGAGGGAGTAATCTTGGGGCGTGTGGGACTGAGGGAGCTGGTCTCAAGAGGGAGTAACCTAGGGTCCTGTGGGACTGAGGTAGTTGGTCTCAAGAGGGAGTAACCTAGGGTCCTGTGGGACTGAGGTAGTTGGTCTCAAGAGGGAGTAACCTACGGTCCTGTGGGACTGAGGTAGTTGGTCTCAAGAGGGAGTAACATAGGGTCCTGTGGGACTGAGGTAGTTGGTCTCAAGAAGGAGTAACCTAGGGTCCTGTGGGACTGAGGTAGTTGGTCTCAAGAAGGAGTAACCTAGGGTCCTGTGGGACTGAGGTAGTTGGTCTCAAGAGGGAGTAACCTAGGGTCCTGTGGGACTAAGGGAGTTAGTCTAAAGAGGGAGTAATCTTGATGTGTGTGGGACTGAGGGAGTTGGTCTCAGAGGGAGTACCCTAGGGTCCTGTGGTACTAAAGGAGTTAGTCTAAAGAGGGTGTAATCTTGGGGCGTGTGGGACTGAGAGAGTTGGTCTCAAGAGGAAGTAACCTAGGGTCTTGTGGGACTAAGGGAGTTAGTCTAAAGAGGGAGTAATCTTGAGGTGTGTGGGACTGAGGGAGTTGGTCTCAGAGGGAGTACCCTAGGGTCCTGTGGGACTGACGGATTTGGTCTCAGGAGGTAGTAACCTAGGATCCTGTGGGACTAAAGGAGTTAGTCTAAAGAGGGAGTAATCTTAGGGCGTGTGGGACTAAAGGAGTTAGTCTAAAGAGGGAGTAATCTTGGGGCGTGTGGGACTGAGGTAGTTGGTCTCAAGAAGGAGTAACCTAGGGTCCTGTGGGACTGAGGTAGTTGGTCTCAAGAAGGAGTAACCTAGCGTCCTGTGGGACTGAGGTAGTTGGTCGAAAGAGGGAGTAACCTAGGGACCTGTGGGACTGAGGTAGTTGGTCGAAAGAGGGAGTAACCTAGGGTCCTGTGGGACTGAGGTAGTTGGTCTGAAGAAGGAGTAACCTAGGGTCCTGTGGGACTGAGGTAGTTGGTCTCAAGAAGGAGTAACCTAGGGTCCTGTGGGACTGAGGTAGTTGGTCGAAAGAGGGAGTAACCTAGGGACCTGTGGGACTGAGGTAGTTGGTCGAAAGAGGGAGTAACCTAGGGTCCTGTGGGACTGAGGTATTTGGTCTCAAGTGGGAGTAACCTAGGGTTCTGTTGGACTAAGGGAGTTAGTCTTAAGAGGAAGTAATCTTGGGGCGTGTGGGACTGAAGGAGTTGGTCTCAAAAGCGAGTAACCTAGGGTCCTGTGGGACTGAGGTAGTTGGTCTCCAGAGGGAGTAACCTAGGGTCCTGTGGGACTGAGGTAGTTGGTCTCAAGTGGGAGTAACCTAGGGTTCTGTTGGACTAAGGGAGTTAGTCTTAAGAGGGAGTAACCTTGGGGCGTGTGGGATTGAGGTAGTTGGTCTCAAGAGGGAGTAACCTTGGGGCGTGTGGGATTGAGGTAGTTGGTCTCAAGAGAGAGTAACCTAGGGTCCTGTGGGACTGAGGTAGTTGGTCTCAAGAGGGAGTAACCTTGGGGCGTGTGGGATTGAGGTAGTTGGTCTCAAGAGAGAGTAACCTAGGGTCCTGTGGGACTGAGGTAGTTGATCTCAAGAGGGAGTAACCTTGGGGCGTGTGGGATTGAGGTAGTTGGTCTCAAGAGAGAGTAACCTAGGGTCCTGTGGGGCTGAGGTAGTTGGTCTCAAGAGGGAGTAACCTAGGGTCCTGTGGGACTAAGGGAGTTAGTCTTAAGAGGGAGTAATCTTGGGGCGTGTGGAACTGAAGGAGTTGGTCTCAAGGGGGAGTAACCTGGGGTCCTGTGGGACTGAGGTAGTTGGTCTCAAGAGGGAGTAACCTTCGGGCGTGTGGGATTGAGGTAGTTGGTCTCAAGAGAGAGTAACGTAGGGTCCTGTGGGACTGAGGTAGTTGGTCTCAAGAGGGAGTAACCTAGGGTCCTGTGGGACTAAGGAATTTAGTCTCAAGAGGGAGTAAACTTGGGGCGTGTGGGATTGAGGGAGTTGGTCTCAAGAGAGAGTAACCTAGGGTCCTGTGGGACTGAAGAAGTTGGTCTCAAGAGGGAGTAACCTAGGGTCCTGTGGGACTAAGGGAGTTAGTCTCAGGAGGGAGTAAGCTTGGGGCGTTTGGCCCCCATATATCTCATTTTGCACCTAGGGGTCGTGCGGTACTAAGGGAGTTTTCTGAATTGAACTGAAATTGAAAAATAATATGTTTTCATTTTGGCCTTTCAGACTCAAAAGACGGCAGTTACCATCGTTCCAATTTCTGTTACTGGCATCAACATAGGGAAATTCTCAAAAAAATCCTCAGAAATACTGTATTTTCCCTTAGAAGCTATACCGTACGTCACGCTCATGAGAACAAAGTATAAAATCAAAGGAGAATGGACAGAATGAATGATAACAATTTCGTGGTTTGTGTACAGGACAGGACACATAATGTTCTTAGGCCGAATTCGTTTATCTGTAGTCGGTTTGTCTGTTATAGGATCACGGGAATGTTTGGGATAAGCGTGAGTACGACCTAGGCTATTATTCGTTCAAAAGAGGCTTTATAAGGCACACAAACATAAAACTAGACGCATCTGTATTGGTCAGTGTTATAGGAAAATTAGTTATGACTAAAACCAGAATTTTCAGGCAGTAATAGGTTAGACTCCGCTACTGTGGTGTAGTGGTTTGTGTGATTAGCTGCCACCTTCGGAGGCCCGGGTTCGATTTCCGGCTCTACCACGAAATTTGTAAAGTGGTACGAGGGCTAGAACCGGGACGTCAAGTAAGTAGGGGGTTTTCGATTCCCACCTCAGCCATCCTGAAGTGGTTTACCGCTTCTCCTCCAGGCAAATGCTGGGACGGTACCTAAATTAAGGCGATGGCCGCTTCCTTCCCTCTTCCTTGTGTATCCCTTTCAATCTTCCCATCCCCACAAGGTCAGTATAGCACCTGGGCGAGTTACTGGTCGTCCTCCACCGCAGTTGTATTCCCCACTCAAAGTCTCGTGGACGGGGACACTGCCCTTGGGGTGGTAGAGGTGGAATCTCTCGCTGAGTTCGAGGGAAAATCCAACCCTGGAGGGTAAATGGATTAAGAAAGAACGAAGGAAATAGCGGGTTAGAATGCTAACTAATTTGGTTATTAGCAAGTGTCCTCTAGCTCGGAATTCCATAATGATCTGAGAGTAACATAAATTCTAGGGTTCCTGATATAAAAACTCCTAATGTTTATGCAAAACTCATAACATAACTGTTTGCTGGTAAACTATAGTTGTTACTCGTTTCAGTAACTTTGCATTCTACCTTTTACTACCTAGAACTCCGGACTCTAGTTATGAGAAATCTCATTTAGAATATTGTTTACAAAATATTTTGTTCTATACCTTTCGCGATACAGAAGAAAAATAAGGGAAATATCAGTGGGCATCATGTGAAAGTTAAAGTCCAGGAGCCCACAATCAGCTCTGTGGAGAGTTGGTATGGAGGTCAAATCGCCAACGTTTTCAACGCTTTGAGGTTTAAAGTTAGACTTCATGAAAATTTCACAAAATATTTTCTTCAAAGGGCCATCAGTTACAAACTGATTCAGCAACTGAAATTATTTTTAACTGGTTCTTGTTGTATTATAAAGGCTTACAAACGACACTTTGGTTTTAGAAATGGGACTGATGGATTCGATGTTCTCGAGCGGAGGTTTTATTTGGCGGCCACTTTGTTTTGATGGGTGAGATTACAGACCTTCCTTGGTGTCAAATAATAGTTCAATAATTCTTATTTACAACAATATAATTACAGTGGCGATGTAGTAAATAGATGCAGAGTTATGAACGTTGCGAAATAGAGTCACGTTTTGTGACACGCTCATCATCGGACCGAAAAGAAAGATTATGATCACACATTCAAAATAAAAAAATAGTTGGTTTTCTATATCTCCTGGAAATCGGCAGTACCATTTAGTTCGCGACAAGCTGCTTTATTATCTAGATCTAGGTCGTATATCATCCTAATGATGAGCCATATCAATACAGCTGAAAATATCAAAAGACTTCCATACGTACACAGATGCGGACGGAAATAGTTCTGAGTGCACGCTCCATTGTCTGTGGAACAATGGAGCCGGCTCACGACGCGAGATGGGGGACCAGTACTTGAAGATTATGTAAACACCAGTGTCCTTGTAGTGCACATAGAGTGTATACGGCGGGAAACAAGACAACAAACTGCATGCAGCTGCCATCTATGCACGTATTTCACCGAACAATGTTACAATTAAGAACTAATTGATCGCTCAAGGCACATACAAGTAACTCTTTAGTCTATATGTGTATAAATGAATGAGCTATTATACTTTATTTTCTACATCTTTGGTCTATTTACAAATGCACTTTGTTACGTAACGTGTATAGTAAATTTACTGCTATTTGTATCACATCGGAAATTTAGCACGTTTTAGCTCTCCGTTGTAAACCAGCGATTAGGCATCCCATTCGTCACTGCTGCATGCGGGGCACTTATAGATAGATAGTACAGGGCTTGAGGTCCACCTCGTATATTAGTGTAGATTAGTGTAGACTGTTGTCACTTGTTGAAATCAGATGAATTTGAGTAAAATGCCAACCGGAAAATTGAAATGAAATAACAAAATTAACTAAATTCCTAATACACCTGAAAATGATGAAAACCTGGTAAACTAACTTGCAGTTAGTGTTCCGAAGTTTATGACCTAAAGAAGTATAAAATATGCAAGCAAATACGATTTAAAAAGATGAAATACGGCTTATACCTTTTAGGGTTAGGTTGCAACTGTAGGAGTAATACTAACATTAAACGTGCCAAAAATCTAGGGGAATGCATAATGAATTATATCTCAGGTCTGACAGCAGACAATAAACCAGTTCTATATCATTATCAGGAGCTGTATCACAATGACACTATTGAGGCTGGAGATGCAATATACGAAGACAAGAAGACCAGGTGGTGTGTGTTAATGGAGAAACTGACATGAAGTATGGAGCTCTGTGAAAAACCTGCGGGGAGACCGCTCACTTTCGAAACTGGAACTTCTCTCAAATTACTGCTAACCAAGTGGCAAGTCAGCTGCACCTGAATTGAAAATCTGCTGCGGAAATTAATAATTCCAACAGTTTGACCATTGTCACGAGTGACCAGAGATACTCTGCTTGAGAGTACTGCACCATTTACAACAGTAGAACTGAACCGTTCCATACAGACTTCAAAACCACATAAAGCATCAGTACTAAAAGGGCCACCAGAGCTAAACACTCTACCCCACCAAGTGCCGAGTTTACCTTCCACTCCTTCTAGGATCTTCATACCTTACACGGAGATGACAAAAATAATGGGCCACTTCTTCTTTGTATCGTTTACGAGAAAATGCGTGTCTTACTCATTCTTTGGAATACCTCTTCATTAGTGATATGATGTATCCAGCTGATATTTAGAATTCCTCTGTGACAGTGGATCACTAATGCTTCCAGAGTTCTTCTTTCTGGCATCCCTGTGGTCCAGCTCTCACACCATACCGGGCTGCGCTCCAAACACAAGTTCTTTAGAGATTCTTACGTATTGACAGGTTGATATAATTTGAAGTGATCAGTTTCTTTCGCTTATTGGAAGTATTTTTGGTTTCGTTGATTGTAAATATTATTTCTCTTTTGCTTCTATACTCCGTTCAAGATGACGCGTGCTTTGTGTATTGTGTAGGAGAGCTCCGTGTTACCAGCCCAAATTATCAAGATAATTAGCAGAAAGGTCCGGTGAGTGTGTGTCAATAATTACACCAGACAACTGATATCTAGCTCTAGCAAAAACATGCCCGTAAAAAATGTAAATAAGCGTGTGTCGGACTTCGAAACGATGTTTGCCGAACAATACAGTAGGCGGAACTGTCTATTTATACACGGAGTGACAGAAGAACCGGCTGAGAATGTCTATGCCAAAGTGATAGAGACAGTAAAATCTAAACTGCAAGTGGTCTTATCGAAGGATGACATCGATCGCTGTCATAGATTGGGACGTCTACGCAGATCAGCTGCGGAAGTCGTGACCTCGGGAAACAGGCCGATTATAGTTAAATTCGTCCGGTTTCATGTTCGCGATCGTGTCTGGCATGCTAAGAAGCTCTTCAAAGGTACCAAACTATTGGTTACGGAGTCATTGACTGCTACAAGAAAATATCTATTAAATCGAGCCCGAGACCAGCTCGGAGTGCGTAACGTTTGGACTCAGGAAGGAAGGATCATAGTTCTAGGCAAAAACACAAACAAATTTATAGTGACCACTAAAGCGGAACTAAATGCTGTTATTTCAGGGCTAGGAGATTAGTAGAGTAGCGTACATGACTCATAATGGATTAACGTTTTAATTATAAGTAGTTTTATTATAATTTTAGTGTGAGTGAATGTTTAAATGATTCAAGTAGCTTACGTATACAAGAGGAAACCATGGTAAGTTGTCCTTTGTTTATTTTTGATTGTGGCTAACACAGGTAGTAATGTAGCTTTTCCCCTGGCAGGGTAAACGACCATCACCTTGATACTGAACCCTCCCACCCTTCTCTTTCCCTGACACCTCACCCCGCCCACAGTCACCTGGAGAGAGAATTCTCGTCCTTTCCCTGCTCATTACTGTGTGCCCATGTCAATGCTCAGTCCATAATTGCCCATCACACTGAGCTGAAAGCTATTTTTGAAGGAAGCATGGCAAATGTTGTAGCGATTAGTGAGAGTTGGATGAAGGACTCGGTCTCTCTAAACACGGTACATACAGAAGGATTTAATGCAGTTTTTCACCATAGACCGAAGCGCCGTTGAGGAGGAGTAGCTCTATACTACAAAAAACAACTTAACGCGGAAGATTATACAAACTTCGACATTATCTACTGACACCTTAACTGAATATATGTTTATAGAACTATTTGTTGATAAGACTAAAGTACTAATTGGAGTTGTTTACAAACCACCAAAAGCAGGAAACTTCATCGACTTCGAAGAAAATTTACTAAGACTCATACCTACCTATGAACATGTACTCATATTTGGCAACTTTAACACAAACCTGTTAATAGACTCCATTGTAGCAAATAGTTTACGGAACATATTAGCCTCTTATAACATGTCAGTATTGCCACTTAACACTACCCACCACCCACCACGTGCATACGGCTAGCGGATCCTCACACACTCTAATAGATTTACTCATCACAAACAATCCTCAGAAAATACTAAAACACGGACAAACTTCTCTACCCGGTATATCCTACCACGATCTCATATATTTAGCTTATTCTTTGAAAGTTACCAGAAAAAGCCGAAGTGGATAACCTATAGAGACATGAAAAAGTCAAATCCTCAACAAATAATACAAGACGCTATTCTCTGCCCGTGGGACGAAATACTGCACTTGACTGACAATGACGAAAAGGCAAAGAGGTTTAACATATTATTGTTGGGATTGTATAACAAACACGTACCTAAACGTACTGCTAGGGTGACTCGCAAAGCTGCTCCATGGTTATCAAATGACATTAAGTCACAATGGCTGAACGTGATGCACTACACTGATGTTACAAGCAGACATTATCAACTGATGATTTTGAAAAGTACCGTGTGTTTAGAATTAGAGTTAAACAAATAATCAGATACAACAAACATGCGTACTTCCAACAATTAGCCAGTAACTTGAACACAAAAAAGGTACCTGGCAACAACTCAGATCCGTAGGTATTGGGAGGCAGACTACAAACTCCAATACGCATGACATAAATCCAGATGAATTAAATGCCCACTTTACTAGAGCAGTAGTTAGTACCCATTCTCATATTATACAAAAACTATAAATTCTCTTCAATCTACTCCATTACCACAACGGCCTTTGTTCAAATTTCGTAAAGTAAATGAGACTGATGTAAGGAGAAAACTAACATCAATCAAATCACAAGCAATCGGAGTGGACGACATCCCGATATCCTTCGTCGTTATCTTGATAGATGTAGTATTGCCTATTTTAACCCACATATGTAACTCATGTCTTTCGGAAGGCTACTTCCCAATTGTTTGGAAGGATGCTTTAATTTTTCCAGTACCAAAACAATCTTTAGCAAATTCTCCATCCGACTGTCTGTATACTTTCTTCACTTTCGAATGTCTTAGAAAAACTCATGCATGAACAACTGCTCCAGTATTTGACGCACCATTCGTTACTTGATCACTTAAAATCTGGATTTAAAAAAGGACGTAGTACATCTAATCGTCTTCTAAAAATTACGGATGACGTAAGAAAAGCAATGGACGAACGTAAAGTGACCGTGCTCGTTCTCCTAGACTCAGAAGTGCTTTTGACACTATCAGTACGGACATATTAATAGCGAAATTACATTCCTTTCATCTTAGCCACGCTGCTCTCAATTTGTTCGCTTCCTACTTCCATAACCGACGACAGTGTGTTGTCGCGAATGATAAGAGAACGGAGTGGAAGTACAAAGTTAATGGGGTGCTACAAGGTTCTATATTCGGCCCCCTGTTATTTATTTTATATTCGAATGACATCTCTTCTAAGTTGGAAAACTGCAAATACCATCTCTATGCTGACGACCTTCAAATTTACTGCCACACAAAAGTGAATGACATAAATGCAACTATTGAAAATATGAACCGAATCTTAGAGCAGATCAGCTGTTATGCAGCTGAGAATTCTCTCTCCATCAACCCAACGAAAACGCAAGCTATCATACTAGGGCAGAGAAAACTGCTTACCCATTTACACAGTCTACAAATTCCAGTCATTCAACTAAATGGCGTTTCTATCCCATTCTGTAAATCAGCAAAAAGCCTTGGAGTCACTATAAATGAAACTTTGAACTGGGATGATTATGTCACTATTGTATGCAGTAAAGTTCATTCATCACTTCATCCCCTTAAGATTCACCAGACCGTATTACCTCTCAACTTAAAAATATGACTGGTTCAAATACTGATACTTCCAATTCTTAACTATTGTAATGTTGTGTTGATGGATGCTACCAGTGAACAAAACAGAAAACTGCAGAGAGCTTTAAACTCCTGCATTAGATTTATATTTTCATTGAATTTTGCCTCGCATGTATCCCCTTTTTATGCACAACTTTCTTGGTTAAAAGTAGAGCAGCAGAGAAATCAGCATGTATCCACCCTTATCTATCGAATCTTGACTGAAAATGTACTTGAATATCTCTCTCCAGTAACTTCCGTTTTCTATCTTCCTTTCATGATCGTGACACGCGTTCTGGGTCAACAATTACAATATCTCCACATCATACATCAGCCTTCAGTAATTCTTTCCTTGTGTCGGGCGCTAGAATATGGAATGCTTTACCCCCTGAAACAAGAAATTTTTCCTCATTAATTACCTTCAAAAGACAGTCTAAAGATTTCCTCTTGAATACGTAGGCTATATTATGTAGTTATGTGTGAATACGTGAGTGAATGTCTTGAGTAAATAGTTCCCAAGAGTTTACATAAATTACTGTTATATTATATGAATTCTACGTAGATTAGTTAACATTGAATTAATTTTGTTCATTTTAGACTTAAAATACATATCTTTTAGTTTTAGTCTATATTAAGTTATATTACTATATTATATACAGTGTGTTGTGTTTGAATATTAAGTTTGTATTCATTATCAAGCCGTATAATGTGGCTATATGTAAGAGAGGGCCAAGGGCCCTGACTTTGCCACAAATAAAGACATCAATAATAATAGTAATAATAATAATAATAATAATAATAATAATAATAATAATAATAATAATAATAATAATAATAATAATAATAATAATAATAATCTGTGATCATACTACGCAGGTATTTCAATTATTTTATTTGTTTGATGGTTTGTTTATCTAATTTTAGGCTCTGTTTTCTTTTTGTTTAGCATCAGGTTATATTGTCTAGAAATTATACTTTTCCTCTACTTATCAAGCCGTGAATGGTTGATACATACGCCTTTTCTGTATTGGATGATAGATCTTCCTACGTAGATCATATAATCAAACTAATAATATTTCTGTAAAAATATCATTTATACCCATTTTCAAATTACCGATTCGGTAAATTTCTTCAGTGATAAGGAATTTCAGTAAAAATGCATTTAAACATATACCAGTACCTTATTGCGACGCACTAACAACTAAGTGTCACTGAAGGAAAGAATGTACTGAGTTTTTAACAGAAAATGGTCGAAAACCTGAAATTGAGTTATTTGCCCTTAAAATTACCCCATTCCTTGGGGCGCATGGCGATATCATTTTCTTCGAATGTGGCCATTTTAAATGTCCTGATGAGGTATATCAAAATCCCTTCAAAGTCCACGCTCACTTCCCCGATGAATAGTTTCGGAATTTCAGTGTATTTTATGTTTTCGCTTTTGAATTTTCGGAGTATCCTGGTGTACTGGCCCGTGTTGTCATCTGTGGGCAGTTTCTGTAGGTATGTGCACAGAGGAACATTACAAATAGTCAAATTAACCCGATCTCTGTTATAAACAACAAATCATGTCGAGTATGAAATGAATACCGCACGTGCTGTTTCTATTTATTTGCGTTTGCTGAGAAACACGTCAAGCGTCAAAATTCGTCTTGGGATAGGAGTGTTAGATTTACCAATAATTATTAACTGGAGATAATACCTTTCTACTTATAAATGTCCCGCATGCACTAGTGATGAATGGGATGTTTTCTAAGAGATTTTCACTGGGTCACTATTACCTGCAGGCAAGTTACGTCAGAATATGAAGAGATAACAACCGGACGGTCGCTCGCAACATGTTCCTCAGCGTCACCCGTCTAATGAAACTCGTTGCATTAGTAAAGCCCATTTTCGATATGGTATATGGAACAGCAGCTCTATATTTGCTGTCTACTTATCGTCAATGGCTAGTATCTTCAGCAACGACGACTACATAGATACTCTGGAGAATCTGGTCGGAATGCAGCCGAAGCTCGCAGATGGTATGCACAGCACTTTCCAAACAGAATTCTGCCTTCTATACACGTACTTCGCCGAACAGAGTAGCGATTAAGAGCTAATGGATCTTACATACAAGGCGGGACAAACCAGTCTGTGACAATGCTGATGCTGTGCAGAATGTACTGCAATACTTTCAACGAAATCATTCACACGATAAATTGAATAGCGAATATTTAAGATTAACTTAAATATTATATTTATGTGGTCCGCCTATTCAAAACATTTATAATTTATTATATTTACTACATGTTTCGTTTCCTAAGGGACATCAGCAGCTTTAATAAACTACAATAATATATCAGAATACCCAAAATACATTATTAAATTGGGAAAACATATTAAAAACATCATTGTATTATAGGACATTTAAAATAAAATATTGGTAAACTTTGTTAATGTTGTAAGTCATATAATCAATAAAACTGGTTGAATTGTTCATTAAACTCTTGATGATAACGTTCGTGGAAACTAACAGTTGTATTCATAAAATCTTCAAATGATCGTTTTTGTGAATAAGAACTCTTCATTTAAAACATTTCTTGATGAAAGACCTGTAAGATCTTTCATGGACATTCCTCAATTTTTATATAAGTTTGAACGCTTCAGAACTTAAAGTCAACATGGCGCGGAAGCAGTAAATTTATTTGTAGAAATGAATTCTATTCTCTCTGAAAATAAAAGAAAGAACTAAGTGTAAGTAAAGAGAGATGGAAGATGAAATAAAATAATATGATTTAAATCGTGTTACTTACTTCCTTGTTATTGGCTCCGATGTGCGGAAATGGACTCACTTCTGCTGGGGTAAGTGTGTATCCGATTCAAAACAAGTACTGGTGGTTACTACGTTGAGCGGGGAATGTGGAGAGGAAGTGAGAAGGCGTGTCCTAGGGGGAACGATCTGAGTGTCACTGAGCGTGTGACACATTAAAGTCTGACGTTTCTTTCTAACCTTCGCTTTAATTAATTCTTTATACAAGATGTTATACTTGTCAGAAAAGTCGATAATATTACCCGTTGGATTGTTCTTCTGGTCCAGATAAATGTAAATTTCATCGTATATATTCAATAAATGTCCTTTATTTATAGTTTTCATGATTTTAAAGTCATTGTCTATGTTTTTAAACATGTGATTGGAGTCTGTCATGTGATCACTTATCTGTTGTATATCTTGGTCGTGGCATGTTCCTGATATCTTGTAACAAAGTTCCTTGCGGTTTGTCTAATATACGTACTTAAACAACTCGCACTTTTCAATTTGAAAAACCTACGCTACGATATTGAGCATTGTAGCCGAATATCGAAGTAATACTGTACATGCAGTAATTATGATTGTTATAAAATTGCATGTCTCTTAGCGTTACCCGAGGAAGGAAACTTCCCTACTACCAGTCGAAATTGAGTTGTGCAATTATCATTATAATGACAGGCCTCTTTTCCTACTGCCAGCCAGCTTATTGCCAGTCACACCAAGTTGGTGAGTTTCCATCAAAATAGCAGGCCACTAGCCTAATGCCAGTCATATTTTAGATGGGTACATTTGTTTATAATGGCGGCCACCCTTGCCTACAGCCAAACACAATCGGGTAGCGGAGTTCTAAGCAAAACTGCATGCTCCCTTGCCTTCTGCAAGTCAAATCGAGAAGTGAATTATTCATTACAGTGAAAGGCCTTCCGTACTAATGCCAGTTACACAGAGTTGGAGAAGGACCCCATTCCTACTGCCAGTCAAAGTCGGTGTGGGGAGTACTGATTACAATAGCAGACACACCTTTTCTAGATCGCTACAATTCGACATCAGTGATTATATATAGATCGACATACGTAATTATATGCTTGTTTACAATATTGCAGACCTTCAATTACAGATTAACTGCTGCTAAAAGGTACGTCATATCGACAAAGGATTGTACCATAAGACGCCGTATTTAGCGGCCTAAATGCCTGATCCTATGATATCTCATATATTCATGGGTCAGATTGAGTTAGAAATGTTGAATAGGGTAAAATTTATGTAAGATTATCCTCACATTGCATTACTTTTCGGATACTTTTGTGACAGCTACATACATAGAATTTGGCTCACATATGGCTACTGGGTGGACCAATTTTCGTGCAGAGTTTGATGATTCTATCTTTCCTATAACTGATTGAAAGTATGAATTATGCCTGTGAAAAGCCCAAATTTACTTAACATCGCAAAATAGACACAAATCAAACGTAAAAGGGATACAGATAAGACAAAAAGTAATAAGACCAAATTGTGCCATTCGTTATGTGATAAGACTTGCCGAAGGTCTGCACCATCATTAAAATTTCCTCCATATTTAGATATTCTTCGGGGATAAAAAGTGAAAAATTTAAAGATCTTGGAAGTTTTCCGACCGTTACAGGCTAAACCGTATAATTTTGCCAAATTTCAATTTTATTGTTCGTCTGGCAGATTATGCCACAATCTAGATTTTGGACGAGGAGAGTAAAAATTGTGAATTTCAGGAAACTAAACCAAAAAATATGCAGATGTTCATTATTATCCCTTAAACGGGTAGCTGTACGAAAATTTCACCAAAATAGTCAATGTACAGGCACACAAGCGTTACGATTTTATTTATATAGATAGATAAGGAATCTGCTACAGGTACAACACTTTTGGGCTATGTCCGCTGGACATAACCTGCAAAACCGACCGTTCATGAAATCTCCCTCATTAATCCTCCTGTAGAAAAAAATGCACATAAGAAAGTAAGTTTTAGAAATGGATTTCCATCAAGTTTGGTCGATTTCCAGTCAAGTTGGTTATACTGAATATATTGAGGGAGAGTAAGTTCACCATTTCGGTTCCCTATAAAACCCCAGTCGATTCCGGTAGTTAGCCACGGATCAAATCATCAAAATCAAATCATCAAATCAATCAATATTGATCTGCATTCAGGGCAAGCGCCCAGGTGACAGATTCCGTATCTGTTGTTTTCCTAGCCTTGTCTTAAATGATTTTAAAGAAATTGGAAATTTATTGAATATCACCATTGGTAACTTATATTCCGATTCCTAATTTTCCTTCCTATAAACGGATGTTTGCCCCAATTCTTCCTCTTGAATTCCAACTTGATCTAAATATTGTGATCTTTCCTACTTTTGAAGACACCGCTCAAACTCATTCGTCTACTGATGTCATTCCACGCCATCTCCCCTCTGACAGCTCGGAACATACCACTTAGTCGAGCGACTCGTCTACTTTGCAACATTTCTGTAACGCTACTCTTTTGTCACCGGTCGAGTTGGTCGTGCGGTTAGGGCGCGCAGCTGTGAGCTTGCATCCGGGAGATAGTGGGTTCGAGCTCCACTGTCGCCAGCCCTGAAGATGGTTTTCCGTAGTTTTCCATCTTCATACCAGCCAAATGCTGGGACTGCACCTTAATTAAGTCCACGGTCACTTGCTTCCCAATCCTAGGCCTTTCCTATCCCATCGTCGCCATAAGAAATATATGTGTCGGTGTGACGTAAACCAAATATCAAATATCAAATAAAACCTCCTTTATCAGAAATCACCCAGAACAAATCGAGCTACTTTTCTTTTTATTCTATTAATAATAATAATAATAATAATAATAATAATAGTACCGAGCTCGATAGCTGCAGTCGCTTAAGTGCGGCCAGTATCCAGTATTCGGGAGATAGTAGGTTCGAACCCCACTGTCGGCAGCCCTGAAAATGGTTTTCCGTGGTTTCCCATTTTCACACCAGACAAATGCTGGGGCTGTACCTTAATTAAGGCCACGGCCGCCTCCTTCCCACTCCTAGCCCTTTCCTGTCCCATAGTTGCCATAAGACCTATCTGTGTCGGTGCGACGTAAAGCAACTAGCAAAAAAAAATAATAATAATAGTAATAATAATAATATACTATCATTCTTACAACTTTCACATATTTAATGTTACTTAGGGTAAAGGCGATCTGCGGATGAGCTAGGAGTATGCCTAACGTCGATACAAAAGTCCCTGAAGGATAGAAAATGGCACCCGTACAGGCGCACCTACATCAGCTACTCTTCGGAGACAGGGTAACACACTGCCGAAGAATCGCCGCAGTAAGATCCACATTTTATTCGGAATATCCTGTGGACGGTCAATGTTACTCTTCGAATGATTCCATCGTCAACACTCAGAATCTCCATTATTGTGCTCCAGTGGGTTCGAGCACAACATATGGAACTCCAGTGCGGGGTTAATGTTTGGTGCAGTATTCTGGGAGACTACATCACTCTTCCTGTTTTTATAGCCCCTTGGCTCACCGGTAGGCCTTATCTCGAACTTTTAAGAGACCGATGTGTCCCTGGAAAACCTTCTAGAAAATATTCCACTGCAGCTAGTACTACATTATTGGTTCCAGCATGATGGTGCACCACCTCACTACTTTCGAGCCGTGAAGGAACATCTTCGTGCACGATATCCTGAACAGTGGATAGGTCGTAGTAGACCCTGCGAGTGGCCACCATGATCACCTGATCTTACCCCGTCTGGATTATTCTCTGTGGAGAAATATCAAATCGAGTGCGTCTGAAACTGAGCCGGAAAATGCTAAACAATTACAACAACGAATTTGTGAGGCCAGCGCTGTAGTGATACCTGAAATGTTGAGACGTGTCCATGCAAACACCGTGAGACTTGTTCAGCGCTGCCTGCTTGTCTGACTGACTGACTGACTGACTGACGTTTTTGGTCATATCTGTTGAGTAGCTCTAGAACAAAACATTCTGGTAGATCCAAGCGTGACATTTTAATTTTCTAAGATTTGAAGCTATAATATATGTATTCATTTAAAGAACTCTTTTGCAGTGTGGAATGTCTGCATGTGTATAAATTAAAAAGTCGTTAAATTTTCCTTTCTGTATCTTTGGTATATTTACAACTGCACCCTATTATAGAATGTGTGCTGTAAAAGGACTGCTATTTGCTTCACAACATCCGAAATACAGCACGTTATAGCGCTCCTTCGAAAACAGGTGATTAGGCATCCCATACATCACTAGTGCATGCGGGACGTTTGTGAGTAGAAAGTATGGCGCTCGTGGGCCACCTGGTGTAAATACATTTTAGTGAAAGGAATTCTAATCTTTGAACATTCAAAGCTCGGTCATTACTGCTGGGGGTACTCATTTCTATATACAAGGGCTTAATAAGTACAGTAGAATATCAAAAACTGTTGCTGAGGAGAGGAAAAGCTCCAGGAAAGGAAAAAAAATGGTGCTCGGATGTTCTGATGCAGCTACTGGACTTTTATACCTACAACTTCAGCTTTTCTCAAAACTTTATTTTTCAGAATTCGTAATGTTGTTAGTGCAATAGTTTTTGCCTGATTATCTTCAAACTTGGCTTGCAACTTGAGATGAACGAATGTTGTTATCCATGTTGAAAACTAATGACAACTGATATGGAGATATCGTGAGTCAAATAAAAGAAATGAGATTTTTGAATCGACTACAAGAGGGTGTGCTCTAATAAATCAATAATATAATTGTTTAAATAGTAATACCAAGAATTACTCGCCTATCCACAAAACTAGCACAAAAGTGCCAAAGTAAAAACTAAAAAAAAAGGTACGTAAAAGATGTTTTGAAATTATTGAGATTGTTTTTATAAAACGCATAATAATTCTGAAATTATGACACCAAAATGTTCCAAATTTTAGAATTATCTTAATTTTGGCAACGTACATGAACTAAAAATGGCGAATATAGGATGAATACTTCAAAATTACAAAACACGTCTTCATCTGTAGTAAAAAAGAAAGCAAAGTCACCTCCGTACAGGCCATAAAGGCCTTTGGAGGAGTGGAAGGTAAAGGCTTCCACCATTGTTAACCTCGGCACGTGATGGGGTAGCGCTACGCCCGGTCGCCTTTGCCCCCATGAATTAACCTGGTACTCATTTCTGATGTAGGCTGAGTGAACCTCAGGGCCTTATGCACCTCTGGAAGTGGAAATCTCGTTTCTTAAATTTTACGACTTCCTGACGGGGATTCGAACCCACGTCCTTCCTGGCGAACCGAGCACGCCTTTACCGCCTCGGCCAGGCAGCCCCTTCTTCATCTATGGTACTGTAAATAAAATAAAATATATTGACTGATTCATCATCGCCGAGCCAAAACTACTGGACGTAAAGAAATGAAACTTTGGGGATTCATTTATTAATGAAAACCTGTTTTGTAGTCAGTGACCGGGTCAGGGGTGGAATGAATGAAGCCCCAATTTTGCGGCGAGGATAAGAATTGTGCCGGCTGCCGATGCCTGTCACACTCCTATGGGGCAATTATTAATGACTGACAGATGAAATGCTATTTTTTTGCTATTTCGCTTTACGTCGCACCGAAACAGATAGGTCTTATGGCGACGATGGGATAGGAATGCGAAGGAAGCGGCTGTAGCCTTAATTAAGGCACAGCCCCAGGATTTTCCTGGTGTGAAAATGGGAAACCACCGAAAACCATCTTCAGGGCTGCCGACAGTGGGATTCGCACCCACTATCTTCCGGATGCAAGCTCACTGCTGCGCGCTCCTAACCGCACGGCCAACTGGCCCGGTTGACAGATGAAACGAAATGATGGTGGAGAGTGTTGCTAGAACGAAAGGTGACAGGGAAAACCGGAGTACCCGGAGAATAACCTGTCCCGCCTTCGCTTTGTCTACCACAAATCTCACATGTAGTAACCGTGATTTGAACCAGGGAACCCTGCGATGGAAGGCCGACCCACTGCCACCTGAGCCACCGAGGCTGGGGACTCAATTATATTACACTGTAGGTGCTCACCAAGGAAGGATTCTTGGATATTCCATCGCTAAGGGATGGATAGGGGGGTGTATTTATAAAAAATAGTACATCTCAAAACTTAA
The DNA here is from genome assembly GCF_040414725.1 of Anabrus simplex. NCBI lineage: Eukaryota > Metazoa > Arthropoda > Insecta > Orthoptera > Tettigoniidae > Anabrus > Anabrus simplex. The sequence goes on along the minus strand of NC_090269.1, from coordinate 422,405,303 downwards.
CAGTTCAAAGACATGAAAATAGGTACTTGGAACCTACCTTAAAAATAAAGAGACACGTACTTCTTTGTTTTCGGGAAATCCACTTAATGGAGTAAAAACCAGTGAAAAGTGTGTTGTTGAATCATTTTTAGGAGGATGCTTGCATCTTAAAAATTAAAGATGTATAAAGGTGAAAATTGGTATTTGGAATTTTCTTTAAAAATAAAGAAACACATACATTTTTGTTTTCGGAAAATCCATGCAAGTGGGTGGGGGGTGAAAATGACCGAAAAATAAGTTGAAATATTTTTTATTAGGATAAGTATCTCTCAAAAAATGAACATGTTACAGACGTGAAATTTGGTATCTGGAATCTCATTTAAAAATAAAGAAACACGTTTTTCTTTGTTTTCAGAAAGTCCATTTTAGGGGAGAAAAGCGCCGAAAAGGGAGTTAATTCTTTTTATGAGGATTCTTATATCGCAAAAATTGAATATGTTACAGACTTAAAAATTGGTATTTGGAATATCCTTTAAAATAACGAACCGCGTATTTTTTATTTTCAGAGAACCCATTTAGGTGGAGGGAAAGGGGTTGGGGGGTTGGAGGAGGACTTATAATGTTGTTGAATTATTTTTATGGGGACACTGATATCTCAAAAGCTGAAGATGTTACTGACGTAGGAATAGGCAATTTCAATCTCCTTTAAAAATAAAGAAGCACTAATTTTTGTTTGTTTTCGACTTGAGAAATTTTTCTCACATGTAGAGTTCTATGTCACATGGTTTTTTTCTATATAAGTTGCTTTACGTCGCAACGGCAGAGATATGTCTCATGGCGACGATGGGACAGGAAAGGGGTAGGAGCGGGAAGGAAAGGGCCGAGGCCTTAATGAAGGTACAGCCGCAGCATTTGCCTAGTGTGAATATGGGAGACCACGAAGAAACATCTTCAGGGCTGCCGACAGTAGGGTTTGAACCCACTATCTCCCGAATACTCGACTGAAGCCATCATGCTCGTTATGATTTGCTCTGCCAGTAACCTGGTCATCTTAGCCCCAAATGGTAATGCCAAAAACGTGGTTTAACAAGACTTTCAGGGATAAATTAAACTCACTTTTTCGGTCACTTTTTATACTTAATGGATTTTCAGATACTGCCTTAGTGCAGTACCGGGGAGGATTACTTTGATGAAGTGACGAATTCCATGCGTACGAAGCCGTGGTTAACAGCTAGTCTATTAACAAACCTCTTACTCCTTTATGTGATATGACACCGTGTTGTCTTGGTTCCAATTTATGCAGTTTACACGTTAGTAATTGGATCACCCACTAATATCCTGGAAGGCGGTTCTCTAATTGGAGTTCACCGTCAGCTGGATCTTAAAGTTTATTGGATCAAGCTATAATTGTGTGTGGGATAAAGAAAATATGTCTGCAAATTCTGCATGGCCGGTCAAAAGGAGATTATCTCAGAGACGTGGAGCTGACTACAAAGAGCTGTCAGGGGCAGTATTCCCTTGAGCCGAAGTCTTTGATGGGCCAGAGCGAAGAGAGATTCGTGCGGCGACCCCAGGAGCGCAGAGCTAATATCCAGAACTTACTCTCGGCACTCACTGGAATCACAACACATAACTCAATGGCGTTGAAACGGTGAAAATGAAAATCTTCAGGCTGTCGAGCTTGTCGCACTGCTCTGCGGCAATTATTAATGACTCACGGATGAAATGATACTGGAGAGTGTTGCTGGAATGAAAGATGATAGAGAAAATCGGACTACCCGGAGAAAACCCTGCCCCGTCTATGCTTTGTCCAGCACAAATCTCAACTGGAGCGACCGGAATCTGAACCACGGAACCCAGAGGTGAGAGGCTGGTTCACTGCGACCAGAGCCACGGAGGCTCCTGTTGAAATGGTATGAAATGTATTTGTGTCTGCGTGTGTCATTTTGTTTCGAAGTCTAAATTTTGAGGCAAGGTGTAGCCACGCGCGATCAGAAACAGTGGACAATCTAGTATTTTTTATCTCTGAAGAGAATCAATATCTGTATTCAAAATTTACTGGCCGGCAATTATGGTCTGAAGAATCCTAAATTCCTATTGGTTTGTATTTAACTTGTTCACTTTGGGGCAGCTACGAGATTGTGCGTTGCCTCACTTGGCTTAGCGTATTTATCTGAGTGTCTGTCGAAGGGGCTGGAGGTACCAGACCCAGCGATCGTGGGTCTGCACGGCAAATAGTTCAATGTAGGAGAATGTTTTATCCTATTTGGTTTCTTTCTTTCACTTCTCTAATGAATTAATCGTTGTCATTTGTTTTAGGTTAGGAATTCCCAGATCACATTTGTTACAAAGATTTAATTGTTAGGATTTGCGTGTACACGTCAGGGACACTGTGTGCCCCATATATATATTAATTTTCATAAAGGGTAGCTTTTGAAGCTACAACCTTATTTTAATTAGTTGAACAGAATGAATTTATAACTATTTAACTGTTTCGCTCTCATTCGCCTCATTAGTACTGTTACGTGCCAGCCCCGTCGTGGCCCCTTTCGATACTTCCTGGAAGAGAATAGTGAGTCAGACGACCGGAAAGTTCCCAGTCAGCCTGGAGGGCATAGCCCGCCTTCCCGTGTATCGTTCTCTAGCCACATCGCGAAAATTCTGTTACTCAACATCCGAGCTATAAAAAAGGAGGCTGGCCGCGAGCAGTCAGTCAGCTGAGGGTGACAGCGGTGTTGGCTGGCGGTAGTGTCTCACTGAAGTGTGAACGAGGAGCTGTGGTTGTTGCGGTGGTGTGTCGAGTGAATAGCTGGATTGGGACGGCTGTTGGCTGCCGTCGGTTTCCATCGGAGTCAGGGTATCGTGGCGTACGGAACGGAACACTGTGTGTGTTTATGTACTTCTGTGGACTGAGCACCGTCGTAGAGTCAGCTATTGGAACAGTGTTAATGTTCGTTCTTGTGAGGAGTGTTGTCCTGCTGTTTAAAACTGTGAGATGTTACTGTTTAGTTGTTCAATGTGTTTGACTGTGTGAATTACTGAACTGTCTCTGGCGTCAAACCAAGGAACAGTCATCGTGTGTTGTTCGGCCAGTAGCCTGTGTTCAAACCTGTCTGCACGCGCCTGCTGTGTGGGGTTTATAGCCCTCTGAGGTAATGAAAACTACGGCTAGGAAATCATAATCAAATCGAGACTGGGTACAAAAACTGTTGAAATGGTGTAGGCAATGTACAAAAACTGAGTCAATATCGTACAAACTCCGTTTGAAAGGACAGAACGGTTTAGAAATGAATTTGGACTAAGGCAGGGGAGTGTGTGTCGCCTTTTCTGTTTCTAACGGTTATGGTAAAAACTGTAAAGTAGACAAAGGAAGCGTACGGGAATAGGGAGATGGAGTTATTACTATTTGCAGACGATATTGTGGTCTGGGGAACGAACAGCAAAGAAATACAAGAACAACTTGATGCAAATGAACGAAGAAATTGAAAAGTTTGTTGTAAAAATCAGGCCAGAAAAAAAACAAGGTCATTGTGATATCAGGACGACTGAAACAAGGGAAATACATTGTGAAAATTGGTGGTAAAATCCTTGAAACTGGGGACATTTTCGTATACCTAGGGAGTAAATTAATGTAGAATGCAAGGCTAGACATTGAGATTAGCGAGAGGGTGTAACAGGACAGTAGATACATGGGACAGTTCAGTGGCCGCCTCCGCCTCCGGCTCCCAGACGCCCGCTCCTCCTCCTCCTACCGGGGGCCTTCCCAGGGGCCCGCTCCTCCTCCTCCTCCTCTCCCCGGGGGGCCTTTCCAGGGGCCTCTTCTTCCTCCCGCGGGAGATTTGAATTTTGGCGCGAGATTTTAATTTGTAAACAAAGCTACGTGCTTTTTTGACAGCTGTCATCGACAACAACGCATCGCTAACCTCACTGCTGCCATCTTGACGGGCCTAAACCTCATTGCTGCTAACTTAACCTCACTACCGCGAGATTTGAATGGGTAAACAAAGCCACGTGCTTTTTGACAGCTATCATCGACAACAACGCATCGCTAACCTCAGTGCTGCCATCTTGACGGGCCTAAACCTCAGTGCTACCAACTAAACCTTACTAGCGCGAGATTTGAATCAGTAAACAAAGCCACGTGCTTTTTTGACAGCTGTCATCCGCCATCTTGCATCGCAAACCTCAGTGCTGCACTCTTTAGTTACTTATCTTTAAAATGTGGTGGCGGCAATTTCCACGTGCTCTTGTTTGGAAACAAACCCACGTGCTTTCTTTTGACAGCAGCCATCTTTAATCAACAGAGCATCGTGCTGCCCTCATTAGCTACTTACCTTTGAAATGTGGTGGCGGGCAATTTGAAAAATTCTATTTGACAAGCTGCCATCTTTAATCAAGAGAGCACCGTGCTGCTATCTTTACGGTTACTACCTTACGCACGTAGTAGCGGGTAATTTAAACAAAATCTATTTGACAAGCTGCCGTCTTTAATCAAGAGAGCACCGTACTGCCCTCTTTAGCTACTTACCTTTGAAATGTGGTGGCGGCAATTTGAAAAATTCCACGTGCTCTTGTTTGGAAACAAACCCACCTGCTTTTTTTTGACAGCTGACAGCAGCCATCTTTAATCAACAGAGCACCGTGCTGCCCTTTTTAGCTACATACCTTTGAAATGTGGCGGCGGCAATTTAAAAAAATCTATTTGACATGCTGCCATCTTAAATCAACAGAGCACCGTGCTGCTATCTTTATCGTAGTAGTGGGCAATTTCTACGTAACAGCTGTCATCCGCCATCTTGCATCGCAAACCTTAGTGTTGCCCTCTTTAGCTACTTACCTTTGAAATGTGGTGGCGGATAATTTAAAAAATTCTACAGCAGCCATCTCTCGACGCTAATTGCACAAGATGGCGGCTATACACGACTCCTTATGAGACACCTTAAAGGGTGCTTACGCAAGATGGTGGCTGCAAGATGGGTGCTATACATAGGTTCTTATGAGATTCCCTTGGGATGCTTGCGCAAGTTGGCAGCTATACATGGCTCCTTATAACGCCTTAAGGGTGCTTGCGCAAGATGGTGGCTGCTCTTATGAGACGGCTTTAGGGTGCTTGCACAAGATGGCTGCTGCTGTTATGAGACGCCCTAAGGATGCTTGCGCAAGATGGCGGACACAAGATGGCGGCTATACACGGCTCCTTATGAGACGCCTTAAGGGTACTTGCGCAAGATGGCTGCTGCTCTTATCAAGAAAGCTAACTTAGAGTCTAACGTGCCGTGCCTGTTCGATTCATTAAATTTTGTGCTTAAATGCATAATGTTAAATATCTCGAAAACGGTGCATCGTAGAGCAAAACGGACAAAATTTTTCTGCCTATTACCCAGGTTCGCAGTATCAGGAACATGATAGCATAAGAAAAAAGTTGGAAAGGGTGCGGGATGGATCGTTTCAACAAAGAGCAGTGCAAGGAGAAGAAGAAGATGTCTCGAGTGGTGGGAATGGTGGAAGGAGAGAGGAAGGTGGAGAAGTGGCATAAATGCTCCAACACGGAAAGGGATGGATAAGGGGGAAAGGAGGAGGATGGTAAATCTAACTTTTGAGGAAGTGTCGTAGCTTTTTTGAAGCTCAATGTGGGTACAAGTGCCAGCACTTGTTTTTGAATGAGTGGGGATGGACAGCTTTTATCATAGTGATGAATTTGAGAGTGCTCTTCTTGAATGTAGTTGAAATCTATCCTGAGGTATTCTGGTTTACTTGTTCTCAGTATTTTGGGAATGAGAAAAACAGCATGGTGGTGACGAATGTGAACTAATCCTGCTCAGGATAGTTTACGGAGGAATGGACTGGTTTTGGAATGGAATGGAATATTTAGTCCGGCACCGGATTCGATTCCGGGCCAGGTCAGGGATTTTTACCTGAATTTTAGGGCTGGTTCGATATCCACTGAGTCTGTGTGATTTCAGTCGAGGAGCTACCTGACGGTGAGATGGTGGACCTGATCTAGAAAGCCAAAAATAATGGCCGAGAAATTTCGTGGGGCTGACCACATGACATCTCGTAATCTGCAGGCTTTTGGGCTGACCAGCGTTTGTTTGGTGGGCCATGGCCCTTTGGGATGTTTCGCCATGGGGTTTGGCTTGGTTTGGTGGAACATTTAGAATGAATCGAAAGCAAGCAGTATGAGCCTGCGGAAATGTAGAGGAGCCACGTTAATAACTTCATCACCATAATCTAATATTGTGAACCCGACAGGGGCATGATCCAAGGACCTTAGGTTGATATCGATCTCCGTAATTACGCACGCAATGCTAATAAAGGGAAAGAACGCTGAAAATGATTAATATTCATATCATTAATAGTGGTCATACCGAAACTGATTAATATTCATACCATTGAGATAGATAAATTGTGTATTTTAAAATTATTCTACAAGATTTCTTTGTCTGCGACTTATTGCGCAGTATTATCCTTTGTGTAGTGGGGGCCCCGCAGATGAAGCCAAGCCAACTTAGACCCGGGAGGGGTTACGAATGGGGATTCCCTGTGACATCACTCGAGAGAAGACATCCCTCCTCAAGACTCACTGAATGAGGGGAAACTAACTTTTTCGAAACGGAATATAGGAGCCATCTTGGAATCGGACTGGCCAACTTAATTACCTACGAGGTAGAAAATTAATAAAACTCGAATTAGGGGCTCATCTCCCGATTTAAAAAGGATAAATGTTACTGGGACATTTATTTAGAGTGTTTAATGTCCTCTTCCGTGATAACTTTCAGCCGAAGAAAGAATACTGTGTTGTTTCTGCGTGGAAAAGTACTGAGGCCATCTGGTTATTCTCACCACACGTCCTCGACGGAGGGACTTCACCCCGTGTGGTAGGGGAAGCAGAACATATTTTAATTAATTTAAAGAGATTCACCGAAGGATAATTGAGTGGTTATGTCTCAATCGCACCAACTAGATATTGGTCACCGATCACCCGTACTATTTTACCTCGAGTACGCCGGGAATAGGCGCTACGCAAATTAGTGGAAGGGGTATCGCTCCCTAGTAAAAACTACTGCCGGAAGGGACAAGCGTCAGTCCGGGTTTGCGGCTTATCGACGGCGAAGCTATGCTCCGTTAAGCCCTCGTTAGGTCTTTGTTCAAGTGAAATTAATTCCTATTTTAAGTGAAATAATACAATTTGCATAAACAGTGTTTAATTTGATCTCTGTGACGCCAGTGTTAACTTTTTGGAAAACCGTGACGTGAAAAGTCATATTATTATGATTACTATAATATAATAATCTTACGTAGTCGCATAGGAGATCGTGACCGGACGTTCACATTGAACGCTGTTAACCGGAGTGTGAATTAAACAGTGACGTTGTGTCTGTACAGGATTAAGTGCTAGCGGCTCCAACATCATCAAACAATGGCTCATCAACTTCAAGATGGAATGGTAATGGAAGTCATCACCGTGGTGCCCATGGAGGAGGAGTAAACTCAGGATGGACTTCCCGAGTTGACGAAGGCATCATCATGTGATAGAGATGAGTACAAAGTTCTAATATCTGGCATGCATAGAAGGGATGGGAATATTTATTGTAAACTGACGCTATAAGAGATTAAAATATGTAGTCCTGTTGAAATAGAGCGCCGGAATGGGCGCGTAGTAATTAAGTCTTAGCTTAGGAAACCGACTACAGGTCTGAGTAATCGAGTGTAAATAATTAAGGGAATATAATACTTTAGCCTTGCATGGGATAGAGATTCATTCATTTCTTTCTTTCTTGGGAGATTCTGTTTGTTTACGAGCGTCAGAAGACCAGTAATAATTAGTTTATGGGAGTGCAGTGAGAGTAGTTATTAGAGTATTCATTAATTTGATAAGTGTATGGTATGTAAAATGGTAAGTACTACTGTACGCAAGGCACGTTACTACGAGACTCAGTGGCCAAAGTGACAACCTCAAATTCCACCCTTTGAAATACTTAGATAGGGAGTGATGAGATGAATTGATTATGTGATAAAATTTATCAAGAAATGATCCTAAAGCGTGTGTCAAACATCCATTCGCGTGGATAGTAATCAATTAATTAATGTATTGCCGTGTGACGAAAATGTAGCCATATGCCGACCATCGATTAATTAGCAGTCAGTAATCAGATGCTGATTGCTGCGCGAGTGCTTAAGTGTGTTGTAATTGCTGAATAGATTCCACACGATGACCATGTATATGGAATGTAGCGGGTAAGCTATGTAGGACGGCAGGAATAATAATAATAATAATAATAATAATAATAATAATAATAATAATAATATTAATATTAAAAATAATAATAATAATAATAATAATAATAATAATAATAATACAATAATAACGATCGGGCAAAGATTACCATTATAATACGGGAGTCGCGATGTGAGATGATATGATACTGTTGGGTAAAGGTGTTGAATTCAAGGTGATTTGCGCGAGTCATTTTAAGACCGCAGTTTATTGTGGAAGTACGTCCGAGTGATGTGTTACAGTTTCCTTTTAAAAGGGAATGTTACGCCTGTTAATGTGGGTGTCGACCCTTAGGGGAGGGTGAACCACCGTCTGGCCTTGGCCCAGTGTGTTTTCTTTTTTTTTGTTTGAATGTCCCGTAAGCGGAGGAAGGAAGGACGTGGCTGTTAAAAGAGAAGTTGGTTTCTTTCAACGGGAGAAATAATGTGACTTACCTAACACAGCAGAGCAGTGTAATAATTAGCAAGCGACCCGGCCGATAATGGTAGTGTTTGCCAATGAATCGTTGTTTATCGTACGAGTATAATTAGATAGGGATTACAGGACCCTGCCTTCATTGTAAGAGGTTGTCAGTTCGATGCTCAACGTAGGCATTGGAGGCCTACAGTGTCAGAAGGAAGATCAAGTGCCTTTGACGTATTTTTCTTGCATATCATGTACCATGTATGTGTTTTTATGTCATGTGTGGTTGTACATAAGGTCAGTGGTGGTTCTGTCCATCAGCTCGACGATGCCTAGAATAGCGAGGGCCGGTTCGATCCCAGGTGTTGTATCATATGTGTGTATTTTCATTTTTTTTGTCATTTCATTGGGAAATCTAGGTCTTTATTAGAATAGGGATTGCTCAGACGTGTTGCCGGACGCATGTTAGTTGTATGTGTTAGCGATAATATAGCCTCAGTGTTATGATAAAATTTCCATTCGCTATATGTCACGATACATCGCTTCGCGATAACGTACTCGTTTCTATCACGTATAACGGACAGAGGTCCACAAACAACCTACAACCAGCATTTGTAAATTTTAATGTAATTCATTAGTGTTATTTAATGCATCATTTCCCATTATCATTAAGGTTCAATAAACCGGCTTGTGAGTTAAATATTTTAATTCGAAGGTGTTCTCATTTTTAGTTATATGCCCCGCTTCTCCTCCCTTGTACGCCTCTAAGCTTACTTTAGTTCAGCGCCTATTTATTTATTTCTTCTTGACCTGTCAGCGACCCTGTAGATCTCATGCCGGTGCCAGTTAGGTAGGGGGCGGGTGCAATTGGAAGTATTAGTCACTGAACAAGAAGTTTTCTAGTGTTCACTGGTAAAAAGTCTCTCATTTTCTACAGTGAATATAATATACTGTATAATAATGGTTTGTGGCCTCAGGAGAAGCCTGGTGCAGGTCTTTCGAGATGACACCCTATAGGCGACCTGCGCGTCTGCGAGGATGGGTCTCTACCTAAAACACCCAGTCCACGAGCCTGAGGAATCAACTAATGAAAGTTAAAATACCCAACCCGACAGTAATCGAACGTTGGACTCTTTGGCCCAAATGCCAGCACACCAACCATTTAGCCATGGAGCTGTAAAGTGAATGTAATAAACCGGATACACGCTGACAAATTTTTGTTTTGTGTTCTGATGTGTTTTTATCGAAAATTATTTCACGGCTCCTTATGGAGCCTCAGTGTTATAGACATTTCATTGATCTTAATAACCGGTATATTTTGCTTTCTAATTTGGCATTCCCTTTGTTACATCCTATTATGACACTCGTATCTTGTGATCTTAATGAGTTCCTCCAGGCAGTGCGTACTAGTCAATTCGTTAATGTTTGATAGGTCTTCGTTTAATTTCATGGTTGCTTATTGTGTGTCATTCGGCTTGGTATGAATATACCATTGAATGCCGTCTGTGTATAAGTGACATTTAAAGTTGGTCAGTTCTTTTGATGGGTCACTCATGTGGAAGGAAAACATGAGGGATGACAAAACTCCACCCTCTGCTACCCGCATCTCTTTGAGGGTATTCAGCAATTACGAGACAATATCAACATATCTATAGAATTTCAACCCAATATTAATGTAAATAAGACCAAAGTGATGGTATTCACTCTTCAAAATTATGACCTAGCTGATCTGAGTTACACAGGTCTTCCAATCGAACGTGTTCGGCATTTCTAATATCTATACCAGTTATATTACAAGAAGAGTTTTGACAGATAGTAATCGAGAGAAGAGCATTTCACGGTGTTGCCACATTCCTTCCTCCTTCTCTTCTCTTCCGGCTCACTTGTTTATTCCTTCAGACCACAATATTCTGTTGTATGTAACTCAGAAATGAGAAGTTTGACAATCCAAGAAACACGAACAGGCCAGGAGGCTTATCTCCATGGCAACCACAGGGGGGTCGCCCACGTTTCCATGGTCACCATACCCCTACCCCCTTCTCCACACCCAGACAGGCTGTAAACGGACTTTCCTCTTTTCTTTTGCTATTTGCTTTACGTCGCACCGACACAGATAGGTCTTATGGCGACCTAGGAGTGAGAAGGAAGCGGCCATGGCCTTAATTAAGGTGTGAAAGTGGGAAACCACGGAAAACCATCTTCAGGACTGCCGGTAGTGGGATTCGAACCCACTATCTCCCGGACGCAAGCTCACAGCCGCACGCCTCTAACTGCACGGCCAACTCGCCCGGTACCTAAGATCTTTCTGAGAATTCTACTCTTTCTGACTTCCAGTTTCCCCATCAGACTTCTTCGGTTCAACGAAAGACACTCCATGGCAGAGAGAGCTTCTGGTCGTATGACTGACGTGTAGTTCAGGTTGCGTAACAGGCATTTCTTGTTATAGGCGCGTTCCAACTTGTTGATTCTTACGGATAATGATGCTCTTTCTGATAAGTTGCATTCAATCCATTCGCCGAGATACTTAAATTTCTCAGTCCTCTTCAGTTTTCGTCGATATAGTAGTAACTCTCTGATAGCTTCTTTGATGTTGGTGAAGAATTCTGTTTTCTCCAACGACACTTGAAGACCCACTTTGGCTGCCTGTCTTCTGAGGCAATGACCTGTATTGTTGCTGTATTCAGCGCATTGGCAATCAGTGCCATGTTTTCAGCAAAGGCCAGACAATCTACAACCAGACCTTCCTTCTTATGACTCAGGCATATCCCACTTTGGACACCCAGGTTGTTCAGTTCTTTGTGCCATTCTATTACAACCTTTTCAAGGATACAATTGAAGAGAAGTGGGGAAAGTCCATACCCGAAGCTTTCCGAGACTTCGCCTCTAAAGGTAACCTTGAAATAGGTGTTAGTCTAGGTTTATAGAATGAGCCTGCGAGTTTTGTTGTCTAATCCCAGTTCCTGGAGAATTGTATTAAGTGAGTCGTAGGCCTTCCGAAAATCAACAAAGGTGACGATCACCTTGCGATTTCTCATTCTGGAGTACGCAGGTACAGTTTTAAGGTTGAGGATCTGTTCAGCACAGAATCGGCTCTTGCTGAAGCCTCTCTGATATTCTCCGTGTTGACTGTCCAGTTGACGTTATGCCCGTGTTAGTAACGCCTTGGAATGAGAGAAATCTCACGGTAGTTGTTCAGGTCATTAAAATCTGTTTTGCTATGAAGGGGATGAATCAGGGCTGAGGTTTTAACATTTCTAGTTTTGGTATTTTGTGGAATAATTCTATACTAATGGTAAAAGTAATTGCACATCTCTGTTTCATACATAACGACTAACAATTCCGATTCGACTTTTCTCACACGTTCGTAGCATATCTTCGTTCAGAATGAAATGAAGAATCAAATTTCTCACATGGCACCAAACGAAAGTATATAAATTTTAACAAAAAACTCAGTAAAATAAATAAAAAATCGGCTATCTAACAACTTCGAAATCGTCCAAATATGTCGCTACTCCATGCGAATGAAGCACTGAAAACAATTTAATAGCCTGTCACAGGTTTGAAAGGAAAATCATTGGGAGAATATGCAGGTTTTCTGAAATGGGCAAATAGGTCCTCCAAGACTACAATCAGTATAAATATGTTGCTGTATAAACTCCCCATTTAGAATTGTTCTATCTGTGCTAACTTTGCCTGTGGATTAATTGGAACGTAAAACAGCTCCTGCGGGACAAAATACCGGCACCTCAGCATCTCCGAAAGTCGTAAAAGTAGTTAGGGGAGTTTAAACCAATGATATTATTATTAACCTATCTTTTTTCCCACCCAATAGGAAATTTTTAGCTGCGGACAAAATTTTAGGACTGATTACATTAAGACAGAATTTCTATATGACCGCTCGGGGTTTTGCCAGTGGGAGGCACGGAATGTACCCATCTCCCTTCAGTAATTCCATTCTCATATCACGTCTCACTGTAGATATTAGCGATGTTTTACCATATGAAGCATATCTGGGATAGTTAAATCATTGCTGCACGTTCAAGCATTTCACATACATTCCACCAATATTTGGTGCACTACATTATAAGTTTCATTACCCACACATCAGGTTCGTCTTTCACCTCACAGGCAACATCCCACTTTATCTGAACTCATCCTTCTATGCTATGCTATGCCGTACAATATGAGTGATTAAAAACGGTATACCTCCCCAGCTTGCGAACTTCACCCTTGAAGTTTGTACCTCGACAAAGCCGGATAATTTTCGGAAAAACTTGCAGGGCATAAGATTAGTCACAAAGTGGGTTGACCCTGCGGTTAGGGGCGAACAGCTGTGTGCTTGCATTCGGGAGAGAGTGGTTTCGAACTTCACTCTTGGCAGCCTAGAGGATGGTTTCCGTGGTTTCCCATTTTCACACCAGGCAATTGCTGGGGTTGTAGCTTAATTAAGGCCACGGTCGCTTCCTTCCCATTCCTAGCCCTTTCCCTTCCCATCGTCTTAGAAGACCTATCTGTGTTGCGACGTAAAGCGACCTGTAAAGGAAGTAAATAAGATTAGCCATCAGTATTGTATGTATTGTGACTTGAAGGAAGAATGAGGCATGGTACAGTACGTTCCTCGCATTTAAAATTTTATCCGACATAATTTTAATCGTAATCAGAACATAACTTACCTCCCATGTTGACAAAAGCCCTGTGGATACCCATACAAAAAATGACATCGATAAATTGAAATATTTCTGAGAGCATTGTACCTGGAACCATGTCTGTATGAAGTCCACTGCCTATGTTTCACACACAGTGCCTTAAACTGGCCAAATACGTACTTAAAAGGAACACAAATGCGTCGGTGTTCTTATCAGGGCGACACGTTATTTTAGGCGTCTCACAAGGTTCCATACTCTCGCCTTTGCTAAGAAATAACCAAATGTAGACGTCACATATACGCTAATGATGTACAACTAATTATCTACGCCAGAAGACATCACAAATGTAGTCGAACAGTTAATTGCAGATTTTCACTCAATAAGCAACTGGACTTCCACACACATCACAAGCAATCTCAATACCCTATCCTAGATTCGTATCTAACAACGATCAAGTTGGTATCCCTGATATTGCCCTCTTAAATAAGACTCTACTCTTATGCCAAAGCGATAAAACATAGAGTTATCTTCGATCAGAATATATGTTGGTCAGTGCAAGTAATATCATTCTCCAACCTAGTCTTAGCTTTACGAAAATATCAGTATGAAAATGAGTTTAAAACTACAACACGCATAAAATGCCTGTGTTAGTTTCATATACGAGTATAACTTGAAATGTACGGATCATGTGTCTGAATTGTATGACGAAGTGAACTGGCTGTACTCCGAGGACAGACGTAAACTTCACACTCTTAGTCTACTACACCGCAAGCTCGATCTACCCTCCCCGTCCTACCTGTACGAACGATTCCAAAACCTCTCTGAACACCAGAGTGCAACATACAACTCTTGTCGCAATTCCAAGACACAGATCCTCAGTATTCAACTCCTGTTTCACAGTTACAGCTAACTGGGAATGGAACGTTCTTCTTCAGGCCAGAGGGATATCAGAAGTGAACAGTTTCAAACGGGCTTGTAAAAATAAAAACCTTTCCCTTTGCGAAAAGTTAATGAACAAGACCAACTTCAGTCCTCAGACCTTAATGCTACTCTCGATCATTCTAAGATGGCGAACAGAGTAGCCGGGCATGTTGGAAGCATGGGTTTGTTGTTTTCTTATGCAGGGGCTGTAATCTGATGAAAGTTGATAATACATATCCGTTTCTTTGTAGAATATAAGTGTGTGAGTATATTTACATGAGATAGTGGGTACTTGGGATTTATAATTATACGCAGTAATGTAAGAATATGTTTGTTTTGATCATATTGTGAACCGACTGCAGTCGGGATGTCTTTTGGCTTCACCTAGATATATTTGTACGTGATGTCTAAGTTGATTAGTTCTTTTGAAATGTCATTGGTAAAAGTCTAAACTAGCAAAGGCGAGAGTATAGTACCTTGTGGGACGCCTACAATGACGTGTCGCCATGAACACTTTGTTGCAACAATTTTAAGTGCGGATTCAGCCAGTTTAAGGCGCTGTTTGAGAAACGCAAGCAGTAAACTTCTGACAGAAGTAATTCCTGGTCCACTACTCTCAGAAACATTTCAGCCTATAGATATAATGTTTGTTGTAGATACCCAGAGGGTTTTTTCTTCAATATGAGAGATGAACTATATTCTTAGAACTCCTGTTCCTTGGCTCGAATCCAGAGAGAGTTAGTCATTCACGCAGTCAACACAGTAAATTCCCGTGGCCGCTCCACAGTGAAGTACTTAACACAGACAACTAAACAGCAACAACTCAACAGTGCTCACGAGCACTACAATACTCACAACAACGACCATTACCACTGCTCCAATTGTACTCACATCAGGTGTTCCCCACACAGACTCCACAGAGTACACATACATACAGTAGTCCAGTGCGACGATATATTGGGACACTGACAACAGACAGCATTAACGCCGTCGCGGTTCAAATACTGCACTCTAACACTGACCGACTGTTCGCGGCCAGCCTCCTTTTTATATCGTGATGTTGGAGTACTTGAATATTCGGGGCTCGGGACAGAGACATTCTAGAAGGCGCATAGGGAACAATACAAGAGAGGCCATGGCATGTCTTCAGGCCCGCTGCGAATTCTCCGGACTGGGTTAGTCATGCCGTTCAAGAACAACACGGTAAGGGGTTACGACAGGGATGGTATGTAACGTAAAATATATCCGTGGACATAACACGGTTTGCTCCACTAACTTTGATGAACAAGTTAAGATTTGAAACGACAGCTCCTTTTCAACCCTCACTTACACTAGGACAAGACACGGTTTAACTCAATTTGATTTAGTAGACTACCATGAACGAGTACACTAAAAGCGAAACCTCATCAAAGTTAATTTTTTTCATGACTGGACCTAACACGCTTTGCACAAAAAGAACTTAGACATTTTTTGAACATTTTCCTTGATACATTATTCCAATCCCTCACTCCTCGTGCTATAAATTAATATTTGCCCCAACTTGTCCTCTTGAACTCCAACTTTATCTTCATATTACGATCATTCTTACTTTTAAAAACACCACTCAAGCTTATTCAAATACTAATATCATTCCACGCCCCCTCTCCACTGATAGCTTGGAACATACCACATAATCAAGTAGCTCATCTCCTTTCTTCCAACTCTTCCCAGTCCAAAGTTTGCAACATTTCCGTAACACTACTCCCAGAATAAATCGTGCTGTTTTTCTTTGGATTTTTTCTAGTTCTCGTATCAAGTAGTCCTGGTGAGGGTCTCATACAGTGGAACCATCTCTAGTTGAGGTCCTACCAGAGACTTATACCCCCTCTCCTTTACATCCTTACTACAACCCTAAATACTCTTATAACGATGTGAAGAGTTCTGTAACTTTTCTTACACACCTCGTTAATACGATTACCCCAGTGACGACCATTCCTTATATTAACACCTGCTTACTTATAGTGCCCCCCATGAGGTAATATCACCTCATCAACACAATCATTAAAACTGAGAGGACTTATCCTCTTGGTGAAACAACTTGACTTTTCATCTCATTTACAATCATACCATTGCATGCTGTCCATCTCACTACTTTGTGTAAGTCCGCCTGCAGTCGCTCACAATCCTTCAACACATTTAGTACACTGTACAGTACAACAACTTCAGCAAATAGTCTTATCTGTGAGTCCAGTTCTGTTTTCGCGAACTCCTATGTGTAGCGATAACCACAGGATGTTTTTATGTCCAGAACGTAAAATAAGTTCTTGTTTTTGAAGGTCGGTGGATGCAGAGTGAGTGTCGGCCCACAATTGGCCACGGCTCTGCACTGCGACCGGCAGAGAAGGGGTGGTCACGGCTCTGCACTGCGACCGGCAGAGAAGGGGTGGTCACGGCTCTGCACTGGGACCGGCAGAGAAGGGGTGGTCACGGCTCTGCACTGCGACCGGCAGAGAAGGGGTGGTCACGGCTCTGCACTGGGACCGGCAGAGAAGGGGTGGTCACGGCTCTGCCGTGGCTCTACGCTTCTACATTCGGGAGACGGAGAGGAGCTGGTCCCCACTGTCGGTTGTCTTGAGAACGGTTTACCGTGGTTTTCCATTCTCCTATACTAAGGTGAATGCCGGAACAGTTCGTAGTATGGTCACGGCCACCAACCCTCTCACCTCTGCACATCTCCTTCAACGTAACAAATCTCCCGGCCTGAGAGGCTCACCTCCCCCTTCAGGGGAGAAATAAAAACATTTTAATTTTAGTAGTATTTATGTTGAAAGGAATATTTTTGAATCGCTATTAATCGTAGGCTTACAGAGGTTTATAAGACTCTACTAACGTCATGTCAGCTGACAGCACATGCTTTGACATCACAAGATTTGGTTATTGTTTATTAATTAACAGTTCTCCACGGTCAGCATTTAGACACATGAGCATTTGATACACAAAAACAGTTCCATTAATCTGCTAGTTTTTTGTAACAGTTCCTACAGAAAATCACTGCTGGTTTGCTGTATCAGTTCCTGGTCTACAGTTTCACGAGAATATCATGCACATCCGGCTCATGGTTGATCAATATGAGCGACTTCGCGGCTGATTGAAGCTCCCCTCCAGGGAGACCAGCTCCATGATTGTTATAGCTGTAAGCAGCTCTCAGAGGATTAGAGACAGCGAACAGCGGCTGCGATTCATTACATCGCGTTTTTCAAATTCTTACATATCACTAGGCTTTGTCCTGTCGGGAGCTTAGCTTCAGCCTTCTTGCTATTAATTGAACATCGCTTCGTAATTATTATTTTCTAAAGATATTGCCTTGATAGAGTTTCAAGGCTTAAAGCTGTAATTGAAGATAATAATAGTATATTTATGTTAAGTATAAATAGACCAGTCCGCCTCTGTATTGTAGTGGTTAGTGTGATTAGCTGCCACCCAACCCTCCACCGAAGGTTCTCTAACCCATGGGCAAATAATGGAAATATCGAGCTTGATTTATCATTATTATTACTGTTATTATTATTATTATTATTATTATTATTATTATTATTATTATTATTATTATTATTATTATTATTATTATTATTGTACCGGTTGGTACACCTATACGCCGCACATTTGAATTTTCCGCCTTAAAATTACTTTCTACCGGAGAAACTCTGAACTTTAACAACTGAATTAATTCAACAGTTCCTCAGAAGATGCCACTGTGTGTATTTGGGTTTGTTTTTGTCTTTTTGGTTGACCAAGAAGTGTGGACCTTCTCTGACAGATGTCTCTACTAAAATAACTATGATATGCACCCTGGTGCGAAGGGAAGGAACCTTTTGAAGAAAATTTGTATTCGAAAGTTTGTCTTTACTAAATTTTGTTCTTTCATTGTTTGGGTTGGCAATATTAATCTTTCTTTCCGCCAGTTTTGAACTCAGCCAATCCCGAATTTCTTTAATTAATTTTTGACCAATAGTGTCTTTCTTCTCCGATGTTGATGTATAACTTTAGCTACCCAATAAAGTTGAGTGGGTGTGTCTTAATTATTCATGAAAGGTCTCGAAGCTTCCACGAGGGTTTAAAAACTGCTGATTTTCTCGGCTCTTGGCCACTTCAACAACATCTTGCTTAGTGTATAGAAGCATAGCAGGGGGAGGGTAGCGCCTCTTCCTTCGGGCAGCAGCTCTTCAACAAGGTAATGGCCGATTAACATCTTTCTTTCCTCTTTGCTAGCTCAGCAGTTTAACCCGCGGGGCAGGTCCGAAACCTTTAATATGTAACCTTTAAACATGTAATTTTTTTCTACTTCGTAAAACTTCATATATCTTTAAATGTAATTCGGGGATACAGAGTGCTTTACCCTCTCGAGCTCCCCTTCATTTTGAATTTGAGGTGACTATGTTTTCGTGACCGTTTTTCTCTTCCTTCTTAATGTGTTAAATTTATTTTGTATACAAGTCACCTCCATAGATTGGGATTAGCCCCTGTGCAATAGGCCTAGTGCCTCTTAGGTTTTAAAAGGTGTATTTAGGAGTGCAAGTACTCGCCTCCATTCAATCTTGTATTTTGGGCCATTAATTTAACCCGTTTTTGTTTTCGTTCCTGAGAAGGCCCAGTAGATTGGGTACGAGGTACCCCTGTGCCATTATAAGTTGTGCCTTGATGGCAGTTAAGTGTAATAAGCTGTTATTGCCTTTAATAGGCTTGGACGATTGAGAGCGGGTCAGCTCTTTCTGGTATTTTGAAAGGTGCCTCTAAGAGGCTTGACATTACAAGGTGTTTGCAAATGCTCCATGTAATTAGGGGTTTTCTGCCCTTTGGTTATTTGTGGTTGTGAGCTGAAGGCTCAGTAATTGTAACTTCGGGCACGAAGCCCAGAACTTGTTAATACCCGAAACTCTTGTTTTCGTTCGTAAAATCATTATTGTACCTGAATTTTCATTGTTATTTCTCCTAGTGAAAAGTTGTTAAATATTGTTGTCTGTTGAAAATATAACCTTTATTTAAATTTTAAATTCATCTTTCGGACTTGTAGTTAGACCCATTCCAGCCCGCACCTTCTTTTGCCTTTGCTGATCCACCAAAACACGGTAACAATTATTATTATGATTGTTATTATTATTATTATTATTATTATTATTATTATTATTATTATTATTATTATTATTTTCGTAGTTATGTACGAACGTTATTTGGTATAAATCATATTCGAATTATTTGTGAGGTTATGTCATGAAACATCTGCTGTATGAATATTAATATGAGTTTATTTAATGTAAGAACATGTAATTAATAGTATATAATTTATTATTACCTGTTTATATGATGTATAATCCAATGCAATGTGCAACACACTGTATAGTCCAGAGCAACGCAATGTGCGAATTGAATTGTGTAGAAAATTCCTTACATTGTAAAGAGGCTATTGGAGACTCTCGAAATTACGAGAAAACATATTGTATCATATTCCTCGAGAAGCCTGGACAGGCAACGTACGTAAAGAGGCAGTCTTGAGGGTGGGGTTGTTTTAACAAGAGTTGTGAGTACAAGTCGTTAATCGAGCGTGTGAATTCATGTTGTGATTGGTAGTACGTTGACATGCTATTGTGGGAGTCTTCTTCTTCTACTTCTTTGTAGTACTGTTTTGTTCCAAGATGGCGGTTTATTAGTGCGTGTGTGTGTAATATGTATCTGCAATTTGTAAATAAAGTAGTGTACACAATTGACAGCATTTCGTGTGTGCGTCTTTTTGGTAACAACGTTGGCGAACGTGACAGGGTTAGGGTTCGATTCCCGACTCTGCCTCGAAAATAGAAGCATGGTACAAGTATTCGAATTGGGACCACTTAACCTCGGGAGGTCAGCTGAGTACAACGTGGTTCTATTCCCAGCTCAACCATCCTGCAAGTGTTTTTCCGTGGTTTCCCACTTCTCCAGGCAAATGCCGGAATGGTACCTAACTTAAGATCACGGCCGCTTCCTTCCCTCTTCCTTATATATCCCTCCGATCTTCCCATCCCCCAGTAACGCCCCTGTTCAGCATAACAGGTGAGGCCACCATCCCAGTTCTATCCCTCGGACCCAAAGTCTCACGCTCCAGGACACTGCCCTTGAGAGGGTAGAGGTGGGATCCCTCGTTTAGTCCGAGGGAAAAACCAACCCTGGAGGGTAAATGGATTAAGTAAAGAATAGAGCCGATGGCTGCAAGAGGCTTCCATGAGGCTTGAAAACACCCTTGGCAGTAATGATTGCTTTTAGTGGGAGTACAACTGGATAAACATCCTCAATTAACAGTAATCAGAGGGAGAATGAAGAGAGCCGACGTTTCGAAGAATGAAGATCATTTGCAAAAGGAAGGTAATGGCCACGAAGGACTACCTAGGGCTCGGAAACCGAATACTGTCGAGGTCGGAAAAGAACAAGAGATGCCACCAAGCCAGGCTCGGTAGGAAAAATGAAAGCGAAGACAATAACGCAAGTAAGGGGAAGTGATGCCAGACTCGGCTAGCGTAATTTGGTCGCCAACTGACGCTCCACGTGACAGGCAGGGGATACCATAGATGTATTCTACCCACAAGAGGCAACCATCTTCTATATAACACTAATCAGAAGGGAAAATACTGAAGGGATCCGACACTTCAAAAAATGAAGTTATCGGCCAAAGAAAAGTAAGGGCCACAAAGAGCGTGAAAATGAAGGACGTCCTAGTCCACGGAGACCTAATGCGTCGGGGTCGGAAAATTAACAAGTTTTGACCAAGGTAGGTCGGATAGGATAGATGAAAGTGAGGAGCCTTGGACAGGTTAGTGGAAGCAATGCTAGGAATTAGCTAAGGGCTCCGTGGTCGTCAACCCACGCTACCAAGTTCACATCCCCTGGGGCCCTTTTAGTCGCCTTTTAAGACATGCGGGAGATACCGTTGGTGTTATTCTACCACCGCTGTACAGGAGGATGAACATTCTGAGGCTCGGGTAACCTACATTGTGTGAGACAAGGCTGCGTGTTAACTTCACTTGTATGCTGAGCAGTTATTCTAAACAGCAATGAAGGGGGAATAAAGGTTAACGGTACACTGATAAATAAATCTGTGTGCTGGTGCTCGGTGGCTGCGCTGAGGGCGACAGAGATGTTGGCTGTCCCACCGAGGCCTGAACGAGGAGCTAAGGTTGTGTCGGAGTGAATACTGCATCTGGGGAAGAAGACTGTGTAGCCTACTGAGTTGGAGTACTGTGTATGTGGACCTAGGACAGCCGTGAGTCAGAAACCGAGTGTTATTGGATCTGTTTTAACAGTCGCTGTTGCTGTTCAGCTCTACTGTGTGAATTACTGAACTGTGTGTTGTGTACCAGTGCCACCCAGCTGTCTGCACGCAGCTGCTGCATGGGATGAATGGATTTGGAGAAGCACAAGCAAAAGTCCTGTCAAATAGGATTAGAGCTTCCTTCAGGTAAAGATTGTCATGCTGTAACAGACATGGAAAAGTGTGGCCATTCACGGTGGAATAGAATTTGAGGACCAAAGATGAAAAAGGGTGAAAGTGCCGAAATATGAAAAAATAATTTTTCTTGTAATAAGGGGATGTATTAATTATGCCGCATATGGTGGTAAAGCTGGTAGAGCCACAGTCGAATGTGCTCAGCTGAGTTTGGTTGGGAAGGGTAAATGTGCCAGCGTATCGCACTTTCTGTGCTGTCCATCGTGTCATTAATGTATCATTCATGTATTTTCTAATTTCTGAGACACATAATTAAAGAAATGAAATTTATAGAAGCTAAATATTATTATATAAAATGGATGTAGCATACTTGCACTTCAAACACCGTAGGTAATCACTAATTCCTGGTCTCCTTTGGTAGAGAAGGCTGAAAGTGCCATTGTTACTCGGAAACGTATTTCCGGAAATTTCAACCTTTTCCATATTTCGTCCTCAATTCTGTGTGCGTTTCCTTACATTTATTGGGCCACTCTAAAATAAATTAGGATAATAAAACAGACGCTGTTTAAATCGTAACAATATTAATAAAAACAATCAAGACGTATTTTAAAGTTTTAATCTTCTCTTTAAACTGTCATAAATCACTTTTCCATTAGACAATACTGTAATTGTTACGGTTGTAACATCTGTAACATGTTTAAATTGCAAGCTTTGAGACAAGTAGCTGTCTTTTACGTGTAGTAATATAATAAATACAGCTCCAGAACTTATCTTTTTATTTGCAATTGCCTTTACTTGCATCGACACAGATAGGTCTTATGACGACGATGGGATAGGAAAGGCCTCGGAGGGGTAAGGAAGTGGCCGTGGCCTTAATTAAGGTACCTGGTGGAAAATGGGAAACCACAGAAAATCATTTTCAAGGCTGCCGTCAATGAGGTTCGAACCCACTATCTCTCGGATGCAAACTCAGAGCTGCGCGCCCCTAACCCTACGGCCAACTCGCCCGGTAAAATTTATCTTTGGAGATTCTCGAGTCTTGTATGTATTTTCGCTATTTAGAGAAACCACAAATGATAGTAAAAGTAAATACATCCTCATCATCATCATCATCATCATCATCATCATCATCATCATCATCTGTTTACCCTCCAGGTTCGGTTTTCCCCTCGGACTTAGCGAGGGTTCCCACCTCTACCGCCTCAAGGGCAGTGTCCTGGAGCTTCAGACTCTTGGTCGGGGGATACAACTGGAAAGTATGACCAGTACCTCGCCTACGCGGCCTCACCTGCTATGCTGAACAGGGGCCTTGTGGAGGGATGGGAAGATTGGACGGGATAGGCAAGGGAGAGGGAAGGAAGCGGCCGTGGCCTGAAGTTAGGTACCATCCCGGCATTCGCCTGGAGGAGAAGTGGGAAACCACTGAAAACCACTTCCAGGATGGCTGAGGTGGGAATCGAACCCACCTCTACTCAGTTGACCTCCCGAGGCTGAGTGGACCCCGTTCCAGCCCTCGTACCACTTTTCAAATTTCGTGGCAGAGCCGGGAATCGAACCAGGGCCTCCGGGGGTAGCAGCTAATTACGCTAACCACTACACCACAGAGGCGGACAAAGTAAATACATACAAAACAAATTTAATTCATGGGTATTTGATTTGTTTATGGCACGGTTTTCTGCATGGAAATATACTGTTTATTATTCCATTTAAGATATTTGGCCCCCAGTCTAAGAATATGAGCATTTACCACATACGCCTGTTTTGTCTCAGTCACTGACGTGTCCCTGGTGCTGCCTACTTCTCTCCCACTAGCAGTCCCGCGCTCGCTGTCGTGACGACCAAGGTCGTACTCACAGTCATTCTCGCCGCCATTCGCAACACGTTTACAACCACGCAATCTCCACACATGCTATACCTTCGAAGGTGACCGTCCAAATATTCGTTAAAAATAATTTTACATACACGCTGTATATAGGGTTATTTAGCTAAATATCTTTCTATCATTAAAGATGTAGCCAGTCTGTCTTCAAATTCCTAAATTGTTTTAACCAGCTCATGAAATGCTGTCAAATTCGCCCCCATCAGGCATGTAATTATCAAGAAATTGGTAGCAACTACGTTTTCTTAATTTAGACAATATAACAACTGAGAATCAAGCAACAAATTCAGTGTTATACAGGATGGCCCAAAAGGCCGTCAATATGCCGTGATTGCAGGCGTATCTTGTACCCTCCCTCACGATAACTCCTTTTATACCGTACACGGGTCTCATGCGTTATCACGGACGAGTTGCTATCGAGCGCCATCTCTTGGCCTGTTTGTGCACTCATTGCTGGTGTCAATAAAACTCCAAGTCATGTGAAGCATATGTGGCCATTTGTACCTGACGTGTTGCTGTCCAACGCCATCTGTTGGTCATTTTGTGTACAATAATGTTCTTCGTTTGCATCTATTTCTTGTTCGAATGACCATGTCATTCATTGTATTTTGAACGTGTTGATTTCATTCCATGCACTGTGTACTCTTGAGAAGGACAATAAAGCAACTGAAATGGTACAATTTCACTGTGCTCTCGTCTCTTTCAACAAGTGTTTATCAACAAAGCGCAAGAGAGTGATGCGCTCGACATCACAGCTTTCTGTCTCATGCCTACACATGCGAAACCCTTTAATATATCCAAAAGTTCTCATCGAATTTGCAAAATAAGCCCAACATCGAACTTGTCGCTTCATTCTTAGCTGGATCAATGGCAGAATGTTGGCCTCCGGATACTAAGATAGCGGATTCAAACCCGGCAGAGGCAGTCGGATTTTTGAAGGGCGGAAGAAAGTCCATTCGACACTCCATGTCGTACGATGTCGGCTTGTAAGAGATCTCTAGTGAGACATTTGGTGTTTACACGACAAAATTCATTAAATCTCAGCTACAGACGCCCGCGAGACGTTTGGTTTACTCTGTCTGCCATCTGGTAGGCCTAGAGTAAAACGGAACGTCGAAATTGACGAGCAGACAGCAAGATCGCGTCAAATTCAAAATGTCTGCACACGATCGCTGAGGCTATACGATTATTAATATTCTTTCTTTTCTTAATCTGTTTACCCTCCAGGGTTGGCTTTTGCTCGGACTCAGCGAGGGATCCCACCTCTACCGCCTCAAGGACAGTGTCCTGGTGCGTGAAACATTGGGTTGGGGGATACAACTGGGGAGAATGACCAGTATCTCGCTCAGGCGGCCTCACCTGCTGTGCTGAATAGGGGTCTTGTGGGGGGATGGGAGGATTTCAAATTTCGTGGCAGAGCCAGGAATCCAACCGTGGCAGCTAATCACACTAACCACTACACCATGGAGGCGGACCGATTATTAATATTACTGGATAAAATTAATACAGTTTCAATTAAAAGAAAAACAAAGTTGCTATCGATTTCTGGGTAATTACATACGTCATGGAGACGAATTGGACAGTGTTTTATGAAATCCTTAATACAATTTAAGAATTTGAAAATAGAATGTATGTCTTCAACTGATCAGAAGATATTTGAGGAGGACAATTTAGCTAAATAACCCGGAAAATCCCACTTGAAGTGTTCTTCTTACTGGTACCAACAAAAATAGAAACATATGGCCTAGCAAATAATAATGTAATTGAAATATTGATAGCATCTTCGCTCCAGGAAAATGTGGCCTCTTTGCCACAATTGAGAACTCATGCTATATCGTTCGTCAATACTGTAGAACAAATGAGGATGGTGAGGATATTAGGGACCTCAGACGAAATATTTGCTTTAACTTGCAGTTATCCTCTCACGCAAGACTAAAGTTTGAACTAGTGCTCAATAAGCCATATGAAGCTGTAAGCTTTTGCAGTGCCCACCACAGATGTGTGTTTATACACATCAGAGAAGAACTTCTACTGGCCACAGTGGTTAATTCTCCGAGCTCACTTCTTGTTAATTGCGTATATTTAAAGGGAGTAAGCCTCGCGAAATTAGTTCTGTGCGCGAGAGATGTGGACTTTCCATTTTTGTGTTGATTCTCTCGGAGCACAAATCACTGTTCGCTCATGTGATGAGGTTCTGTTTACAAGACTGAGACGCTAATAAAACAGTGTAAATTCCCACATCAATTATAACGGAAATCTTCCTTTGAATTGCTGATATTATTATAAATACAATCAACGAACAAACTAAATTACGACCGGGCGAGTTGGCGGTGCGGTTAAGGGCGAGCAGCTCTGAGCTGGCAGATAGTGGGTTCGAATTCCACTGTCGGCAGTGCTGAAGATGGTTTTCAGTGGTTTCCCATTTTCATGCCAGATAAATGCTGGGGCTGTGCCCTAATTAATGCCACGGCTGCTTCCTTCCAGCTCCCAGCCCTTTCTATCCCATCGTCACCATAAGACCTATTTGTGTCGGTGCGACGTAAAGCCACTAGCAAAATACAAAAAAAAAAAGAACTAAATTAGGCAGTACAAACACATAACTGAAAGGTCTGCACCATCAATAAAATTGTGTCCAGATTTCGATATTCTTCGGGTATGAAAAGTGAAAAATTTGAAGATCTTTGAAATTTTCCGTCCGTTATGAGCTAAAACGTATAATTTTGCCAAGTTTCAATTTTCTTGTTCGTCTGGCAGATTATGCCACAATCTGGATTTTGGGCGAGGAGGGTAAAAATTCGGACTTTCAGGAAACTAAACCAAAAATAAATAAATATGCAGATGTTCATTATTATCCCTTAAACGGGTAGCTGTACGAAGATTTCGCCAAAATAGTAAATGTACAGGCACACAGTCGTTACGATTTTATTTATATAGATAGATAAGGAATCTGCTCCAGGCACAACACTTCTGGGCTATGTCCGCTGGAGTTAACCTGGAAAACCGACCGTTCATGATATCTCCCTTATTAATCCTCCTGTCGAAAAAATGCACAATAAAAATATGTTTTAGAAATGGATTTCCATTCAGGTTGGTCTTGTACTGTGTATATTGTGGAAGAGTAAAAACAACATTCCTGTTCCCTATAAACCGCCAGTCCATTCATGGAACATGAAATGTTATTGACCTTTAAATCCTACCTGTGGACAGGTGGATGCAAAATGTAAAGTTTGGTTCAAATATCGTCAGTAGTTTTCAAGTTGTAAGAAATACGCTTTACACGCACCCGCTCTTGAGTTAAGTCGGGTGGGACTTGTACCGAAAAACGGTCCGTTAATGATACCTCTCTTATTAATCCTCGTATCGAAATGGTGCACATGAGAAAAAAGTTTAGAAATTAATTTCCATTAAGGCAGGTAGATTTCTATTAAGTTTGGTTGTATATATTTTGTGGGAGTGCAAAATCACGGTTTCGGTTTCTTATAAACCCCCAGTCAGTTCAGAGATTTAGAAACAATACTTGATATAAAACCTACGCAAGGACAGGTGGATTTTAAATATCAAATTTGGTGGAAATATGTCCAGTAGTTTCCTAATTATAGACAAACAAACAAACAAACAAACAAACAAACAAACAAACAAACAAACAAACAAACAAACAAACAAACAAACAAACAAACAAACAAACAAACAAACACCAAAGCTAAAAATATGCAGATGGTGATTATTACACCTGAAACGGATATCTGTACGGAAATTTCACCAAAACAGTCAATGTCCAGACACACTCTAGAAGTGCAGACCTTTATTTCGAGAGTTACTGCTTTGAAACTGTACGACATATCTACAAACGGACTTCTCCATCAGATGCCTCTTTCAGTGTTCTACATGGTTAGACCTATGACATCTTCTCGTATATCTTATATTTATGGGTTAGAGTGAGTTACAGTCATTGAATGGGGTGAAATTTTGTACAGTTTTCACATACTACTTTTAATTTTCGATACTCATGTGACAGCTAGAATGATACAATTTTGTTATCACATGGCCACTGGCGATGTAAATGTGCGTGCCGAATGTCATGATTCTATCTTTCCTATAAGTTTGCCAAATGATAGGCCTAACGTATACGTGTAAAAGTGCAAAATTAACTTGAAATCGAGGAATACAGCTCTATTTAACGTATAATGGATAGAAATACGACAAAAAGTCATAGGACTAAAGTTGTAGATCTTTCCAAAATTAAAGGCGATTGCGCTTTCTGATTTGTGATACGACTTACCGATTAGTCATCAATTATCCCGAAACGAAAGTCTGCGCCGTCGTTAAAATTGCATCCATATTTCGATATTTTCCGGGGCCAAAACTTATACATTTGCATAGCTTAGAATAATTCCTCAAAGCGAAAGAGTGTCCAGCTTTCGGGATTAGCACTCGTATGCATACGGAGTAATTAAGGAAGAAAATAATACAGTTAAGGAAGTTGAAATTAAGGGGACTTATGAGTGAGTTTTCATGAAAATACTTCCAAAATACGGAATTTTGAATTTTACCAAAAAATTGGGCCTAAGCCTTTTCTGAAATATGAAATGTTGAAATTTTTCACATAGCGCCATTTTTAAAGCCCTGGCGGTGATTTAAAGATGGTTGTGCATCATTATTAAATACCTAAATATGGCACGCCTACCTGTCTCATGTAGTGAAACACTTCGGATTTTGTTTTCCATTTCATTACTAACAATTTACTACAAAATCCACTTGCAGAAATGGTCAGGGAAGGGTATTTTGACATCTAGGAACAGAACATTCTCATAAACTTTTATACACAGGAATGAAATAACCTGTCATAAAATATTGAAATAATTTCCTTTAGATTTCGAGTTTTATTTTCTTCACGCAGTCCAATATATCTTTGTTATCAGTAATGAAGTAACTAGAAGAAAGTAGTAAATATGATGAATTACTTATTTGAATACTATAGTTACTTCCTACCAATGTTTGTTGACATTCGCTCCATAGGGTAAATCCGGTAGAGTTGCCGCACTTTTTATATCTTTTGTTATAACTCCGTAGACATAATTTTAAAACTGCTGCAAATTGACAGAGCATGACTTTAAAATATGTACATTAGGTCAGATATGAGCAAAACGTTGGTATTTGACAATAAATGGGAGAAAGGAAAGAACAAAATAATTGTTGCTTCAGCGGCGTCTCTCCCTGGCACCCGGTATAGATGCCGACTTTGGTCGGGAGAGATGCCGCAAGTAAAATAATCAAGAAAGATCCAAATTTAAGCTCATTACTTCACCTTTAATATACCTGAACATTAGAACACATATTATAAGGCAATTATATCGATATAATTTAATCATTCAGTGGGAAAAATCGAACTCATAATTTACAACATTAACTTAATCATATTTTAATTTCAATTTACTATGAATATCCATGTGCAATGGATTCTTTCTCAGTGTTGTATAAAGAAAACATCAATATAATCATGAATATAATTCTGCCCTGACATAGTAAATTAGTCCTTAGAAAATATGCTTCTTGAATCAAAAACTGATATTGTATTTAAGTATAAATTTATACCGATTGTTTCCTAGCATTTTGTTCTCTAGCAATTTTTCTGCCACAATCTACACACCTGTCGTTATATATTGAGCAAGAGTCATGGAGCCACTGGTTGCAACTCAAACACTGGATCCAGTCATCTTTTTTTGTGGTTAGGAAATAATTTTCCCAACATTCACAGCAGCTGTT
The DNA here is from genome assembly GCF_040414725.1 of Anabrus simplex. NCBI lineage: Eukaryota > Metazoa > Arthropoda > Insecta > Orthoptera > Tettigoniidae > Anabrus > Anabrus simplex. Next base: position 422,375,985 of record NC_090269.1, on the reverse strand, counting down.
CGTTTCTGAATTTATTGGACTCTTTCCATTTGCTGAGATGGTTTTCTTTACTGTTTGTGCCCTGTTTCGTGCAGCGTCAGAGGAGGTTTTCTTCTTTTCTGGAAACTACTATAGCCCGCAGTTTCAGAGTCGTTGTTGAATCTGTTCGGTAGTCCCATTTCCTTCGCCATTCTATAGGCAACTCTTCTCACCGTCAACCTGTCAGGTGCAAACCCGGCTGCTGAAAGATTCCTAATATGGGCAACCAATTTTTTCTCGTTTTCTTGTCCAAACAAACCTAAGCATTAAAACAAAGTGTCATCGAATACATTACATTATGGCAAATAATTAGTTTATACCGTAAGTTAACAATTAATACTGAATATTGATTTCACTGGGGTGATTATTGAAATAGCTATACCTGCTGGGCCCAGTGCGCCTTTTTCCAGATTTCCTGAATCCATTCTTCGTTTCAATGTTCGTGCCGGAATCCCATACTCTCGTTCTGCCTCCCTGAATAGAATTTCCTTTGCCCTCAGTCTGTTAACAGCCTCTCTTAAATTTTCCTCCGTCCACTGAGCTCGTTTGACAGTGCCCTTCCTTTTGTACTGAGTAGGCATATCACAAAAGTTTATTTCTGAAAATAATATAATTTTATATAATGACAGTAATGTTAACAAAGAAAGCGATACAAATACATTATATATTTTAAGAATCGTGAGATGATATCATATTCGAATAAAATATTGGTACCCTCTCAGTACTGAATGTTTCCAGATCACTTTTAGAATCTGATCTCAATGGGGCATCTCTACCGGACTGTCGTGCGGCAACTCTCCCAAGAGAGGTCGTACCGTCCTGTTGTCGTACGTCAAGGCCAACATGGCCGAAAATGAGCTTACTATCAATTACAGTTATGCTTCTACTGTATTAAAAACGGCTGATTTAAGCATTTGAAACCGACTTAATATACAATAAATGGACACAAGGAAAAACTTTGTCAGGAGGAAACATGTACTCACCTCAAGAAATTGGCTATAATTGGCGTAATATACGAGCAAATTTCATCACACCCGCTGACAGTATTTCTACCTTAGTAACTGAGAAACCACACACACTGCCATCTAGGTCAGACGATGGGAACCTCTGCCTACGGTATATGCGGCATCTGTACCGGATTTGCCCTATGGGATGTTTTTGGAATATTTGTTGGTGTATATTGATCTGTGACAAGGGTAATATTGTTTGGACTGTGTCTTATTATTCCTGGTTTGATACTTCGCGCTATTAGTTGTGTGAAAACCAAGTTGTCATTTGAATTTGTTGGGAAAATACTGCCTATTTACCAGAGGTTGGCCTCAGATGCCTTGCTGGAGAGGTGCAAGAGAGGGAAAACTCAAAATTCTAATAACAGTCTCCATAGCATTATATGGCATAATTGCCCTAAAGAGGTCTTCGTTTCAAAGAAGAAGCTGGAATTAGCAGTTACAAGAGCAGTGAGTGAATTTAACATGGGTTGTGTGTAAACATTAGAAGTGATGCATGATATTAGGCAAGAACCTACGACAAGTTCTTCACTGAAGATCAGTGATCAACGTGATCACAGCCGTCTTCGTCAGGGCAGAAAAAGGAGCATCCCAGGAGAGAAAACTGCATGGAAAAGGAGAAAACTGAAAAATGTGTCCTTAGAAGAAAGGATGAAGAGATCTGAGGGCAGTTCTGATGTAACTTTACTTCCTGTTTTCTCATGAAGTGATTTTTGTTACAGGTATTACGATAAAAAAGGTCCCTGTATTGAAGTTTTCAAGTTATTTTGTTAAAAGTTGGTTTGGACATTTAAATATGTGTGAAAATTTTAATTAGCTCTGGATTTTTATGTCAGTGAAAAATAACTGCATTTTTTGTGCTTTCAAATATCAATAATTTCTGATTTTTGGGCAAAACATAAATGTTATCATTTTGATTTTCTTTCCTGATTTTCATATTAAGGACACATCAAATTCAAAAGTAATTTCTAATTATGGATGTATTTAGGTAATGTTTACCAAGTATGGATGAAAATAAGTAAAATCTCCATCGCAAGGAACATTTTTATGACCCAATGTTTTTGATAATAATTTTATTATTATTTCAAGAACTATTTGAGCAATCAAGTTAAAATTCAGAATATTTCCTAACTATAGGCATATCTACCTGTGGTTAAAATTTCAAAATGATTCGTCGAGTAGTTTTAGATTTTCAAAACTCACTCATGAGTCCCCTTAATAGAAAATGGATTATAACTGAGGCTAGCCGGATGACGACAAATATGTAAATACCAAGTGAATGTACTGGAAAATCAAATGCCCCTCAATAAATTATGCTGGTGTGAGTTAAGGATATAAGAAAGTGGTAACAGAGGAGACATTTAGGCGCAGGGATTCTTAGGTAAACAGATAAGAAGATGACTAATGGTGTTATTACTTAATCTATTCGAGGGCGGTTATAACCTCCAACGATATTCCGCCAATAGCCTGCAGAATAGCAGATTGACGTCTTTCTTGCTTTCTACCGAAGGAACAACCACGAATTTAAAGGAATGATGAGGAAAATATCAATACGTTACTTCCCTGCTGGCAAGCAGTCAGAGACGTTGCCATGGTAACCTGTAGGTTCGTTGTCGGTCTGTCGGTCACTCAATGCAGAGCATGATACCCGCAGAAAATAGTAAATTTCTCCGTCATTTGAAGAGTAAGGTAAATTATGAACATAACGAAAGTTGTTTAAATAATGAACAGACGTTTCACATACGGTCCACGGAGTTTACAGGAAATCAATAGTATAAGAGAAAATGGAGGAAAACTGTTCTGGTTTACCTATAAACCCCCCGCTATTCAAAGATTTTAAAATGATATGCATATCGAATCCTTCCTCGGGATGAGTATAATCTAAATATGAAGACTGTTTGAGATCTATCTAGCCGTTCCCCGTGATGGTGGAACAAGCGGATAAACAGACGAACAGACAGACACGAAAAATAAAAACCACCGATTCGGTCTTGAGTTGACCTAAAACAGATAAATATCTGAAAAATTGGCAAAGTAAACGAAATTACAGACAGCGGACCCCTTAATACTTTATTTATATAGATATCGCAGCATCCCTAATTCGGTGAGGCCGAATGTAGGTGTTTCAAGTTGACGGCGTACAAGCGATCTGCGTGTCTGTGCACATGGGGTCCTACTTAAGATTAATTCTGAAGCTTAAGACGCCACAACCATCCAGGCCCCCAGCCAGCAGAATTAACAAATGAAGATTAAAATTTATGACCCGAACCGAAATCGAACCTGGGACCCTATGGAATAAAGGCCAGCACCCTAAATATTTAGCCATCGCGCCGGAATTTTAGGTTAATGATAAATGATAAATCTAAAGGCAGCTGCTTCACAGAGGTAATTCTTTATTATATTTAACGGAGGGGGTCTTAACATACTTAGAGCTATGATAAACGATTCTTCCCAAATGGTATCGCTGTAGTGTAAATCGATCTGTCTGCGACGTATATAATTCATTAAGTTGCAATACGTGGCAATATCTGCCGCAGGACACGGACCGTACAGTTGAATATGTGAACCGGATGCTGTAGATACATGTTCATTATGAAGAGCTACAGGGTGCACGATGCAGGTTTCGAGTAGTATGAACAGCCCAGGCACGGAATCGTGCCAATGCATATAGTTTTCTAATGTTGACAAAACCCCGTTCAAATTTGTCGGCCACATCAGGTCCTTGATGAGCCAGCAAATTCCTGTTCACAAGCACAAAAGTCAGCTGTAGGTGCCAAGTTTAAAATTTCAGTCAGTCATCAATGATCTGCGTTTAGGACAGTCGCCCAGGTGGCAGATCACTTGTTTTCCTAATCCTTTCATAAATGTTTTCAAAGAAGATGGAAATTTATCAAACATCTTACTTGATACATTTTTTTAATCCCTCGATCTTCTTCCTATAAATGAGTATTTATCCCATTTTTTCCTGTTGAGTTCCAATTTTATCTTCATTTTAAGACCATTTATTTTTTCAAAACCTCCATCCAAGCATTTTCGGCCACTAATGTAACTCTACGCCATTTCTCCACTGACAGCTCGGATCATACCGCTTAGTCGAGCAGCTCGTCTCCTTACTTCCAAGTTTTTCAGCACAAAGTTTGCAATATTTTCGTGAAACTATTATTTTGTTGGACATGACCCAGAACAAATCGTGCTACTTTTCTTTGAATCTTTTCCAGTTCTTGTATCAAATAATCCTGATGTGGGTCCCATACGCTGGAACCATACTCCAATTGCTGTCTTACCAGTGATTTATACGCCGTCTCCTTTACATCCTTACAACAGTAGAAGAAAGTTGTTGAACGCCATGTGTCTTTTTCCGTCAGAGGTCAGCACAATCAGACTGCTGGAAGGGGGACAGAGTCACGCGCCTCACCGTCGTCAGTGAGTTCCGTGGGTAACGGTATTGTGTTTGGTGCGCTACATCATGGACCACTGCGTCCTAATGCATATTTTGTACAGTGTAAATAATTTTGTGAATAAATTAAGTATGTAATGTACATTATGTTGGCCTTCCCTTTGCACTTAATGATGAAGTACATTTCGTGGACTGTGGGAAGAGCTAGGCCTCGTTCAACATGAGTAAACAACTCGAAAACGAGACCGAACAAAAGTAAACCCGAGTTTGTGAAATGCACTGCCTTGTTAAGAGTGTCTATACTAGGTCATCCTACATACAGTAGCTCAGTGACACAAACAGGCAGAACGTTGTCCTATGAGTTACATTCATTCATACATACATACATACATACATACATACATACATACATACATACATACATACATACATACATACATACATACATACATACATACATACATACATACACCATCATTATAGACCGTTATGCCTTTCAATATTCAGTCTGCAAGCGTCTGTGAATTTACTAAACGTCGCCACAATCCTCTATTTGCAACTAGTACCATGACCTCACTTAGTTCTATACCTCTTAAGTTCAAATCGTTAGAAACTGAGTCTAACATCGTCGACTTGGTCTCCCCCCCTACTTCCCGTACCCTCCATAACGGAGTCAATTATTCTCCTAGATAACCTATCTTCCTCCATTCACCTCACATGACCCCACCACCCAAGCCGGTTTATGCGTACATCTTCATCCACCGAGTTCATTCCTAACTTAGCCTTTATCTCCCCATTCCGAGTGCCCTCCTGCCATTGTTCCCACCTGATTGAACCTGCAATCATTTTCGCTACTTTCATGCCTGTTACTTCTAACTTATGAATAAGATATCCTGAGTCCACCCAGCTTTCACTCCCGTAAAGCAAAGTTGGTCTGAAAACAGACCGATGTAAAGATAGTTTCGTCCGGGAACTGACTTCCTTCTTACAGAATACTGCTGATTGTAACCGCTCACGTCCTAGTTCGTGAACCATGGGCAACGGCTGAGTAGCCTAGTAAGTGGTACTGAGGGTCGGGATACCAGTTGCTACGGAATGGGAGTGGGCATCTCGAACTGGACCTGCTTGTGCTCAGGCGGCTAGGACTATAAAATCCACCGGTGGTCCCCAACCCGTTAGAGGAGAGATCCTCACTTGGACTATGTGTAAGTAGGGTAACATCCTGCTTCATGAATTTACCGAGCTCAAAACGTTTTAAGCAAGCTCTATTAGTTATATACATGTATTTTGTGTAAGATTAAATAATCATGATTTGTTATATTAGTTATATTATCATTTTTTCCGCAACATTCCGTTTCTAACAACTAGTTATAATTGCTATGTAACTAAATTTTATGAAAATGTATTTATTTTCATATAAAGGAATAAGAATATAGGCCTATTGGCAGTGATATTGTTACGTGCCAGCCATTTGGTTGCTCATTTCGGTCCTTTCTGGAAGGGGTAGTGAGTCGTACGACTGGGAAGCTAGCAACCGGCCTGGAAGGCATGGCCGGCCTTTCGGTGTATTGTTCTCTTCCTTCGGTTTCTCCATGCGTTTCTAGGAGGTGCAAAAAGAATGTTCCGTCTCTAGCTACAGCTTGAATATTCCGATACTCATCGCCAGATGTATGAAAAGGATTCAAGCCGCGAATAATCAGTCAGAGTTTCAGTCAGTGTGTTGGGGTGAGTGTCGGAGTTCGATGGCTGGACTGTGGACTGCTGTAGTAGTGTTCGCTGTCGTGAATGTCACACCGAAGTCTGAACCAGGAGTTTGATGTGTCGGAGTGTCGGGTGAATAACTGGACTGACCTGAGTCTGAGTATCGTCGCTAACGGAACGGAATACTGTGATCTGTACACTGTGCGAGGAACACTACAGTGCTGGCCAGCGCTGTTGAACTGTCAGTAGCTCGCTGTATCTGACTGTGAATTACTGGACTGTCTCTGGAGTCGAACCATGTTGCACGGGGTGACTGATTTGTGGAGCACGGTGTAGAGGGTTGAGACATGTGAACCATGGCATGTAATTGCTGTCATTACTGGCACGCTACTCGCATCACGGAATGTGCAATAACTACAGCTCATCCGCTTCCAAGAGCGAGACAGCAACACCAGCTCGCAAATGATTCGAATGCGATTCTATCAAAGGGAAAGGTTGTTACAGAAGAAATTTGAAAATATAATAGCTGCAGCTCTCACCTGAAGCCTTTAAAGTAATGGGCGTAAATCCATTTAGTAAAGGCCGCTCAGAGAGGACACCATTGTGACAGGAGAGCTTTTACATGTTTTAAACCTGCTCTGTTGTGACGTCAAACCATTGTAGCGAAGGATGTGCGTGCCTTAGGAAGTAGAACTTTAATTTCTCTGGAAATGACTGTTTTAAGCCATTACATTCCTGGAAATCAAAATATTAAACGAAGGAAACGATGGGAAATCAGTTTTTCTCAAATGCTCTGTCCCAGCAATTGATTTCATAGAAAAAATTCACTAGTTCATTATTTTGAGACTTAAAAAGTGAATGTGATTAACATTGTAAATGTATTTGTATTTGCCTTACCTTGGCAGAAGGAGCAAAAACGAGACAAGAAGCAGAATAGAAAAAGCCAAAGAAGCCTTCTTTAAGAAGATGTCATTGCGACTAGCACAGATGTTCGCAAGAAATACATAAAAACATTTGTATGGAGTGTTGGGCTGTATGATTGAGAATGCTGGACTCTCACGGATAGGATAAAATGAAAACCCAGGCCTTTGAAATACGGCGCTAAGGCCACATGCTAAAAAATACGCTGGACCAAAAGGGTATGCCATGAAGAAGTGCTGAAAAGTTTGAATGAAAAATTCCAGGTGTAAAAATTAGAAAGCGGAAGGAAAAGATTCATCGGTCACCTGCTAAGACATTCATCTTAGTGCACCAATCTGATGGAGGCCAAAAGGAGAAGAGAAAGACCAATTCTCCATTTTCAGGGTACGGACAGTACTACGAGTATATTTCTGGGAAAATTTGTAAATCCCTTGTACCTCCCTGGGTTATTTCATGTCACACATATTCCTGTGTCAAAATAATCAACAATTTTAAATGAAGTGTTGGACATGAGAATTTAATATGGGATATCAGTTTTTCTCAAATATTATTTCCCTGTTCATATCAGAGAAAACTTTTACGAGTCCATAATCTAAAAGCCGGCTTTACATTTACGAGTAACTCGTATCCGAGTAGGAAACTTCTTAAGGATGGATTTTAGTACATTTTGGTAAATGGAGGAAATGACTTTTATAATACCGGTACCGATATGTTAAAGACTGGCATATTATTAGTAATTCATGTTTTCCAGGTTGCTCCTCATATCTCCAAAGAAAATAGTCAGTTAAGAAGTTGTATTTGTTCTCAGCTACAACTGGCAGTGACTCTGAGATTTTTAGCTACCGGAGATAGCTACAAATCATTAGAATTCTTGACGCGTACATAAGCCTCAACTATTTCCTTGTTTATTACAAAAGTTGTTGATTTTTAAACTAGATCCGTAGTTATGTTTAACATTTCCGCTATACCTTCATAGGCCTTATTTCTCGCACTGATGTTCCGATATTGAGAACACTTAACGTTCCACAGGCACTCCGCACTGTAGTATCAATCAATGAACTCCTCCAGATTTTCACTAGACATCATGCAATATTTAGTCTCCGCCATTTTTAAAACAGTCGAACTCGGATGCAAGTCGGAAGCCTCTCTACTGTGATTGCTATTCGCATACGGGCTACGAGTTCGTACGAGTCATCGTTTACATTTACGATTTCTTATCCGAGTCAGTCCGAATAGCCCACTCGTATAAGAGTTACTCGTAAGTGTAAAGCCGGTTTAAGAGAATAGACAATAATGTTTATATTTATGTTTACCGTTAGGGATTAGATAACAACAAAGAGTCACAATAATGTTTGAAAAGATTCAAAGATGCCCATGACATGGACACTCATTATTATAATTTTCTTCTATTACAGTAGGACCTCTGTTAACCGGAACAGACAGGGGAATAGTGGTTTTGGATAATTAATGTTTCAGATAATAACTAAAATATCATTTTTGTATTTAAGAAACATTTTTGACGTTTTAAAATCAGGTAGGAATGTAAATTAAAATCCAGCACTGTTAGTTCATCTCAAATACGAAGAAGTAACCGAATGCAGCGGCACCTTTCATGGATCAGTGATTTGAACAGCGAATTCTATGACCACCTGCCACATCCCCACCACCTAGGAGAATTTCAGGAGATAAGTTGATCATCAGAGAGAGGTCAGTTTCACGTGTGTGACACCAGCTGTAGCTAATGAAGTGAACTTCTGGACCCGCATCAAACTGTGAGCAGTAATGAGCTGTGTCCACCAGATCGATTGTGGTAGTGGTCCTGTTCTCCCCGGGGATCAATTGTCTCCTTCATGCAGCCCCCATCTCTAACTTGCCTCATCGTGTTCTTTGGTTACTATACAGTACACACAATGTCAGTAACCAGACCTCGGAACCGGTGTTATTGGGATTAGGCTAGAACGTCTGGTTTATATACTGTGCATATGCAAAGGCGATCATTTTTGCAAGCTTCGTTAATTAGTTCCTGTACTGCATGTGGTGTATAGTCACTGAAAAAATGAGTGAACGCGTGGTATTATGTCTTCAGCTCATTTAATATTTTATAAAATTTAATTTTAATTATTATTAAAATATAATTCACCTCCCATGTGGGCACAAATCTTGTGGGTATGTACAACAAATATTATATCTATAGGTTTCAGTGCTTCTGAGAAAAATATAGGCCTACCTGTGGGGAGCTGCGCTCATTCTGCCTTGGATGGACTGTGGATACTCGTAATATTTAGGGCTAGTGGCAATATTGATAGAACGCAACATTTAATGAACGTACAAGTACAATTGCATTACATTCCCTTAATGTATTCAACCGCAAAGTCTATTACTTTTTGCCAAATGTAGGCAAGCCGTTGGGGAACGCTGGCATGGCATTCTCTGTTGATAACAGGGACGGAGCCCCTACAACGCAGACTACAGAAGACACGCCAGGAAATCGGTGGCCTCTAAGGGATTCCTTCATCTTCGGAAACAGATCGAAGTCAAAACAACTCATGTCTGGTGAGTGCGGAGGGTGTTCCAAGACCTCCCAATGCCACCGTTGCAAAAGAGCTTGACATTGTTTGCGACATGACAAAAGTGCGTTGTCATGAAACACGATAGGATCGGTCAATCAATCAATCAATCAATCAATCAATCAATCAATCAATCAATCAATCAATCAATCAATCAATCAATCAATCAATCAATCAATCAATCAATCAATCAATCAATCAATCAATCAATCAATCAATCAATCAATCAATCAATCAATCAATCAATCAATCAATCAATCAATCAATCAATCAATCAATCAATCAATCAATCAATCAATCAATCAATCAATCAATCAATCAATCAATCAATCAATCAATCAATCAATCAATCAATCAATCAATCAATCAATCCTGATCTGCGTTTAAGGCAGTCGCCCAGGTGGAAGATTCCCTATCTGTTGTTTTCCTAGCCTTTTCTTAAATGATTGCAAAGAAATTGGAAATTTATTGAACATCTCCCTTGGTAAGTTATTCCAATCTATAACTCCACCTTCCTACAAACGAATATTTGCCCCAATTTGTCCTCTTGAATTCCAACTTTATCTTCACATTGTGATCTTTCCTACTTTTAAAGACACCACTCAAACTTATTCGTCTACTGATGTCCTCCCACGCCATGTCTCCACTGACAGCTCGGAACATACCACTTAGTCGAGCAGCTCGACTCCTTTCTTCCAAGTCTTCCCAGCCCAAACTTTGCAACTTTTTGTAACACTACTCTTTTGTCGGAAATCGCCCAGAACAAATCGAGTTGCATTTCTTTGGATTTTTTCCAGTTCCTGAACCAAGTAATCCTGGTGAGGGTCCCATAAATCGTCTCGCATAGCCGGTCGCAGATGTCGCTGCTGATGGTTTTCCCCTCAGACACAGCATGCGTAAGAGCAACACTCTCGTAGTCCTATGCCACTCAGCAGCATAAGCTTCACCCGACTGGGTTCCGGTCAAAATTTCTGTGGACGTAGTGAACCTGGGGGACGCCATTCATTCGATTGACGCTTTCATTCAGGCTCGTAGCATCGTAACCCTCGTCTCATCAATGGCAACAATACGCTGCAGAAATATGTCTTCTTAGTTGCGGTATCTCTCCAGGCTGATGCCAGCCAGTGAAAACCGGTGCCGTTTCTGTGCGTCGGTGACCTATTGTGGAATACAACGGGACGCAGTTTTCCTCATTGTAGGACATTTCGAGAGTATATGCCACACCATTTGATCATTAAGATCAACCTCTAGGGATAATAACCGGACAGTCCATTGATGGTCTACGGAAACGCAACCACTCACGATGTCAATCTGACCTTGAGGAATGGATGGCCGAGATGTGCTATGCAAATCCGCAGTCTAATTCCGACCTGCGCGAAACGCCTTGACGAATCGTGCTACCATCCTATACGGTAATGCATTATCGTCACAATAAGGGAAACGAGAAACAAATGGAATAACATATCGCCCTTAACCAATCAAAGACAAAATGATGACGGTGAACTAGAAGCGGCAGAAAAAATGGCATGGCTGCACGTAGGTCGGCTTAAACAGAGCACCACGGCAACAAATATAAGAAAATTCTTGGAAAGGAATGGCATCATAGGACACATAGAATGTGAAGAACTTCGTACACTGGGAGACAGAAAAGCTTTTAAGGTCGGTTTCCCATATATCTATCTGGAAGATGCACAGAGCGCGGATTTCTGGCCACCGGGAATAAAAGTAAGAAGATTTCGCTTTCGGAGATATGATAGGAGACCAGAGGAAGAACGAGGGGTGGATCTCCAGTAAACATCTCACCCAATTGACAAAGAAGAAGGGACCTTGGTCGAGCACGGAAATAAGTGTATTATTATGGAATGTAGAGGGAATAAGAAACGCAATACCCTACATATCACAGAAGACAATAGACGACACAGATGTTATGATACTGACAGAGACATTCCTCACGGAACCAATGGACTTGCAAGGTTACTATGGTATACACACGCTAGCGACCCCGACGGAAGGAAGACCAGCAGGGGGAGTCACAATCTTCATAAAAGGGAAACTGGGAGATATCAAGCGAATCATCAAGGAGGAAAACATGGTCACAATAATCACATCAGAAATTACGATAATAGGAATTTATATTCAGCCAAATACACCTATAGAAAACATAATGGATAAAATATCTATAGCCATAGAACAAACGAAAGGAGAAAGGAACGTTATAATTGCCGGAGATTTTAACTGCAGGATAGACAAAGAAAATACCAAAACTCGCATCCTTCTTGAGACACTGGAAGAAGAAGGCTTCAAAATAGCGAACAAAAAAGAAACACCAACCTACTTTGCACATAACGGTCATAGTGCCATCGACCTACTATTTTTTAGAGGAGTACAACTACAATTGTGTAAACAAGAAGGCCTATGGAACTCATCGGCAGCACCAATAAGGAAACACATACCTATAATGACACGCCTACGCATGGAAATCCAACAAAAGAGGAAGGAAGCAAAAAGACCAAGTATATATACTAGAAAAATCCAGCGGGAAACAGTAGAAGAAAGCGAGGAAAACATCGGGAAAGCTAGAAACCTAATAGAAGAAGAAAGACTAGAAGAAGCCCTAGAAACAGCCACCAAAGTAATAACGAAAGCTATTATAGTAAAGGAAAGAAGACACGCACAAGCTTGGTTTGACCAAGAGTGTTACAAGGAAAGAAAAGCAACTCTAAAGGCCCTGAATGCAGCAAAATTATACAGACGCCCAGAAGACTTAACAGCATATGCAGAGAAAAGGAAAAAATATAAAGAACTAATAAAAAAGAAAAAAGAAGAATATACAGAGAAACAAGGAAGGAAACAAGCCGAGGAAGCAAAATCAGACCCATACATAGCGCTGAAAAAGAAGACGTCAATTGCAACAGGAGAAATTCATATGGAGAAGTGGGAACATCATTTCTCGAACATACTGAATAAGGAAGGGCTGAAGCAAGCATATGACATAGAAACAGCAGAACCCGCGCATGCTGTGGAGCCAATAACAACGTATGAAATTAGGAAAGCAATACAAGGAGGGAGAAACAAGAAATCCACAGGACCAGACAAAATTTACATGGAACACTTAAAAGATTCACTTGGCGAGATGGAAGAACTGTGGAAAGACCTAATGAACAAATGTATACAGACTGGGAAGATACCAGAGGGATGGAACACAGCGACTCTAAAGATATTGTTCAAAGGAAAAGGGAGCAGAACATCACTAGACTCATTTAGAGGAGTAGCACTAGAAAATGCATCCTTTAAAGTTTTCACGAAGATACTAAATGAAAGATTACTGGAAGCCTTCAGTGGGTACATTCCAGAAAATCAATTTGGTTTTATGAAAGGCAGGAGCACGGTCCAGGCAGTGAAATACCTAATAAATCAGGTAGAAGAAGCCTTAAGACACAAAGGAGGGAAATACCACGCAGTCTTTGTTGATTTCAAGAAGGCGTTCGACTCAATCGACAGGCGAAAGCTAATCGAGAAAATGAAATTGACAATCGGCGAGAGACACCCACTAGTGAGAATAGTTGAAGCATGTCTACGGAGGAACATAATCCGAATAAACAACAACGTAGAAATTTCTGAAGACATAATACAGACGAACGGAGTTATGCAAGGGGATCCCATGAGTCCCACACTTTTCAACATTTATACAGCAGATGTGAACCGCATAGTAGAGGAAGGATCAAAAGCAGAGCTGATCCTATACGCAGATGACATGCTGATCGGAGCGAAAGAAAAGGAGGATGTGCAAAGGGCAGTCCGCAGACTAGAGACCTGGGTGGAGGAAAACAGCCTACAGATAAATGAAGAAAAGACAGTACAAATGACCTTCAGAAAAGGTGGGAAATCAACGCCCAAAGACAACATAACATTACACCAAAAGCCATTACAAAAGGTACGAAATTACAAATATTTGGGAATAACACTACAGACAACAGCGGCGTCCTTTGGTATACATATTCAAGAAAGAACGGCAGCAGCAATCAGAGCCTCATACAGCATCCAAAACATTTCAAACCTTTCAATCAGCACGGCGATGAGACTTTTCAAGACGACAGTAGCGCCAGTGATAACATATGGAATTGAGATCGTGTGGGAAAAGCTAAAGATCGGAGACCTGATGAGAATAGAAAGAATAAAAGCAATGTTCATGAAGAGGATTACCCGAGTCGGAAAGACAGCGCCATCCCGGATGGTATACGAAATGCTGCGGGAGACGTATTTCATAGAAGACATACGATCACAGTTCTACCTACAATCAACGGAAGCAAGCAGGGCACTAGTAAACATCAGGGAAAGGAAGAAAAGTGAAATCGACCTCGACTTCTACGCCTCACCAGCGATGACGGACGATAGATGGACTAGAGAGTGCAACACACAGCGCCACGTGATAACACGACTCTCCATACATGGGTTTCACCACAAGGTATGCGTAAACCAGAAGTTCCATGAGCCAGACGAAGATTGTAAGTGCATTTTGTGTGGACAGAAGTGTAGTAGATATCACATCATAACATGCACGAAAAGAACCAGGACAATTACAGACTATAGCAAAGACTAAAATGTGAAATTTATTTAATGCTCAAACTTGAGTGTACATTTCTCTATTAATAATAAAAAATTATCGTCACAGGCTTCACGTAATCCTCGATAATATTCTGATGCATTCTTGCCACGAGCAACCCCGACTTTAATCCACGAACGCTGATCACCTTTTGAAAACCTGCTTTATAGCACAGAAATCGGCGCTCATCACTTCAACGCCACACAGCAACAACATTCCCGAATGGATGCCCCTCAAATGCACACTGCACGTTGTAATTTGAGGAAGAGAAGTAGAGAAGGCGCTTACTTTCCTCTTCCTTATAATAATAATAATAATAATAATTGTACCGGGCGGTACACCTCCACGCCCCTAATTCAAATTTTGCGCCAGTTGAAACTCCCCTACTGGAGGAAGTCTGAACTTTATTTAAGGTGTTAATTTTCAAGTTTCTCAGAAGATGTCACTACTTGGAAATTTTGTAGTTTCTGAACTGGGTCGTTTTCGATGTATTTTTGTTTTTCCGGTAGTAAGAAGTGTGAACTTTCTCTTCTAGAGGACACTACTGAAGAACTACAATGGTGCACCCTAGTGCGAACTGAAAGAACTGTTTTTTGGAGAAATTTTTATTTCAAAAGTTTGTTTCTTGTTAAATTTCTTTCTGTTATTGTTTAAGTTGGCTGTATAACCCTTTCGTTCCCCTTGTTTTGAATTTAGCCAATCCCGAATTTCCGTAATTAATTTATAACCAATCAGGTGTATCTTCTCCAAAGGGGATATGTTGCTTAACCCTAGCCAATAAAGTTTTTGTGGGAGGGTGTTCTCATTCCTCAACCGCCTCGAACTTTCCGCGGGAGTATATAAACTGCTGATTTTAGGGTCTCCGGGCCACTTCAGTACTATCTTTCAGTGTGTAAAGTACATAGTAGGGGGCGGGAAGCACCTCTTTCTTCGGGCAGCAGTTCAACAACCAGGTAATGGCCGTTTAATAACTTCTTTTCTTGCTAGCTCAGCAGTTTAACTCTCGGGGCGGGTCCGAAGCGTTTCCACCATGTAACTTTTCCCTAAAATGTAACGACTCTTAGTATCTATTCTCTTTTAAAGTTACATATTGGGATAGAGAGTGCTTAACCCTCTCGAGCTCCCACTCATATTGTTTTGAGGTGAACTTATTTCTCACAACCGATTCTTCCTTAATGTAATGTAAATTGTTCTTTTCTAAAGTCACCTCTGTAGTATGGGATTAGCCCTTGCATTAGCGGCCTAGAGCCAGATTAGGTTTTAAACAAAATGTATTAGGAGTGCAGATCGCCTCCTCTCAAATTGTTATTTAAGAGGTCATGTAATCAACCTTTTTCTCACTTAATAGGCCTCAGTAAGTTGGGTATTTTACCCCTGTGTCTATGTCCTTAGAGGACAACTTGAAGGTGGAGTTTGGTGTGGCCTTTGATAGGCTTAAAGTTGAGAGCGAGTGACTCTTTCTCGAAAATTGAGTGTTGTATGACTCGAGGAGGCTTTTCTGTGTAATTTAGAGCAAGTGCTCCTGGGCATGAATGGGGTTTTCTGCCCCTCTGTTAAATCTTGTTTTGGGGTAAAGTTGGGCTAGTTGCCCAAGAATTGCGAGTTCGGGGCTCGAAGCCCAAATCCTGTAAATACTGTAATTGTACTTTTGTTGCCTTGCTACTCTGTACCTGCCATTCGTGTTATTTCTGAATTTTGGAAAGAAAACATAACCTTGTTAAATTTTAAATTAACTTTAATTTCGTAGCCTGAGACCTGTTCACCCCCGCACCGTCTTTCACCTCTACCTACCACAAAAACTTGGTAACAATAATAATAATAATAATAATAATAATAATAATAATAATAATAATAATAATAATAATAATAATAATAATAATAATGCAACCGCTCCGGGTTAAACATTCTTTGCCCGATACCTCCATTTTCTAACTCGTCGTTGGGCAGCCTAGTTTGACGAATGTAGTCGCTCAGCGGATACCTCAGGGTTTACTTATGGCAAGTAGGACATGTAATCCTACTGTAGAATTCGCTTTACGTGAGTCCAAGAGAATTCCAACTCACGGGTGATACCTATCGTTACTCACGTCATAATGTTAATCATCGCCGGCAACCTTATCAGAGTTTGACCTCGAGAGAAACTTGCCATGGTTAAATAAACACTTAATTGTACGGTACCTAACTTAGCTAGTAGTTAACTTACAACCAAGACAGTAATTAAAGAACTCATGACACCAGCAATTAGAAAAATAACAAAATATTTATTAATAAAATATTAAATAACTAACTTCATATTATGCAACGCATTATTCAAAATAACTGGAAATACGTAATGAAAATGAGTCAGCGCTGGCTCGTATAATAAAATGAAATAATATTCAGTATTTAAATTATTTAAAATGATCAGTTCCTTTGTGAAGTTGAAGTTCAATATTTGCTCATTTACAACAGATCACTGGACACATCTGAGGTCCACCTCGCACTTGAAATGTAAGTATAACATCGACACAATAAACTCGTTCCGAAAGTTCACTTTCTTTAGTCTTATATAAACAGTCTCACATGGATACAATATCCAGCCGCAATGCATTTCAAATACACTAATACATTAAGTGTGAATTAATTAGAATACGTTTAAGTGGTTCTGAGTGAATTATAGGAAAACGAAAATAGAACTGAGTATATTAAGTTAGGTTTTAATAAAATCCGAAGACATGATTTTGTTGCAACGATCTCGTTGTGCATTGAAACTCCTTACGAACTAAGGCATTCTTTCCTAGTGCCAGTTAAACACGGCTCCTACTCTAGCCTTTCCCTAGCTGAAGTTCGTTAAAGAAATGTATGTTCAAAACGGAGAATATTAACCAATCTAGCTATCTATTTAACTTTAGCTTAATCTTTGGCTCTCTCACACATGCCCTAATAGGTTCAATGTCCCTTTTATTAGTTATTTTTCAATAACATTCAACCACAATGCAAGCTACTTTACTTTCTTGCAATTAACATGGAAGCGCTAAGTTGCGAGGTTTGGAAAACATAATCTCATATATATTGGTATCGTAATGCTTCTAGTTAACTACAGCTATTCAAAGTCGTATAATTCTAATGTTCATAACAAGTCATCTACTTTGAAATAGAATTACGTCACGAGCATACATTTATACTAATAAATCCAGTTCGTACCTCGGCATATGTAGCTCCCGCGGTGTGGGCACTCTTACGCAAATTAATCATAAAATTCACTTGTAGTGTGGTATAACTTAACTTGCAGGTACACGAAGGTCCTGCATCGCGTAAAACCTTCTCAAATCACAATACATAACTCGAAACTTTCATCTAATTACCATATTCATATTCTCATAACAACATCAATCTTATATAAACACCGTAGCCTCCATAAAAATATATCGCGTTTCCCAACTTGACGACTACGATAAAATACCACACAGATTCTTAATAAAATTTACAAGTCGCAGATTCTCATAACTTACATACGAAGTTCAATGCCCTTTCTATGAACCAAACAAATGCGTAATTCCATGTTTCTTTCTACACCGCGCACAACCATACGTGACGTCAACTTCATGCATTACTTCAATGAAATCTCTATAATCTCCCAGTATGTCATTTCAATCAGCTGTTTCATATTTCTCTACAAACCTCACGCTTCTTTCAAATGTTCAGGTCGATATAGCATAAACTATTGCTATATTATTAAATCGTAACTTCGAACTTAATTATCTTACACTTTGTTGGTAATCATCACTTGCATTGCTATATTATCGGTCTACAATTGCCTTCAGCACATACCTAAGGTACATGTGTAAGCAAACCAAAAATTATGCAACGAAATGTTATGAATGACTTAGGTCGCTCATGGTTGTCCCTGGTCCAGCTGTTCCATTCCCATTGGATGTAGATGGGTCTTCGGTTCGGTCACGGGTTAGACATCTGGAACGTCATCCGCTCCTTCGTTCTGGTAGTACAATCTGGTTACCCGTCGCCTTCCTCGTCATTTCCAGGTCGTATGGTAAGATGAATTGTTCCCAGGTCGGTCCATCATGTGAATTTAGCACATCATCTTGATCATCTTCTTGACAGTCACAATGTTGAAGATAATATTGCAATATACTGCCATTTCAGTATTCTTCTCTGACGTCGTTTATCCTTAATTTAATTTATTTTTATTTTTCTTCGTATCTTCGTCGTATCCGCAATTTCTTACGTAACAACTTCAGTACATTTATTTTCGTCTCAACTGATTTTGAATTCAGGCGAAGACTTATATTTTATTCTTATTCAATCGTTGTATTCTTTCTTTTCTCTTTTGCAATCCTTTGCTTCTCCAAAAGAAATATCCGATGACGGTAATTGCGTCCGCTCTCGATGTCGTGAAAATTCAAGATGAAGATTATTTAATAATAATGTTTTTTCTATTTTTTTGAAAACAATACTGTAGACCGTCCTCTGTCCGTTTTACTCGAATACATGACCATTCCGTGAAGTATATGGCCCTCTGAGACATCATAGCAGGTGACTATTCCTTGCTTGTTTTAGATTACAAGGCCCATACCTTCGGTCGGCGCCATTTTGTAATCTGTCGTGGACGTGCGAACGGGCACAATAATAATAATAATAATAATAATAATAATAATAATAAAACAACCAAAACAAACAAACTCCACGGCGCAACAGCCCCGAAGGGCCATGGCCTACCAAGTGACTGCTGCTCACCTCGAAGGCCTGCAGATTACGAGGTGCCGTGTGGTCAGCACGACGGATCCTCTCCACCGTTATTCTTGGCTCTATAAACCGAGGCCGCCACCTCACCGTCAGATAGCTCCTCAATTGTAATCACGTAGGCTGAGTGGACCTCGAACCAGCCCTCAGATGCAGGTAAAAAATCCCTGACCTGGCCAGGAATCGAATCCTGGGCCTCCGGGGCATGCTACCTCTACACCACGGGGCAGGCATAATAATATTTATTTATTTATTTATTTATTTATTTATTTATTTATTTATTTGATAGTACAAAGGTACACAGGCTGAGCCCAATTACGTTTCTTCATGACATATGATATTTAAACTTTAAATACATCAAACAAAAATAATAACAATAGTAACAAAATAGCAAGAAGTAAAAGAAGAAAACTAATAAGCAAAACACAATTTAAAATTATTACTACAAATAAAAACATAATAATATAGGCTATACATGAGCCATAGAAAATTACTTTACAAATTAGAAAAAAAGAATACAAACAAAAACTTATGAGTAGGATTTCAGCAAAAAAGGAATTTAATAATAATAATAATAATAATAATAATAATAATAATAATAATAATAATAATAATAATAATAATAATAATAATAATAATAATAAATTCGTGCGTCTATTGCCAGTACGGTGCATCCCTTATAAGGCAGACCCTCCGACGAGAGTGGATGGCATTTGCCGTGTTTAGGAAATAGAGTGTATTGTGTGGAGGATAGTATAGTATATATGTTGTGTAAGTTGCAGGATTGCGGACAGTACAAATACCCAATCCCAAAGCCAGGCAAATTAATCATTTAAGATTAAATTCCGACCGCCTCTCTGGTGTAGTGGTTAGTGTGATTAGCTGGCACCCCCGGAGGCTCGGGTTCGATTCCCGGCAATGCCACGAAATTTGAAAAATGGTACGAGGGCTGGAACGGTGTCCACTAAGCCTCGGGAGGTCAACTTCAGTAGAGGTGGGTTCGATTCCCACCTCAGCCATCCTCCAAGTGGTTTTCCTCCTTCCCTCTTCGTTATCTATCCCTTCCATACTTACCATCCGCTCACAAGGCGCTGTTTAGCATAGCAGGCCAGGCCGCTTGGGTGAGTTACTGGTCCTCTCCAGTTGTATCCCCTCACGCTCCAGGACACTGCCTTTGAGGCGGTAGAGATGGGATCTCCCGCTGAGTCCGAGGGAGAAACCAACGCTGGAGGGTAAACGCATTAAGAAAAAGAAGGAGAAGAAGTATTTTAGATTGTTTTACATTCGGCGGAAACAGCAACATTTTAACTGGTTTTATTTTGTAAGGAAATTAAATGAATTTGAGCAAGGCAAAGCTAAGACATTCTAGTACGAAAAATCATACCACTGGCCTTGGAAAACTATATATCACATCGGAGAATGGATTTCTAAACGAGTGAAACCAAGTTCGGGCATCATTGCGAAAAGGAGGCAAAAGTTTTTTTAAAAAATCTGCCTAACGTCGCGCCGACACAGATAGGTCTTATGGCGAGGGCAAAATTTGGAGTATCTCCTCTATGTAATGAAATGCATGGTTCTAGCGATCACTGGGCACGGTGGAAAGAAAAACACACATCATGTAAGTTGCCATTATGTAGGGGGTACACCAACCTGTGTCTGAACAGAGAAGAAAGAATGTTTTTAGGTGAAACCAGTACTTAAATTTCGTTCCAATGTCTCCAGTTGTCGTTCACATATACAGCTGTCGTTTGTGGTGTTTGAACCAAGTATTAGCAAGGATTAAATAATAATCGGTGCAGAATTCAACCAGCTGACTTCCTCTTTCATTCCTTTGTTCCATTCCGAATTCTCCAACTGTATTACCTTCTCTTCCTTGGCCTACCACTGTGTTCTTGTGTCCCATCATAATCAGATTCTGGTCTCCTTTTATATATTGTATTAAATCTTCTATCTCTTCATATAATATTTCGATTTCTTCGTTATCAGTTGAAATAGTAGGCATATTGCACCCAAACTGCCTACGTTTCCAAGGGTACAATATGGACTTGCACAATATTGCTGCTGTGTGCATTGCCTTGGTGTCTATCTTGACAAGAATCATCCTTTTACTATGCTGGTTATGGTAGCTTACCCGCTGCCATATTTTCTTATTCATTATATATTAAGTCAACTCGTGTATTACCCCTGTTTGATTTTGTGTTGATAATTCTCTAGTCGCCTGACCAAAACACCTGCTTTCCTGCCAACGTAATTCACTTATACCAACTACGTCTAACTTTAGTATATCCGTCCCCCTTTTCAGATTCTCTAACCTACCATAACGATTAAAACTTCTAACACGTAATATAATTTTTTCTGTGTGTAATATTTCAATTATTGCAAATATAATTTAAGTAGTCACTCTTTACCGCCATACTTGTTTTATGACATATTATATATATATATATATATATATATATATATATATATATATACCCCTGTAGTTTGCCGTTGCTTTCCGTCGCGTAGCAGTATCAACACAGCAAAGCCATGTTGAGTATTATTACAAGGCCATATCAGTCAATCATCTAATCATCTACTCTGCCGCCGTTGCAACTTCCGAAAGGCTGGTACCCCACCCCCTTAATGAACTATTCGTTAGTCTGGTCTCGGCAGATACCTATCCGATATGTTTGCACCTGCCGCTCGGCTATCTGTTTCACTGGGACACGCAAGCCTCCTTACTGCGGCAAGGTCACATGGTTCACAGGGGAGAACCATCCTCTATATAGCATTAATCAGTGAGAAAAGATGGAAGGGGTCCAAAGAGGGCCGCGGGGGCATGAAAATGAAAGACTTCCCAGACCTCGGGAACCTAATACTGTCGGGGTAGGAAAAGAACAAGAGTTGACCAAGGGAGGTCGGATAGGATAGATGAAAGCGAGGAGCCTTGCACAAGTAAGTGGAAGCAATGCCAGGACTCAGCCAAGGGCCCCGTGATAGCCAACCCACGCTCCCAAAGTAAGAGCTCTTGGGGTTATACATGCATTGGGCAAACGTCATTTCATTCTTTTTATTTATTATTGCCACTCCAATATAATTTGTTACACGTAATTTGTAAGTACATATGATATTTCTGATTCGAGAACATAAATAAACCGGCACTTGGTTTCTTTTTTAAAGAACTACTAGTACGGGAGTGGTAATTAGGGACTTAGAACGGGAATAAAACGATAGAGGTTTGCTGCGTCATAAAAGGAAAATAGAAAGTTAAATATAGCGTCTGGACACCATATGTTCGTTCTGTGAGACACTTAACCTTGTCTAGCCCCTCACCCATACAGTTTTCTTTTATTATCCAACTCACCCGCCGACTGCAAGCGGTACAAAGGGAAACTTTTCATTTAATTAAAGGCTGGTAGTTTTTTAATTT
This sequence comes from Anabrus simplex, assembly GCF_040414725.1. Classification (NCBI taxonomy): domain Eukaryota; kingdom Metazoa; phylum Arthropoda; class Insecta; order Orthoptera; family Tettigoniidae; genus Anabrus; species Anabrus simplex. Next base: position 422,353,619 of record NC_090269.1, on the reverse strand, counting down.
TCATTGCAAGGAAAGTACCACTATTGGCAGAACTTGGTCACGACGAACATAGTAACGTACTATATTGGTGAGCAGTATTTGTTAAGTTGCTTTTTTCCAGGTTGGATGGCGTTGTTGTTTTGTGTTGCGGGCCTTTCAACTACATTTCAATACACTGAATGAAACTGCGGGATCTGCGAAGCCAAGTGACTGGACTCAATGAAGATAGCTACCATAACAAAGACCATGACTAGATCTCGGATTTTAGGTGCCTAAAATAGCCTCTCTAATATGAAGTAATAAGTTCTAAAACATATTTTAGGCAACTTCAATTTTACATATTTGAATAGGCATTTATCAATTAAATGACTTTAAATGGCGTGTTGTCTCCGGAGAGGTCTGGTGCAGGTCTTTTGATTTGACTCCCGCTGGTGACCTGCGCGTGGTGATGAGGATGAAATTATGACGAACCGGTTGAGTTGCCGTGCGGTCAGGGGCGCGCAGTGAGCTTGCATCCGCGAGATAGTGGGTTCGAACCCCACTGTCGACAGCCCTGAAGATGGTTTTCCGTGGTTTCTCATTTTCACACCAGGCAAATGCTGGGGCCGTACATTAATTAAGGCCACGGCGACTTCCTTCCCACTCATAGGCCTTTCCTATCCCATCGTTGCCATAAGACCTATCTGTGTCGGTGCGACGTAAAGTAACTAGTAAAAAAATGATGATGGTGACGGCACATACACCCCGTCCCCGTGCGAGGGGAATGAACCAAATATGGCTAAAATTCCAGACCGTTTCGAGAATCGAACTCGGCACCCCTGCGACCAAAGGCCAGCACGCTAACCATTTAGCCATCGAACCGGACATTTTCGAAGCGTAACGGTTAGTGTTATTAGCTGCCGTCTTCAGCGGCCCGGGTTCATTCCCTGTACTTTCAGAAATTTAAGAATGTCAGGAGGGCTTGTATGTGGTTGAAATGGTATATGCAGCTCACATTCATTGGGGATGTGCTTGCAAAGAGCTGCACCACCTCGGGATGAGGACACGAATTTACAAATTTATCAATTAAAATACCGCTTGCCGCCTCTGTGGTGTAGTTGTAAGCGTGATTAGCTGCCACCCCCGGAGGCCCGGTTTCGAGTCCCGGCTCTGCCACGAAATTTGAAAAGTCGTACTGCACCCATCAGATGGGCCTGATTGGCGAGTTAAATTAATTATATAGAAGAACAGATAATAATATTCATATACGCTATGATAATTATATTATAGGGACATTCAAGAGGCTAAATACGTGAGAACAAAGTTTCAGTAGAAGCCCACGCTTTCCTTTCTTTTCTAGAACAAATCGTTATCTCTGGAACACCTGGTGTTGCATCAGCTTTGAAACTACGCAGTAATAGTGGAAAAATACCGTGAAAGAGTGAGACAGAAAATGACGAGTGGAACTACCAGATTTCCCTTGGTTTGAAATGGACCCGTCCATACAATTGAACATCGTATATGTACGCTCCAATCAGGTCGCAGTATTCAAATATTTTTAAAAGTAGCGGGACTAAATTGTGTGTAACTTATCTGCAATCCAGGCCAATAATTAACAAAGATTTTGTCACAGCAAGATGACAGTATTTATGGAAGAAATTTTGGAAGAAGCTAATAGCTTATTGAAAGTAAATAGGAATAGTTACGTATTCAATTGCTGGGTAGCAACACGACTGTAAAGTCCCTGCCATCATGGAGTTTGCTAGGCAGTGTATAATGAGATGTAATCCAGCTAACGCCACCAATCTTACAAGAAAAATTACGAACAACTTTATGATCACGCTACATTAGTATGTTGACAAGCAGTTATTGAAATTTTGTGTGGAAGCCATGTCATCTTTTAAGCAAATTTATTTGGGAGGTGTTCCAGTGCCGCCCAATTGGGATTTTTGGGTGTCAAAGTTTGTATCCTTCCGCCGATAAGTGCGCCAACCACCCTGAAGCTGCAGTTTACAACCCTCAGTAATCATCGAGAGTGTCGTTGTGGTAAGACGTGTCGGGGACACAGCTCCTCATTTTAAGAAGTGTTCTAACGAACAAGGAGCCTTCACCAGTATATTCAGGCGAAGTTAAGTCTTATAAACGCTAGTTGCCTATAAAAGTGTCTATAAGAATATAATGGAACTAAATAACAGTTTAACGTACTTTATAATGTTAGATTTACGTATTACTGAAGTAAGAATTGGAATTACGCAATAATTGAGTCATTTGTAACGCGACTTTAGTATGCTAGCCCGTACGAGAAGTTCAACGTTATAACAGACAAGGAGACTACAGAAGACGTGGGAACATTTTTTTTGATGCTACTGGAAGTAGTCATTCAGCTGCAAGAACGATTCTCCAAGGGGGAATATACTTTCTCTTTCTACCAGTATTTAGGTCAAGGCAGGAAGCGAAACCCCATACATAGCCGTTCTTTGTGAGGACACAGGGAGAGCCGAGACTACGAAATATTTTCACTGCGCGTGAGGTAAACTTGAAAGAATGTTCAGGACGGTGAATCACAGTTTTAATCTTATGCATTTGAGCACTGTATAGGCTGTATATATATCAGAAGTGTTTCGTGTTATAATAATTTCTGTATCAGTGTTATTATTTAAAAAAAGGAAACCGTGTGTAAGTGTGGAAGTTACAGTGATAATTAGTACGTAAGCGATCTGGATACTTCAAGAAAGAAAATGAAGATAAATTATTCTGTCATGAATCTGTAATCTACTATGGCCGCTTCATCAGACGGTGACGATGGGTTGCGGATAATGTGAGTACTATCCTCATGTTATTTATATAATCTAAAACTTTCCTTTAATAAAATCTAGATGTAAGAATGCGCGAGTAATTAGTGTAAGAGTCCCGGGGACGCAGCCAAATATTTAGGGTATTTTATCACAATGATGTGCTCAGATGCTATTATTATTATTATTATTATTATTATTATTATTATTATTATTATTATTATTATTATTATTATTATTATTATTGTTTATAACGTGTGTATGAAGAACAATTTTAGCCTCTTACCTTGTCACAAACACATTTATTTCTAGATATTCAAAGGATCGCCGTTTGTGAATTATTATTATTATTATTATTATTATTATTATTATTATTATTATTATTATTATTATTATTATTATTATTATTATTATTATTATTATTATTATTATTGGTAATTAATAATATATATTTTAAAAATGCAGATCAGCATACCGTGGTGCAAGGATGATAATGTAGTTAATGATGAAAATCATAATTTATCGAGTCACTATCAAAAATTCAGGATGGATGATGGTGATAGTTATTTCCTTTCATATAAACAATTTTTTTGTGGGTGTAGCAAGTACCGTAATAAACAATTGGGTGAGCAATATTAATAAATAATTCCTGTTCGTATAATTAAATTGTTGTCGAGTAAATATGTACGATGTTGGGTGATGATAATATGTAAACGATTTTGTAAGTTCCGTAGATAAGAGAGCAATGTGATACATGACGTTATTCGCAGAGGAAAAATGAGATATATTTATATTGTAGCAGGTTGACTGAAATAAAGTGGTCAGCCTGACAGCTGAAAGATATTGAGTACCGGCAGAATGGAGCCGAAGTGATTTAATATTGAAAAGTAAATAGGAAGATGAGACAGTCAATGTTATTATGTACGTGAAGGGACCTAATAATGTGCATACGAGTTAATTGTAACACAACATCGTTCATTGATATATATAATTTACTACATACGTTTGACTACTATTGAAATGTTATGTTGTCGCATAGAGAACACCCAATTAATTTAATATGAATGCTTGCTATAGCTCACTTTTTGTAACTACTTTCTAGGACACCACGTAGTAACATTATTATTATTATTATTATTATTATTATTATTAGTAAAAAATTATTGTTATTTTTTTGTTTACTGCGATCCTTATTAACGGTATTAGGCGCATTTCATACTGTCAGGATACTTTGCTATGTGTGAACCACAAGAACAATGGATCTGGGTTGTGGTCAATGGTTATTTCAGCGAATTAATATTATTTGAACGCTGAAATGAACCAACAATTATAGAGACAAGTCGTATAAATGTGTGACAATATGATACTCTTTTGGAAGAATTCATGGAGGATGCTGAATCTTCAATGTATATTTGTATATAATTAATGTTAGTTTACACGATAGGCTATTACTTTTGGCCGTTTCTCCTGCTTGGTGTAAATACTAGAATAATTTAGGAGATATTTTTATTTAGGTGGGAGAGTACATTTTCTCTGATATTTTATAGAAAAAGATAGGGTAGATACTCGCGCATAAAATAAAGCAAGGTTTTAGATTCTAAAGCAACAACAACAAATCCCCAATGAAATTATAAGGTTACTGAACTTGAATATTTAATTTAACATTATGCATTTGTAAAAGAACATGTTATATAACATGAATTGTATATGGGAAGTGCAGTAACGATTTGATAGACAAAAATTATTGTTATTATTAATTTGGGGACACATGCTTCAGGCAGCTGATGTTTCTGTCTTTACACAGTGAACAAATTTATTTCTTCGAATTGTAACATGTCATGGTAAATATTGTTTTAAACAGAGAAATTCAATCAGTTCTGTAAAATAGAGTAAAAACATTAACCAGTGGTATGAATTACTGAAATGTGAATGTTCTGAGTTATAAACTACACATACACAATGGTATTGAGTTATGGTGGATACTAGTGGCTACATTTCTGTATTATAATAAAATATTCTTCTTTTTCTTCTTCTTCTTCTTATTATTATCAATATTATTTTATCATTATTTCAGTATGTTACCAGTATATTTTACAGTTTGATCTGAAGGCCTAGTGAACCATGATATCAATTGTTTAAGATGGTCAATTGTGTATTTAATGAATTAATTAAATGGTAATTGAATTAACAATTAATATTTATGTTTTATCGTAACTTCAAAATGTTTGGTTGTCAATTTTATTGAATTTAGTGAAACATTATTAGCATTTCTGGGTATTGGTTTATGGATAGCCGTTATAATTTCAGTTAATAAAATTATTATTATTATTATTATTATTATTATTATTATTTTATTATACTTTCATTAAGGCTTTCCAATAATAACATACAAACTTGAGACAATGAGGAGGCATATTATCAATCCTTCAAAGCAATTAATTAGATATTTTATTAACATAATTATTTTTATTTATTAATTATTATTATAACACATTTATTTATTTACATAATTTCTAAAATATTTTATTGTAGTCTTCATTGGGTATGATAGATGACTACTGGCATTTCGACGATTGATTTGAGTTAGCCACTGGAATTGTCATTCAGAAAGAAAAAAAAATATTATTATTATTATTATTATTATTATTATTATTATTATTATTATTATTATTATTATTATTATTATTGTACCGGGTGGTACACCTCCACGTCGCTAATTCAAACCTTGCGCCGGTTGAAACTCCCCTACTGGAGGAAGCCTGAACTTTATCTACTGTGTTAATTTTCAAGTTTCTCAGAAGATGTCCCTACTTGTAAATTTTGAAGTTTCTGAACTGTGTCGTTTTCGATGTATTTTTGTTTTGCCTGTAGTAAGAAGTGTGAACATTCTCTTCCAAAGGACACTACTGAAGAACTACAATGGTGCACCCTAGTGCGAAGTGAAATAACTGTGTTTTTCGAGAAATTTTGAATTCATAAGTTTGTTCTTTGTTAAATTTCTTTCAGTCATTGTTTAAGTTGGCAATATTAACCCTTTCCTTCCCCTTGTTTTGAATTTACCAATCCCGAATTTCTCGAATTAATTTTCCACCAATAATGTGTTTCTTCTTCATCTTGTGTAGGGGTTCTCTTGGTTAGCCAATAAAATTCTTGTGGGAGGGTGTTCTCATTCTTGAAACGACTCGAACTTTCCGCGAGAGTATATAAACTGCTGATTTTCGGGTCTCCGCGCCACTTCAGTAACAGCTATCAGTGTGTAAATTACGTAGCAGGGGGCGGGAAGCGCCTCTTTCTTCGGGCAGCAGTTCAACCACAAGGTAATGGCCTTTTAATAACTTCTTTTCTTGCTAGCTCAGCAGTTTAACTCTCGGGGCAGGTCCGAAGCCTTTTCCATGTAACTTTCCTTTAAAATGTAAAGACACTCGGTATCAATTCTTTCTGTTTTAACTTCAAATTGGGATAGAGAGTGCTTAACCCTCTCGAGCTCCCACTCATATTGCTTCGAGGTGAACTTATTTTCTCAACCGTTTCTTCTAGCGTAATGTAAATTGTCTTCTCATATAAGTCACCTCTTTAGTATGGGATTAGCCCTTGCATTAACGGCCTAGTGCCAAGTAGGTTTTAAACAAAATGTATTAGGAGTGCAGCTTCGCCTCCTCTCAAATTGGTATTGTCGAGGCCATGTAATATTTCTGTTTCTTCGCTTAATAGGCCTCAGTAGGTTGGGTATCTTTTTACCCCTGTGTCTATGTCCTTGGAGGACAGCTGGAAAGTCGAGTTTGGTGTGGCCTTTGATAGGCTTAAACTTTGAGAGCGGATTGCTCTTTTGAAATTGATTTTGGGTGCCTCGAGGAGGCTTTATTTTGTAATTGGGAGCAAGTGCTCCTGAACATGATTGGGGTCTTCTGCCCCTTTGTCGAATCTTGTTTTTGGGTAAAGTTGGGCTAATTGCTCAAGAATTGTGAGTCCGGGGCTCGAAGCCCAAATCCTGTGAATACTGTAATAGTACATTTGTTGCCTTGCTACTCTGTACCTGCCATTCTTGTTATTTCTTGATTTTGCTAAGAAAATATAACCTTGTTAAATTTTAATCTTAACTTTAACTTCGTATCTTGAGACCTGTTCATCCCAGCACCTTCTTTCACCTTTGCAAATCCACGAAACTCCGTAACAATTATTATTATTATTATTATTATTATTATTATTATTATTATTATTATTATTATTATTATTATTATTATTATTGTGGTCCACTTATTATTTTATATGAACACTATTACCCTGTGGATATGTACAAGTACACTGGTATTTATGAATTTCATGAGCTAATGCCCTCTCGAACTGGTGCCGTACTTGGAAACTTATCCCCAATCCACAAGAATGCAGCCACATGACCATAACACTACGTAAATCTCCTCTACCGACATCATATTACCTACTCGACAAGCCCATCACCGTGGTTACGCAACAGCGTGACCTAGGTGTAATATTCGATACAAAATTACAATTTAAGACCCACATAGAAAGATATACAATCAAGGCTATGAAATTACTAGGCATTCTCTATCGCTTCACAGAAATTTCTGACCCCATTGCTCTTCGTCACTTCTTCCTCACGATCGTTCAACCTCTCTTAAACTACTGCTCTCCGATTTGGACAACAGCCGCCCCCTCCAATACTAAGCAGTTAGACAGAGCAGTGTCCTTCTTTGCTGCAATTGTAAGGAACAGAAACCCCAAGCTCAGAAATCTGTCTACGCAGGAGGTATTAATGGCAATTGATGTGTCACCACTGCACATCAGGCGACAGGTAGCTGACCTGAGTTTCCTCCACGAGATCTTAAATGGACATTACCTCTCGGAACATCTTGTCTCACTCTTCTCTCTCCGCGTTCCTTCCCGCTCCACCAGAACCAAAGACCTTCTCCACATTGATATATTTGATATATTTGGAGTGTACAGATCGGGAAAGGGTAGCACTGATGCGGATTAGGAATTATTTGATAGGATAGTCAGCTATGTGGGAAACGACATGGAAAGAAATGTGATTGTAGCGGGAGATCTGAATTTGCCAGATGTCAATTGGGAAGGAAATGCGAACGACAGGAAGCATGACCAACAAATGGCAAATAAGTTAATATGGGAAGGACAGCTGATTCAGAAAGTGATGGAACCAACCAGAGGGAAAAATATTTTGGATGTGGTGCTGATAAAACCAGATGAGCTCTATAGGGAAACTGAAGTAATAGATGGTATTAGTGATCATGAAGCTGTTTTTGTGGTAGTTAAAAATAAATGTGATAGAAAGTAAGGTCTTAAAAGTAGGACTGTTAGGCAGTACCATACGGCTGATAAAGCAGGTATGAGGCAGTTTCTAAAAAGTAACTATGATCGGTGGAAAACGGTAAATAAAAATGTAAACCGACTCTGGGATGGGTTTAAAGAAATTGTTGAGGAATGCGAAAACAGGTTTGTACCTTTAAGGGTGGTAAGGAATCGTAAAGACCCACCTTATTATAATAGAGAAATAAAGAGACTAAGAAGGAGGTGCAGACTGGAAAGAAATAGAGTTAGAAATGGCTGTGGAAGTAAGGAGAAATTGAAGGAACTTACTAGAAAATTGAATCTAGCAAAGAAGGCAGCTAAGGATAACATGATGGCAAGCATAATTGGCAGTCATACAAATTTTAGTGAAAAATGGAAGGGTATGTATAGGTATTTTAAGGCAGAAACAGGTTCCAAGAAGGACATTCCAGGAATAATTAATGAACAAGGGGAGTGTGTATGTGAGGATATTCAAAAGGCAGAAGTATTCAGTCAGCAGTATGTAAAGATTGTTGGTTACAAGGATAATGTCGAGATAGAGGAAGAGACTAAGGCCAAAGAAGTAATAAAATTTACGTATGATAACAATGACATTTACAATAAGATACAAAAGTTGAAAACTAGAAAAGTGGCTGGAATTGATCAGATTTCTGGGGATATACTAAAGACAATGGGTTGGGATATAGTACCATATCTGAAGTACTTATTTGATTATTGTTTGGCCGAAGGAGCTATACCAGATGAATGGAGAGTTGCTATAGTAGCCCCTGTGTATAAAGGAAAGGGTGATAGACATAAAGCTGAAAAGTACAGGCCAGTAAGTTTGACATGCATTGTATGTAAGCTTTGGGAAGGCATTCTTTCTGATTATATTAGACATGTTTGTGAAATTAATAACTGGTTCGATAGAAGGCAATTCGGTTTTAGGATAGGTTATTCCACTGAAGCTCAACTTGTAGGATTCCAGCAAGATATAGCAGATATCTTGGATTCTGGAGGTCAAATGGACTGTATCGCGATTGACATGTCTAAAGCATTTGATAGGGTGGATCATGGGAGACTACTGGCAAAAATGAGTGCAATTGGACTAGACAAAAGAGTGACTGAATGGGTTGCTATATTTCTAGAAAATAGATCTCAGAGAGTTAGAGTAGGTGAAGCTTTGTCTGACCCTGTAATAGTTGAGAGGGGAATTCTTCAAGGCAGTATTATGGGACCTTTATGTTTTCTTATATATATAAATGATATGAGTAAAGGAGTGGAATCGGAGGTAAGGCTTTTTGCGGATGATGTTATTCTCTATAGAGTGATAAATAAGTTACAAGATTGTGAGCAACTGCAACGTGACCTCGAAAATATTGTGAGATGGACAGCAGGCAATGGTATGTTGATAAACGGGGCTAAAAGTCAGGTTGTGAGTTTCACAAATAGGAAGAGTCCTCTCAGTTTTAATTATTGCTTTGATGGGGTGAAAGTTCCTTTCGGGGATCATTGTAAGTATCTAGGTGTTAATATAAGGAAAGATCTTCACTGGGGTAATCACATAAGCGGGATTGTAAATAAAGGGTACCGATCTCTGCACATGGTTATGAGGGTGTTTAGGGGTTGTAGTAAGGATGTAAAGGAGAGTGCATATAAGTCTCTGGTAAGACCCCAACTAGAGTATGGTTCCAGTGTATGGGACCCTCACCAGGATTACCTGATTCAAGAACTGGAAAAAATCCAAAGAAAAGCAGCTCGATTTGTTCTGGGTGATTTCCGACAAAAGAGTAGCGTTACAAAAATGTTGCAATGTTTGGGTTGGGAAGAATTGAGAGAAAGAAGAAGAGCTGCTCGACTAAGTGGTATGTTCCGAGCTGTCAGCGGAGGGATGGCGTGGAATGACATTAGTAGACGAATAGGTTTGAATGGCGTCTATAAAAGTAGGAAAGATCACAATATGAAGATAAAGTTGGAGTTCAAGAGGACAAACTGGGGCAAATATTCATTTATAAGAAGGGGAGTTATGGATTGGAATAACTTACCAAGGGAGATGTTCAATAAATTTCCAATTTTTTTAAATCATTTCGGAAAAGGCTAGGAAAGCAACAGATAGGGAATCTGCCACCTGGGCGACTGCCCTAAATGCAGATCAGTATTGATTGTTTGACTCCCCACACTCAGCACTCAATACTTCAACGATCTTTCCTAATCCGCCTCCCAACACTCTTTAACAATATTAATAGGAGACAAGAGCTTGATATAGCATCAAATAAAAGTGCTTTCGAGAGATGTGTAAATAGCCTCTTAAAGATAAGTTGATGTGAAGGGATTATACCGCCATCTTGACCCACGACGACTTGGCTATGAACATGGGCATTCTCATGGTTTTCGATTTGGAAAGTTGTTATTAGTAGGCTGTGTACCTGATCTTGTTATATTTTGTTATGTTTGTTATATTTTATTATGAAAGTTTACGTTTGTTAAATAGTCTGTTGACAGCGCAAGTGAAATTTGCTCAGTGTAGCTGTATCTTGTGCTTTGTGAATAAATAAATAAATAAATAAATAAATAATCTGGTAATTAATATTACATGCAAAATTTGATAATTAATTAATTAATTATTTATTTTGAAATAATTAATGAAGTGGTCAGGTATTTTATTTTTGTAATTATAATTTTGGGACAATGTAATAATATGACGACATTGTATTAACTTAGAATTTACTTCACATTAATGGATATTTAGGGAGTTTATCTTCATTTTTTTTGATTTTGGTCAATAAATTTCTTATACACATATTTCAATGAAAAATCAGTCTGTGTCATGATTTATATAGTGTGTAGACTATCCTTAATGATGTATCCCTATGCATCCTTATTCGACGACGGGGACTGATCGCGCCTGGGACGGAGATCTCACATCTTCGGTAAGTATACTTTTTTCAGGGGCAGCCGTGGCAACGTTGGACATTAGGTAAACACCGAAGAAGCTCTGCAAGGGTGCAGTACGAGGGCTGGAACGGGGTCCACTCAGTCTCGGGAGGTCAACCGAGTAGAGGTGGGTTGGATTCCCACCTCAGCCATCCTCGAGGTGGTTTTCCGTGGTTTCCCACTTCTCCTCCAGGCAAATGCCGGGATGGTACCTAACATAAGGCCACGCCGCTTCCATCCCTCTTCCTTACATGTCCCTTCCAATCTTCCCATCCCTCCACAAGGCCCCAGGTGAGGCCGCCTGGATGAGGTACTGGTCATCCTCCCCAGTTGTATCCCCGACCCGAAGTCTCACGTTCCAGGACACTGCCCTTGAGGCGGCAGAGGTGCGAGGGAAAAACCAACCCTGGAGGGTAAACGGATTAAGAAAGGACAGAAAGAATACCGCTTTAATTTTGCTAAATTAATAATCAATCTTTAGGGAGAAATGTATGTACAGAAAGTTCAGTCCTCAGCCCGAAGGCTGGTTGGATCCTCGACAGCTTCACCATTACTTGCCCTATATAGCCTAGGTATCACTGACGAGGTGTACTAGGTTGATGAGGCGTGAGGTAGTGTCACGTTGCTTCCCTCTCTGAGCCACAAGTTGCTATCACATATCAGTCTGCCAAATCCACTGAAATGTATGCACCAACCAACCCTATGAGCAACATGGTGATAATGCTTGTTGTTTAAAAGGCCTAACAGCTAGGTCATCGGCCCCTAATAGTACGAGGGGCAACGAAATAAAACTATAATTAAAACTTCAAAATGTACCCACTGACTAGAATCTGAAACGAATGAGGATGAAAAATAACCATGAATCCAAAACAATCAGTGGATCCAATTCACAATGCCTTACTTTCTGGGATGATGCTTGTATTCAAAATGGGTCCAAAATTCAAGTCACCGGCCTCTCATAACAGTACTAATCACAGGTAACACAGGCCCATGGTGTTCCTCGCATAGTGGTACTAATCACAGGTAACACAGACCCATGGTATTCCTCGCATAGTGGTACTAAACACAGGTAACACAGACCTATGGTGTTCCTCGCATAGTGGTACTAATCATAGGTAACACAGACCCATGGTGTTCCTCGCATGGTGGTACTAATCATAGGTAACACAGACTCATGGTGTTCCTCGCATAGTGGTACTAATCATAGGTAACACAGACCCATGGTGTTCCTCGCATAGTGGTACTAATCATAGGTAACACAGACTCATGGTGTTCCTCGCATAGTGGTACTAATCACAGGTAACACAGACTCATGGTGTTCCTCGCATAGTGGTACTAATCATAGGTAACACAGGCCCATGGTGTTCCTCGCATGGTGGTACTAATCATAGGTAACACAGACTCATGGTGTTCCTCGCATAGTAGTACTAATCACAGCTAACACAGACCCATGGTGTTCCTCGCATGATGGTACTAATCATAGTAACACAGACCCATGGTGTTCCTCGCATGGTGGTACTAATCATAGGTAACACAGACTCATGGTGTTCCTCGCATAGTAGTACTAATCACAGCTAACACAGGCCCATGGTGTTCCTCGCATGATGGTGCTAATCATAGGTAACACAGACTCATGGTGTTCCTCGCATAGTAGTACTAATCACAGCTAACACAGACCAATGGTGTTCCTCGCATGATGGTACTAATCATAGTAACACAGACCCATGGTGTTCCTCGCATGGTGGTACTAATCATAGTAACACAGACCCATGGTGTTCCTCGCATGATGGTACTAATCATAGTAACACAGACCCATGGTGTTCCTCACATTATGGTACTAATAGCAAGTAACGTTGACTCATGGTGTTCCTCACATTATGGTACTAATAGCAAGTAACGTTGACTCATGGTGTTCCTCACATTATGGTACTAATAGCAAGTAACGTTGACTCATGGTGTTCCTCACATTATGGTACTAATAGCAAGTAACGTTGACTCATGGTGTTCCTCACATTATGGTACTAATAGCAAGTAACGTTGACTCATGGTGTTCCTCACATTATGGTACTAATCTGTAGTAGTCTCATGGTTCTAATTCCATCATCCCTTGTCGCCCCTTTTAGTCACCTCTTACGAAAGGCAGAAGATACCGTGGCTGTATTTTTCTTCTGCATCCCCCACGCACAGCTGGGTAAATGAGAAACATTTTCACACCAGGGACTTGTTGCATAAGGAATGGTGTTACTAGCATCGCTCAAACCTCGGTCACTTTAATATTGTCAAAGCCAAGGATAAGCCAGGGACTGATCAATGAAAGTAACAAAACTGCTCACCAGAAGACATAGTGTACTGTGAACAGTAGGTCTCGCCAGGAAAGGTTCGAGGGGGATATTTTAGGGGAAAATATAAACCAAATTTTACTCATTCTCAGCTACAAATGTCACAGAATATTATTTTACCATCCGATGTGAAATGAAGAAACTCTTGTTACCAGTGTTTAATTAAAGACGACTATGAAGATGACGCACAAACTGAAATGAAGAATTTTGTTTCCAGCAGGTCGATGGGTTCTGTGACACTCACACTACGGGCGTGTTTACTACGGGAGGTTCGTAAGGACTTCCTGGAAGTGTTTTACAGCTTCCCGCTTTTAACATTTTCTTGGAAAAGCATTTAAGAATATACCCTTCAAGATACCGAAAACTAGTTGGCAAATATAGTCTGTGTATTAAAAAAAAACTGCTTTAATTCACACCGGCACAGATGTGCCTTACGGCGACGATGGGATAGAAAAAAGGCTAGGAGAGGGAAGGAAGCGACCGTGGCATTAAAAGGGGTACAGCCCCAGAATTTCACTGGTGTGAAAATGAGAAAACACTGAAAACCATATTCAGCCCTGCCGTCAGCGGGTTTCGAACAGGCCATCATCGAATGCAAGCTCAAAGGTGCACAGCCACTTGCTCGGTCAAATACTTTAGTTTCTGGAAAGAAATTAAACGCATTTTTAATCGATTTAGTGATAAAATATAGGAATATTAGGAATATAAACAACTATAGATTCTAACGTCAATTTAGACATTTTTATGCGGTATAGGACCACCACTTTAACCTTACGAAACGTGTATCTTCATTTTAAGTTACCTCTTCAGGAACAAAATAGGCTTTTGTCTAAAATCCAAGGCCGGGCTGAGTGGCTCAAATGGTTGACGCGCTGGCGTTCTGACCCCAGGTTCGAACCTGGCTCAGCCCGGTGGTATTTGGAGGCTCTCAAATACGCCAGCCTCGTACCGGCACGTAAACGAACTCCTGCGGGACTAAATTCCGCCACCTCGGAGTCTCCGGAAACCGTAAAAATATTATTAAAGTAAATAACGGTATTTATTATTATTAAAATCCAAGATCTAACTATGACACGGAAATTTTAGCTGTAGTTAAGCATTCCTGTCCCTCTCTGTGGTTTAGTGGTTAGTGTGATTTGCTGCCACCCCCGGAGGCCCGGTTTCGATTCCCGGCTCTGCCACGAAATTCGAAAAGTCGTACGAGGGTCTGCAACGGAGTTCACTCAGCCTCGGGAGATCACCTGGTTAGAGGTGGGTTCGATTCCCATCTCAGCCATCCTCGAAGTGATTTTCCGTGGTTTCCCACTTCTACTCTGGACAAATGCCGGGATGGTACCTAACTTCAGGCCACGGCCGCTTCCTTCCCTCTTCCTTGTCTATCCCTTCCAATCTTCCCATCCTCGCACATGGCCCCTGTTAGGCATAGCAAGTGAGGCCGCCTGGGCGAGGTACTGGTCATCCTCCCCAGTTGTATCCCCGACCCATAGTCTGAAGCTCCAGGACACTGTCCTTCAGGCGGTAGAGATGGGATCCCTCGCTGAGTCCGAGGGAAAAACCGACCTTGGAGTGTAAACAGATTAAGAAGAAGAAGAAGAAGAACCCGCTGTTCCTGTCTCCCTCATTTCACTAGGAACAACTTTGTTTTTAGCACTTGCCATTACTTAACACACGGAGGCAATATATTCGCGATAGGATAAAATACTATATTCAGATGAAGACGTCAGCGAAAACCCTCACACTCAATACAGTGCAACACTCATGGCCGGTTTCACCAAGCTTTGTCATAATATGCTTGACGGCTGTCAAAAATGACGACCCGTTTCTTTTTGACGCTTCGTCAAAACCTTTTACATTTCATCATCACTAGTGAGCTGGAATAGACGCTCCGTTTATTTTGACACGATCTCGCATTTCAAAGCGACGTTATATCGCGATATATCGAGTTTTATCGTACGTTCGGATTGCCATTTCTCGATTAATAGTTGAAGTACTGAGCCGTGGTTGAAAATAGACTTGTTTTGTAATTTAATTTTCTGTTGTAAGAGTGGTCTCAAAAATGGAAGATAATAATAATATTTCGTCAAAGAAGAGAGGATCCAAATTCTCTGAAGACGAGAAGAGTTTGTTCGTGAGTCTTGTTGCCGAAAGGAAAGAGACAATCGAAAACAAGAAAACCGATGGCATAACGTTGCGTGATAAAGAGAAAGCGTGGATAGAACTTGCAAATTGTTTTAATTCTCATGAATTTGTTTGTAAGAGGTCAGTGAAACAACTGAAAATGTTTTATGACAACTTCAAAAGAAGGGCTAAACAAAAAAGATGCCAGGATAAAGTGAATATGTTTAAAACTGGAGGTGGAGTTGCTGTAACCCCTTCATTAGATCAAACATCGTCACAACTCCTAGAAATAATCAGGGACCAAGTAGAGCCTCTTCCCAACAACTTGGATAGCGACTCTGCATACATAGGCCTAACCGCATCCAGTAGCAACACTATTGAACCATGCAATGTACTGGTGACGTTTGAAGAAGAACCTAGTACAGAGATCCTTATTCCTACCAGTGACGAAACGGTCCCGAATACAATCCATGACCTTCCACCATCAACTAGCGGTAGCAAGATATCGTGGGCATCAAGAAACCGACCTTCTTTTAAGAAGACAAAGAAATCAGAAGCATTGAAAGCTCGTGAAAAAGTTGTTGAATTGTCAGAAGCAAGAAGGGATCTCTGCAAGCAAGAATTAGAGATGCTGCAATTAAGGCATAACGAAGAACTAGCCTTAATACACATGAAAAAAGAAACCGAAAAAATTAAGCAAGAAAATGAAAAACTGAGAAGTGCAGTGCTAGAGGCAAAACTTTCCTTTTATTTGAAGAAACAATAGACTAAATTTAATAATAATAATAATAATAATAATAATAATAATAATAATAATAATAATAATAACGTAATAATGTATTAACCTATAAACTTAAGTAACATTATTAACCAATGACCTATTAGTAACAAACATACAGTCACATTAAATATTGCCTGTTATATGCTATAGAAAACAAAAAAGTGTGTGCTTGTTTTTGTAATATTAGTGATACAGAACTCGTGTGTTTTAAATGTATTCCACTTTTAAAGCAGTGTCTTAACGGAAATGGTTTTCAACGATTCTGTTCCGATTAACAACTGGAGGACCATCTTGATCAGCTAAGCCAGGTAGGCCTACATTAATTTCCTCAAAGACTAAATAATTCCTGTTAAGTCGTCTTTTTTCTTCTAGATAGTGATGGAGTACTTCATCTTCCGGGGGTTCATCTTCCTTTGTTTGCATAGCAATATTATGTAGCACAGCGGTAGCCACTATGACAGACAAAGATGTTGTTACTGTTGTTTTTAAACCCAGTGATAAGGCCGGAAATCTCCTTTTCCATACTCCATATTGTCGTTCAACAGTGTTTCTTGTCTTAATATGGGCTATGTTGTAGTTTTCCTCGCCTTGATTTCGTGGATTTAAGAATGGCGTAAGAAGAAAACGTGTTAGCCGATATCCATTATCCCCTAGGAGATGTCCGTCTTGGATTCTTCCCGTCTCAAATTTCATTCTTATTTCAGAATTATCAAAAATAAAACTGTCATGAACCGATCCAGGCCATCTAGCAACAATATTCCTTATTAGTAAATTAGCATCACAAATAGTCTGTACATTAATTGAGAAATAGGATTTTCTGTTGCGGAAAACTTCTGCATTATGTCCACCAGGAGACAGTATAGGTATATGTGTGCAGTCGATGGCACCTATTACTCCAGGGAAGTTGCTTATCATATAAAAATCGCGAATAACTGAACGAGCTTCGTCACCTTCAGGAAAATTCACATACAGGGGTCTCAAGGAACCAATTGCTTCGGAAACTTTTCTAATATAGCGACAAATTGTTGATTTAGATACACTATTCACATCTGCTAGTACCAATTGAAAAGAACCAGTAGCATAAAAACGTAGAGTTAAAAGTAGTTGTTGTATCGGTGTTAACGGACGGTTTCTATTAGTGGGATATTCCAGTCTATTTTCAATTTGCTCTAAAAGTTTCAGTACTACTCTCTTGGAAAGTCTGTACCTAGTTACAAAATTGAAGTCATCCATTGAGAAGAAATGATCATTACGGTCAGAAATTGCACGTTCAGTTCCCAGATTTTCCAATAATTCTATATACAGTAATTCAGCATCAAAGTTGTCTCCCACATTCATGATCTTCTAAATAACGTTCTGTGAAATGCTTTAACACTTCCTGTAAAATGTCGGAACGCTTAAAACACTTTAAAAGAGATCTATAATTTCCAACTACTATTGAACACTGCAATGTTTACAACACGGACACACCATTTTAAACGAATCGTCATATTTGAAGGTCGAAAATCGGCGCGTCAAAATTGACGGTGCGTTTGACGATCGTCAAAGTAAACAGACATTGAAGAAACGAAAAAATGGACGATAAACGAATCGTCAAAGTTAAACAGTCGTCAAATTCATAAACGAAGCTTGGTGAAACCGGCCATCAGTGTGCGAGAGCCGACAGCACTGGCTATTTACAGCTTGTCCAATTAGAGAAGGTTTCTGACAGTTGCGGCCCTACTGAGAAATACTGCGAAAACAATGGCGAACCGCGTTGCGAGATACCCATCAGCAGTAGTATAATTGGACAGTTCGGGCGCCACCTCCACCTCAGGCTCCCAGTGGCCACCTCCACCTCCACCTCAGCCAGAGGCCTCCCAGTGGCCACCTCCACCTCCACCTCAGCCAGAGGCCTCCCAGATGCCTCCTCCACCTCCCGCGGGAAATTTGAATTTGTAAAGAAAGCCACGTGCTTTTTGACAGACAACAACGCACCGCTAACCTCAGTACTGCCATCTTGACGGGCCTAAACCTCAGTAGTGCCAACTTAACCTCACAAGCGCGAGGTAAACAAAGCCACGTGCTTTTTGACAGATTTGTAAACAAAGCCACGTGCTTTTTGACAGCTGTCATCGACAACAACGCATCGCAAACCTCAGTACTACCATCTTGACGGGCCTAAACCCCAGTAGTGCCAACTTAACCTAACTAGCATGAGGTAAACAAAGCCACGTGTTTTTTGACAGCCACGTGCTTTTTGACAGATTTGTAAACAAAGCCACGTGCTTTTTGACAGACAACAACGCATCGCTAACCTCATTACTGCCATCTTGACGGGAATAAACCTCGGTGGTACCAACTTAACCTAACTAGCTCGAGATAAACAAAGCCACGTGCTTTTTGACAGCCACGTGCCTTTTTGACAGCTGTCATCCGCCATCTTTAATCCAGAGAGCACCGTGCTGCCCTCTTTATCGTAGTAGATGTAAATTCATCACCTGTCATCGGCAGTGCCGCCATCTTGACGGGTCTAAACCTTAGTGCTACCAACTTAACCTCACTAGCGCGAGATAAACAAATCCACGTGCAGCTGTCATCCACCATCTTTGAGCATCGTGCTGCCCTCTTTAGCTACTTACCTTTGAAATGTGGTACGTCACAGCTGTCATCCGCCATCTTGCATCCGAAACCTCAGTGCTGCACTCTATGTGGTGACGGCAAATTCCACGTTCTCTTGTTTGGAAACAAAGCCACGTGCAGCTGTCATCCGCCATCTTTAATCACCGTGCTGCCCTCTTTAGCTACTTACCTTTGACAGTTGTCATCCGCCATCTTGCATCGCAAACCTCAGTGCTGCGCTCTATGTAGTGGCGGCAAATTCTACGTGCTCTTGTTTGGAAACAAATTCACGTGCTATTTTTCTGACAGCTGTCATCCGCCATCTTTAATCCATAGAGCACCGTGCTGCCCTCTTTAGCTACTTACCTTTGAAATATGGTACGTCACAGCTGTCATCCGCCATCTTTAATCCAGAGAGAACAGTGCTGCAATCTATGTGGTGGCGGCAAATTCCACGTGCTTTACAAATCAACATGCTTTTTTGACAGCTGTCAACCGCCATCTTTAATCACCGTGCTGCCATCTATGTGGTGGCGGTAAATTCCACATGCTTTACAAACTTATATGCTTTTCTGACAGCTGTCATTCGCCATCTTTAATCTAGAGAGAACAGTGCTGCCCTCTATGTGGTGGCGGTAAATTCCACGTGCTCTTGTTTGGTAAACATAGCCACGTGCTTTTTTGACAGCTGTCATCCGCCATCTTTAATCAACAGAGCACCGTGCTGCGGGCAATTTCATCACCTATCACCCGCCTTTTTGACAGCCGTCATCCACCATCTTTAATCAACAGAGCACAGTGCTGCACTCTATGTGGTGGCGGCAATTTGAAAAAATCTATGTGCTCTTGTTGGGAAACAAAGCCACGTGCTTTTTTGACAGCTGTCATCCGCCATCTTTAACCAACAGAGCACTATGCTGCGGGCAATTTCGTCAGCTGTCATCCGCCATCTTTAATCCAGAGAGAACAGTGCTGCACTCTATGTGGTGGTGGTAAATTCCACGTGCTTTACAAACCTATGCGCTTTTCTGACAGCTGTCATCCGCCATCTTTGAGAACAGTGCCGCCCTCTATGTGGTGACGGCAAATTCCACGTGCTCTACAAAGCCATGTGCAGCTGTCATCCGCCATCTTTAATCACCGTGCTGCCGGGTGACGGCAAATTCCACGTGCTCTTGTTTTTAGAAACAAAGCCATGTGTTTTTTTGACAGCTGTCATCCGCCATCTTGCATCACAAACCTCGGTGCTACACTCTATGTGGTGGCGGCAAATTCTACGTGCTTTACAAACCTATATGCTTTTCTGACAGCTGTCATCTGCTATCTTTAAGCTGTAAATCCCCGATTCTCGTGTTAGAAGTTGTAAAACAGATTCTTAATCCGAGTTGTCAGGAAGGGCAACCGGTCGAAGCAATAGTGTATGACGTGAGAGGCTAGATACTGCCAGTTTTGCATCAGGAAGGGCGACTAGTCTTAGAACAAATTCTTGTGATTTAAAAATCTTAGTTTTGCGTCAGGAAGGGCATCCGGCCGTAAAACAATAGTTCGTGATTTAAAATCTAAGAAGTGCATCCAGCTGTAAATCCCCGATTCCCCGTGTTAGACGTTGTAAAACAGATTCTTAATCCGAGTTGCCAGGAAGGGGCAACCGGTTGAAAACTATAGTGTATGAGGTTAGATACTGCTAGTTTTGCATCAGGAAGGATAACTCAACAAATTCATGCGATTTAAACACATTTTTATTCCCAAGAGAATCGAACCCGAGACTACCGGGTGAGAGGCATGCATACTGTAGGCTATAGATTTATTCTACAGTCCTTGAAGCATCGGCACAGTCATTCTGAGCGAGTTGTGTGGAATGCGTGTGTTAGCTGAAATTGTACACGTATCTTCCGGCTCGACCTTGAACGAGGACACTGCGTGCTTGTAACTCGCGAACGTCTTCTTAGCTGAGTCCCATGTAAGCTCTTAAAACACAGTACTAATTAAGGTTGTAAAATATTCTGAAATAGTACTCCTCTGTGGTGTAGTAGTTAGCTGCTACCCTCGGAGGTCCGAGTTCGATTCCTGGCTCTGCCACGGAATGTGCAGCATTTAGCCTATGCAAGTTCCTAACGTAAAATATCATGATTGTACGGAGAGGTTAAAACACACACAGTGCCTACTCCTATCGAAAGAACCTGCACGGTACCGGCATGTAGGCTTCTCCTGGTGAAGGAGCCTGCACATGGTTTAACGCCTCCTATCAACAGCCCTTACTTAATGCTGGCTTTTTTGCACACCCCGCCTCACACCATAGTTTTACGACCGGCTGCCCTTCCTGACTAGGACTTTAAATCGCAGTATACGCGATAAATTTGTTGTAGCGGGTTTTATAACTAGATATCCCGGTACCGACACATAGCCTACTCCCGCTGAAGAAGCCTGCACAAGGCTTATTGCTTCCATCCGACAAATGAATCACCGTCAAGTCTTGTACTCAAAAAATCATTTTCGAGGGAGTCTGCACAAGGTTTAACGTCCTCACACCATAGTTTTATACGACCGGTTGCCCCTCCTGACTAGGATTTTAAATCGATATCCCGACATAGCCTACTCCTACCGAAGAAGCCAGCTTAACACCTCCATCCGACAAATGAATCACCCTCAAACACTCTTCAATCATTCTCGCTACTTCGGAAGATAGCGGGTTCGAACTGGAAGCCGTAAATGTTAGGCGAGGGACCTGTGCGATCGTCATAACATGATCTAGCTAGATGCCCTTCCCGACGGTATAAGTTGCCAGGATTTGAATCGCGTACCCCGACTAGAAGAAGCCTGCACATAGCTTAACGCCTCCATCCGACGAATGAATCACCCTCAACACTCTTCAATCATTCTCGCTACTTCGGAAGATAGCGGGTTCGAACTGGAAGCCGTATATGTTAGGCGAGGGACCTGCGCGATCGTCATTGCATGATCTAGCCGGATGCCCTTCCCGACGGTATAAGTTGCTAGGATTTGAATCGCGTACCCCGACTAGAAGAAGCCTGCACATAGCTTAACGCCTCCATCCGACGAATGAATCACCCTCAACACTCTCCAATCATTCTCGCTACTTCGGGGATAGCGGGTTCGAACTAGAAGCCGTAAATGCTAGGCGAGGGGGCCTGCGCGATCGTCATTACATGATCTAGCTTTAGCTCAATACCTACAGGTAAGGAATACCACGTATGTACCCTCGAGAAGTCGAGGATCACACGCTAACTTTCCAAGGCTCGAACTCTTAAATTCTGACACCTCGGCATCAACAGGAGGTTCGAATACGTCAGCCTGCAGGACTATAGGTGGGAGCTCTTGTTGCATTCGTTCCGACTGTACCCGCAGTTTGTCAGCGATTTTTTCACATCCGCTTGGTAACAAGCAGAATATTTAGCCGCTGCAGTCTGCGCGAAGTGCTTACAGTTCTCTGTATGCGTTTATTACGTACACACACATCTCCCGTCTGCTGTGAATATTATTCTTCAGCCTTTATCTTAAGGTAAGGTAGAACTGTTAGTTACTTTTTTTATTTGCAAAGCAACTTCTACGCTAGACATCTACATTCATATATGTTTATTCTTTTTTAGGTACCGTTCGAAAGTACACAATTTTATTCATCCGAGTAACAGTCTGCAGCACGTGCATTTTTTTAAAGGTATGTTTTCGAACTTTGAGTTGTAAAGATAATTAGGTTAGATGATGCATCCTACACTACATTCATATATGTTTCTTCTTTTTTTTTAGGTACGACCAGAATATTATTATTCGAGTTTCAGGCTTGAACGCACGCATTTTATACATCCGAGTAACAGTTTGCAGCGCGAAGATTTTAAGGTATGTCTGACTTCTATTCATTGAAACTTGGTTTCTTCTAAAACATCGTAACTTTAGTCTATTGATAAATAGTTGTTCTCTTTAATCCTCACGCGGGGTACGTACATAGCTATGTCTGCCCTCAACAGGTTGAAACTTGGTTTCTTCTAAAACATCATAACTTTAAGCAATTGATAAATAGTTGTTCTCTTCAACCCGCATACTATAGACGTGGTATAATTTCAAACACGTACACATAGCTATGTCTGACCTCAACGGGTTGAAACTTGGTTTCTTCTAAAACATCATAACTTTAGTCTATTGATAAATAGTTGTTCTCTTTAATCCTCGCGCTATAGACGTGGTATAATTTCAAACACGTACACATAGCTATGTCTGACCTCAACGGGTTGATACTTGGTTTCTTCTAAAACATCATAACTTTAGTCTATTGATAAATAGTTGTTCTCTTTAATCCTCGTGCTATAGACGTGGTATAATTTCAAACACGCGCACACATAGCTATGTCTGCCCTCAACAGGCTGAAACTTGGTTTCTTCTAAAACATCGTAACTTTAGAGTATTGATAAATAGTTGTTCTCTTCAACCCGCATACTGTAGACGTGGTATAATTTCAAACACGCGCACATAGCTATGTCTGCCCTCAACAGGCTGAAAATTGGTTTCTTCTAAAACATTGTAACTTTAGTCTATTGATAAATAGTTGTTCTTGCATACTATAGACGAGGTATAGCTATGTCTGACCTCAACGGGTTGAAAGCTGGTTTCTTCTGAACATCGTAACTTTAGTCTATTGATAAATAGTTGTTCTCTTCAATCATCATGCTATAGACGTGGTATAATTTCAAACACGTACACATAGCTATGTCTGACCTCAACGGGTTGATACTTGGTTTCTTCTAAAACATCATAACTTTAGTCTGTTGATAAATAGTTGTTCTCTTTAATCCTCGTGCTATAGACGTGGTATAATTTCAAACACGCGCACACATAGCTATGTCTGCCCTCAACAGGCTGAAACTTGGTTTCTTCTGTAACTTTAGAGTATTGATAAATAGTTGTTCTCTTTAATCCTCACGCTATAGACGTGGTATAATTTCAAACACGTGTACATAGCTATGTCTACCCTCAACGGGCTGAAACTTGGTTTCTTCCGAACATCGTAACTTTAGTCTATTGATAAATAGTTGTTCTTGCATACTATAGACGAGGTATAGCTATGTCTGCCCTCAACGGGCTGAAACTTGGTTTCTTCCGTAACTTTAGAGTATTGATAAATAGTTGTTCTCTTTAATCCTCACGCTATAGACGTGGTATAATTTCAAACACGCACACATAGCTATGTCTGACCTCAACGGGTTGAAACTTGGTTTCTTCCGAACATCGTAACTTTAGTCTATTGATAAATAGTTGTTCTCTTCAATCCTCATACTATAGACGTGGATTTTCTTTAATCTGCATGCCATAGAAGAGGATAATCTTATAATTTCAAACTCACAGCAATGTCTGACCTGTACAGATTCAAACTTGGTTTCTTCTGAACATCGTAAGTTTAGTCTATTGGTAAATAGTTATTCTCTTCAATCCTCATGCCATAGAAGAGGTTAATCTTATAATTTCAAACTTACAGCAATGTCTAACCTCTATAGGTTAGAACTTGGTTTCTTCCGAACACCGTAACTTTAGTCTATTGATAGAATAGTTATTTTCTTTAATCTGCATGCCATAGAAGGGGATAATCTTATAATTTCAAACTCACAGCAATGTCTGACCTGTACAGATTCAAACTTGGTTTCTTCTGAACATCGTAAGTTTAGTCTATTGGTAAATAGTTATTCTCTTCAATCCTCATGCCATAGAAGAGGTTAATCTTATAATTTCAAACTTACAGCAATGTCTAACCTCTATAGGTTAGAACTTGGTTTCTTCCGAACACCGTAACTTTAGTCTATTGATAGAATAGTTATTTTCTTTAATCTGCATGCCATAGAAGAGGATAATCTTATAATTTCAAACTCACAGCAATGTCTGACCTGTACAGGTTCAAACTTGGTTTCTTCTGAACATCGTAACTTTAGTCTATTGGTAAATAGTTATTCTCTTCAATCCTCATGCCATAGAAGAGGTTAATCTTATAATTTCAAACTTACAGCAATGTCTGACCTGTACAGGTTGAAACTTGGTTTCTTCCGAACATCGTAACTTTAGTCTATTGGTAAATAGTTATTCTCTTCAATCCTCATGCCATAGAAGAGGTTAATCTTATAATTTCAATCTTACAGCAATGTCTAATCTCTATAGGTTGAAACTTGGTTTCTCCTGAACGTCGTAACATTAGTCTAATGATAAATAGTTGTTCTCTTCAATCTTTCATGCTGTAGAAGAGGTTAATCTTATAGTTTCAAACTCACAGCAATGTCTAACCTGTACAGGTTCAAACTTGGTTTCTTCCGAACATAGCAACTTTAGTCTATTGATAAATAGTTGTTCTCTTTCAATCTTTCATGCTGTAGATGAGGTTAATCTTATAATTTCAAACTCACAGCAATGTCTGACCTGTACAGGTTCAAACTTGGTTTCTTCTGAACATCGTAACTTTAGTCTATTGGTAAATAGTTATTCTCTTCAATCCTCACGCCATAGAAGAGGTTAATCTTATAATTTCAAACTTACAGCAATGTCTAACCTCTATAGGTTGGAACTTGGTTTCTTCCGAACACCGTAACTTTAGTCTATTGATAAATAGTTATTTTCTTTAATCTGCATGCCATAGAAGAGGTTAATCTTATAATTTCAATCTTACAGCAATGTCTAATCTCTATAGGTTGAAACTTGGTTTCTCCTGAACGTCGTAACATTAGTCTAATGATAAATAGTTGTTCTCTTCAATCTTTCATGCTGTAGAAGAGGTTAATCTTATAGTTTCAAACTCACAGCAATGTCTAACCTGTACAGGTTCAAACTTGGTTTCTTCCGAACATAGCAACTTTAGTCTATTGATAAATAGTTGTTCTCTTTCAATCTTTCATGCTGTAGATGAGGTTAATCTTATAATTTCAAACTCACAGCAATGTCTGACCTGTACAGGTTCAAACTTGGTTTCTTCCGAACATAGCAACTTTAGTCTATAGATAAATAGTTATTCTCTTCAATCTTTCATGCTGTAGAAGAGGTTAATCTTATAATTTCAAACTCACAGCCATGTCTGACCTCTATAGGTTGAAACTTGCTTTCTTCCGAACATAGCAACTTTAGTCTATAGATAAATAGTTATTCTCTTCAATCTTTCATGCTGTAGAAGAGGTTAATCTTATAATGTCAAACTCACAGCCATGTCTGACCTCTATAGGTTGAAACTTGCTTTCTTCCGAACATCGTAACTCTAGGCTAGCACACTTACCCTTTTATATCCTATTATTACTATGTGTGATGCAAGTGCTAACGCTACATTTATATATTTATTCTTTTTAGAAAAACCATGGAGAAGATTAACCAGCTAGGTCATATTTCAACTCCAACTACCAAGCCGTTAACAAGTCTACCGCTAAATGAGCAATTTAAAGTAATTTCACTACGAAGATTAAAAACGAAATTTGGAGAAAGGATTTTATGTGTCTGCGAAGACTTTCAAGTTTTTTTACCTAATAGATTTAGCGTGCTAACTGATTTAGAAATAGAAGAACTAAATCAACGTTCTATTTTCATTATATATCACGGTATAGAGAACAAATCTTGTGTTATGAGTTTTAGTGATGCGTAAAAGCATGTACATACAAGAATTACATCGAGAAAGCAAAAGTATGCAAACATCACTACAAGTAAAATCATTCATGATAAAACTAGTACATACAAGATGTGAATAAATACTGTAGAATTGGCATATTCTTTTATTTTAGATTAGGTATTACCTTCTCCTCCTACTCCTTCCTCTCGAAGAAGAATAAGAGCAAGAAAGAAGATGTTGATTAAATTCGTAAGTATGTTATCGTCTAGCACAGTAAGTATGTTGAGAAGAGATTTTTTTCCTAAACTATGCTTGATTCTAGTCTTGTAATATAGTGTACTACAACATCGCACTATAGTATGTGTATATATGTTTTTTGAACAGTGGTATGTATTCAAGTCTAAACTTGCACACTCTCGCTTTGCGATGCATGTTCGATAAAGATGTACCTTGACAGAGTAAGTAAAGGTAAAGGAAGTTATACACATCAATTAATGTTCTGATCACATGTTAAGGTTAACGACATCGAGTGCAGTGTTCGATTCTAGTCTTGATCACTTATCTAGTGTTTTGAGCACATCAATTAATGTTCTGACTACATGTTAAGGTTAACAACATCGAGTGCAATGTTCGATTCTAGTCTTGCTATGTTCTAATCTCATTTCATATTCTAATCACATGTTGAAGTTAACAACATCGAGTGCAGTGTTTGATTCTAGTCTTGTTATGTTTTACAATCTTGTTTTTTGCAATGCATGTTCGATAGAGGTGTACCTTGAAAGAGTAGGAAGAGTTCGATTCTAGTCCTGCTATGTTTGAACCTGATTTAATGTTCTAATCACATGCTGAAGTTAACATCAAGTGCAGTGTTCGATTCTAGTCTTGTTATGTTTTACAATCTTGCTTTTGCAATGCACGTTCGATAGAGATGTACCTTCACTGAGCAGGAAGAGCAGCTCAGTAAGTATGTTGAGAAGAGAATTTTTTGTTTTTCTAAACAGTGCTTGATTCTAGTCTCGCAATGCTGTGTTCTGCAACATCGAACACTAGTATGCAGTTCAAGTTGTAATAAGTTTTGAACAGTAGTATGTGTGTGTTCAAGTCTAAACATGTGTCACTGCGGGTATGCGAGCGGATAACAGCCGACGAAATTGCCCCGCATAGGGCAGCACGGTGCTCTGTTCATTAAAAGATGGCAGATGACAGCTAACGAAATTGCCTGCATGATAGCAGCATAGTGCTCTGTTGGTTAAAGATGGCAGATGACACCTGTCAAAAAGCACATGGCTTTGCTTCCAAACAAGAGCACGTGGAATTTACCGCCACAACAAAGAGGGCAGCACTGTACTCTGTTGCTTAAAGATGGCGGATGATGGCTGTCAAAAAAGCACGTGAGTTTGTTTCCAAACAAGAGCGCGTAAAATTTTTCACCACCACATTTCAAAGGTATCTAGCTAAAGAGGGTAGCACGGTGCTCAAAGATGGCGGATGATAGCTAACAGAACTTTTCAAATTGCCCGCTACTACGTGCTTAAGGTAGTAGCCATAAAGAGGGCAGCACGGTGTTCTGCGGATTAAAGATGACGAAATTACCCGCATGATAGCAGCATGGTGCTCTGTTGATTAAAGATGGCGGATGACAGCTGTCAAAAAAAGCACATGGCTTTGTTTCCAAACAAGAGCACGTAGAATTTGCTGTCACCACATTTCAAACTAAAGATTGCAGCACTGTTCTCGCCACCGGGGCAGCACTGTTCTCTCTGGATTAAAAGCTTTGTTTCCAAATAAGAGCACGTAGAATTTGCCGCCACCACATAGAGTGTAGCACCGAGGTTTGTGATGCAAGATGGCGGATGACAGCTGTCAAAAAAGCACATGGCTTTGTTTCTAAAAACAAGAGCACGTGGAATTTGCCGTCACCCGGCAGCACGGTGATTAAAGATGGCGGATGACAGCTGCACATGGCTTTGTAGAGCACGTGGAATTTGCCGTCACCACATAGAGGGCGGCACTGTTCTCAAAGATGGCGGATGACAGCTGTCAGAAAAGCGCATAGGTTTGTAAAGCACGTTTAATTTACCACCACCACATAGAGTGCAGCACTGTTCTCTCTGGATTAAAGATGGCGGATGACAGCTGACGAAATTGCCCGCAGCATAGTGCTCTGTTGGTTAAAGATGGCGGATGACAGCTGTCAAAAAAGCACGTGGCTTTGTTTCCCAACAAGAGCACATAGATTTTTTCAAATTGCCGCCACCACATAGAGTGCAGCACTGTGCTCTGTTGATTAAAGATGGTGGATGACGGCTGTCAAAAAGGCGGGTGATAGGTGATGAAATTGCCCGCAGCACGGTGCTCTGTTGATTAAAGATGGCGGATGACAGCTGTCAAAAAAGCACGTGGCTATGTTTACCAAACAAGAGCACGTGGAATTTACCGCCACCACATAGAGGGCAGCACTGTTCTCTCTAGATTAAAGATGGCGAATGACAGCTGTCAGAAAAGCATATAAGTTTGTAAAGCATGTGGAATTTACCGCCACCACATAGATGGCAGCACGGTGATTAAAGATGGCGGTTGACAGCTGTCAAAAAAGCATGTTGATTTGTAAAGCACGTGGAATTTGCCGCCACCACATAGATTGCAGCACTGTTCTCTCTGGATTAAAGATGGCGGATGACAGCTGTGACGTACCATATTTCAAAGGTAAGTAGCTAAAGAGGGCAGCACGGTGCTCTATGGATTAAAGATGGCGGATGACAGCTGTCAGAAAAATAGCACGTGAATTTGTTTCCAAACAAGAGCACGTAGAATTTGCCGCCACTACATAGAGCGCAGCACTGAGGTTTGCGATGCAAGATGGCGGATGACAACTGTCAAAGGTAAGTAGCTAAAGAGGGCAGCACGGTGATTAAAGATGGCGGATGACAGCTGCACGTGGCTTTGTTTCCAAACAAGAGAACGTGGAATTTGCCGTCACCACATAGAGTGCAGCACTGAGGTTTCGGATGCAAGATGGCGGATGACAGCTGTGACGTACCACATTTCAAAGGTAAGTAGCTAAAGAGGGCAGCACGATGCTCAAAGATGGTGGATGACAGCTGCACGTGGATTTGTTTATCTCGCGCTAGTGAGGTTAAGTTGGTAGCACTAAGGTTTAGACCCGTCAAGATGGCGGCACTGCCGATGACAGGTGATGAATTTACATCTACTACGATAAAGAGGGCAGCACGGTGCTCTCTGGATTAAAGATGGCGGATGACAGCTGTCAAAAAGGCACGTGGCTGTCAAAAAGCACGTGGCTTTGTTTATCTCGAGCTAGTTAGGTTAAGTTGGTACCACCGAGGTTTATTCCCGTCAAGATGGCAGTAATGAGGTTAGCGATGCGTTGTTGTCTGTCAAAAAGCACGTGGCTTTGTTTACAAATCTGTCAAAAAGCACGTGGCTGTCAAAAAACACGTGGCTTTGTTTACCTCATGCTAGTTAGGTTAAGTTGGCACTACTGGGGTTTAGGCCCGTCAAGATGGTAGTACTGAGGTTTGCGATGCGTTGTTGTCGATGACAGCTGTCAAAAAGCACGTGGCTTTGTTTACAAATCTGTCAAAAAGCACGTGGCTTTGTTTACCTCGCGCTTGTGAGGTTAAGTTGGCACTACTGAGGTTTAGGCCCGTCAAGATGGCAGTACTGAGGTTAGCGGTGCGTTGTTGTCTGTCAAAAAGCACGTGGCTTTCTTTACAAATTCAAATTTCCCGCGGGAGGTGGAGGAGGCATCTGGGAGGCCTCTGGCTGAGGTGGAGGTGGAGGTGGCCACTGGGAGGCCTCTGGCTGAGGTGGAGGTGGAGGTGGCCACTGGGAGCCTGAGGTGGAGGTGGCGCCCGAACTGTCCAATTATACTACTATCAGCTTATTTGTTGTTGAATCCCCAAATGGCATTTCTGAGTTATTTTCCCTAATGAAGCACTCTTTTCGCTTCCCTAAGCTACGAAATTTATATATTCGATCAATGGACAGCAAGAGATCTTTAATATTATAACCTGAATTGTAATGATATTGCCATACAATACAAATATAGGAGGTCACGTAATGTTAGCTGAAAAATAATCCATCTGTCATAACGCATAAAGGAAACAGGTACCAACAAAGCCGTTATAACGAAGTAATAGCATTCCTGCAATACATGCATGCATTGAAATGGCAAGCTATAATACGTGCAGGCCTGTGGATGGAATGACACGTATTAGCCTATATATTTTAAAGCAAGTGAATCACGTGGAAATGCGCGGGTAAATAACAGCTGACTGAGCGAACGCAGCGCTCAAGTGTCGGAACCCTTCTCTTATTGGACAAGCTTTCGGCCTCGGTGTTGCCAAGCTGTGCGCAGTGACAGACAATGCATTTCAGTGCTGGCTTAACGGAAACGTCTCCTGTGAGGGCTAGGCGAGAAGTGATCTGTGGGCATATTCGGCAACATTGAGCAATCTTCATTTCGATTGGCTCGTGGAGAGGCACTCTTCTATGTAGATTGGGAAGCTATTGGTCTTGCACTCGAACTCAGACCATGGGGGAGCAATCCACCCACAGAGAGGATGCTGTCCCCCACCCCATACGGCCTATATGTGAACGACCTTCCAACCCATCAAGGAGTGGAGTTCCAACAATATGTGGATGACATAGCCATTTACACTAGTATGAGGAGAAATGACTATGCTTTTCGTGCGCTGCAACAATGGATCACGTCCTTCTGGGAGTGGTGTGTCCGAAACAAGATGAAAATAAATCCCACCAAAACTCAGGCAAGATTTGGTCAACTTGCTATTAATAGCGTCCCTTTTTCTTGGACACACAAAATTAAATAACTCGGACTAACAATGGACGGAAGTATGTTCTGGTGGTACAATATAGAACAAGCCTTACAGCGTGCCTCGGCACGGATGAAAACATAGAGACCTCTGCTGGGGTATATAACTCTGCTAGGTAGTATTAAGAGAAATATTTACCTGGCATGTATCAGGCCCATCCTGCTGTATGGCTCTGACTATATTGCTAAAACTCCACTTTCAACATTACAAGTTTTCCAAAATTTCACACTCAGAATGATGACAAAAGCACCGAGACTAAAATCCAACAAGAAGGTACGAACAGAACTTCGCATTCCTACTGTTAAATCTCAGATGAATAAAATAGCAAAGGTGACCAAAGCTAGAATCCCACTAAACCATTCAACTTACTCCTAAAGCAGGTCATAAGAACCAGGAAGCTGAACACACGTTTCAAACATCGCGGCCCTTGGCTCACTTACGACCTGTTTTAACTTGAAACAGAGTAATCTGTTTCGACCTTTTTCAATTCTTAAAAAATCTTTCTTCAAAATTAAATCCCCGAAAGGGACCGTCTGTTAAGAAGAGAAATTCTCGCCTCAGCTTGAAAATAGCTCTCCGACTCCAAATTAAAACCCATTGTATAGCTGAGAAGGGGTTTCTTCTCTGACGGGAAGTGAATACCACCTCTCAGCCAAATCGTATTCCCCCCGGCAGTGTCGAACCAGATACTTTTCCGACTCATCGACACTCTCAGAAGCAGATGAGTAAAGGGGCATAGTTTTCGCCCTGGGACTCTCGGAAATTCGCCCTCAACATAAAACAATGCATTACTATGGAGAGAAAGGCAGGAGGGTGCTGTATTTCTTGCGGGCCACACTTGGAGCTGTCGAGCTTTAGGACGGGAACAGCCAAAGTATCTGTCTCGTCTTTGAAGCCCACAAACATAGCGATCATTCTACGCTTTTCCGTGTAGCCTAGAGAATGCACGAGTGCGAAGTTTTTTCTGTAGGATTCTTTCTCAAGCGTTTCAACGTGGAAATAACACGGATATATTTTAGGCACACAGTGTTGGGAAAGAAGGGGTGCTCACCCCGCTATTTTCATGGTTTGAAGGTGGTAAACCAAGGAACCATTTACTATCGTAAATTGTATGGATGTACGCAAAAAGAAAGTAACCATCATTTTCTTAAAGTGGAGAAAAAGTGAATTTCTCATCGATGGTGTAAATACATTTTTGGTGGATATTAACAATTGAAAATGAAATGAAAACCTACAACCTGTTTTTCAGTCATTGACCGGGTCAGGGATGTAATGAATGAATTAGATATAGGCTGTTAGTACGATGGGGTCGCCACTCCCAAAGTGGTTTATTAATGACTGATGGATGCTATGAAATGAAAATGGAGAGTGTTGCTGGGATGAAAGATGGCAGGGAAAACCGGAGTATCCGGAGAAAAACTTGTCCCGCCTCCGCTTTGTCCAGCACAAATCTCACATGGAGAGAGCGGGATTTGAACCACGGTATCCAGCGGTGAGAGGCCGACGCGCTGCCGTCTGAGCCACGGAGGCACTGATTAAACAAATAAAATGTCATTTTGTACTTAACTACATACCAACAAAGTTACATACACTAGAGAGTATTACACAGACACGTTTACTGAGTTAGAATACCAGACGGACGCATGCGCGCGGTAGGCGTATCAATGACCCTGCTACCCTTCCTCACAGCACATACTACACGCTACTGCGCTGTGTGAATCTGTTAACAGCAACGAACGCCTTTTTTTTTGGTATTTCCGCTAAGTATTTTTCTTCATAATTAAAGAAATTAAAGGAAGGAATGAGCTTTTTTTATAATTGCCTAGTTTCAGACTATTTTTAAATAACTGCTAAAGTGGAATAAAAATTTAATTTTATTTTTTGTCCATAAAATGGGGGGGGGGAGGAGGGACTGCTCCATCTCCCACGCCCCCCCCCCCTAATCGCCGCTACTGGATTTAACCGTTTTATTGATAATCACAATCGGAGGAAGTGGTGGCTGAGGGGTGAGGAGAGACAAATTATGTTCAGATGCTGCCACCTAATCATATTCCAGTGGGCCATGATTGGAGCTTAATGTTGTCGTCACCTCCCGCTTGGAGCGCTTTGCCACCTGGTGACGAACAAGCGTACCACTACAGATCCAACGGTAAAGCAATCTTTATTTAAACCCTCATTATTGTAGAAGACATCCTGGAGAACAGTTGAGATATCTCCTGAGGACGGGCTCAGGAATAGACAAGGAAGAGGGAAGGAAGCTGCCGTGGCCTTTAGTTAAGTACCATCCCGGAATTTGCCTTAAGGAGAAGTGGGAAACCACGGAAAACCACTTCCAGGATGGTTGAGGTGGGAATCGAGCCCACCTCTACTCAGTTGATCTCTGAGTGGACCCCGTTCCAGCCCTCGTACCACTTTTCAAATTTCGTGGCAGAGCCGGGAATCGAACCCGGGCCTCCAGAGGTGGCAGCCAATCACACTAACCACTACACCACAGAAGCGGAAAATTAATATCTGCATTTTTAAATTCCACTTTGAATTAACATCGTACCAAAACGGACATGCATCATGGACTACCAAATTCCTGTGGCACCATCATAGGCGAACTTTTAGTAGCAATCAGTTAGCCCGAATTTTCAGTTCTGTCAAGATGATTTAGACACCCCAAGAAATTTGAAGCATTGCATTTCTTTATCAGTGGCAGCATCCGACTCAGTTTTTACAAAGTTGATGGTTAGCCCGTTTTTGCGTTCATCCATTCCGTTGTTGTTTTCACATCAGAAACAAGAGCTGCCTCTGTGGATTAGTGGCAGAGTGTCAGCCTCCGCGTCCAAACTCGGCAGAGGTAGTGGGATTTTTGAAGTCCATTCGACACTGCATGTCGTACGATGTCGGCGTGTAATAGATCTCTGGTGACACAGTTGGTGTTTACCCGACAAAATTAATTAAAAACTCAGCCATAGACGCCCAAAAGAGTTTCGGTTTACTCAGTCTACCATCTAGTGGGCATAGAGCAAAACAGAACGTCGAAATTAACGAGCAGACAGCCAGATGGAAATGTCCGTACCCGGTAGCTGAGGCCATACGATTGTTACTAGTGTCAGAAACAAGAAGGAAAAAATCGTTAATTTTAAATATAAATGAATTAGGGAATACATGTATTATGTTCTCCTGTGGGATAATTGCTCAACGACCACTTTCTGTGACTCATTGCAAAATAAACTCATTATGTGAATTCTATCTGATGGGATTCCAGCCCGTCATTGATTGAACCATGAATAGAAAGCAAGCGAATGATGAATTGTTCTGGGCTCCAGTTAGGAATTTGAAACAACTGTTTTTATCGTCAAATACCCGCCGCGGCCTCATGATTCACAGCAAAACTTTTCACTCGTTTCCGCAATCCATCAGAACTGACAGCACCTTCTGTTCACATGTGTATATAACTTGGAGAAGGCGCATAATATCGTGATAATTGATCTATCTCTGTTGCATTTGTTTAATAAATAAATAAATAAATAAATAAATAAATAAATAAATAAATAAATAAATAAATAAATAAATAAATAAATAAATACTGAATGAATGAATTAAAACATTAATAAACATACTAATGTGTCTCCAGTCTTTGTCTCGCTCGCCTTCGGGGCCGGATATGAAGTGAGAGGAATCTTCGTAGCGAGCTTTTTGCGCGTCCGCTCGTCTGTGGTGTGATTAGCTGACATCCCCGAAGGCCCGGGTTCGATTCCCGGCTCTGCCACGAAATTCGAAAAGTGGTACGAGGGCTGGAACGGGGTACACTCAGCCTAGGGATATCAACTGAGTACACGTGTGTTCGATTCCACCTCAGCCATCCTGGAAGTGGTTTTCCGTGGTTTCCCACTTCTCCTGCAGGCAAATACCGGGATGGTACCTAACTTCAGGCCACGGCCGCTTCCTTTCCTCTTCCTTGTCTATCCCTTCCAATCTTCCCATCCCCCACAAGGCCCCTTTTCAGCATAGCAGGTGAGGCCGCCTGGGCGAGGCACTGGTCATCCTCCCCAGTTGTATCCCCGACCCCGAGTCTGAAGCTCCAGGACACTGCCCTTGAGGCGGTAGAGGTGGGATCCCTCGCTGAGTCCGAGGGAAAACCGTTTCTGGAGGGTAAACAAATACAGAAGAATAAGAAGAATAAGAAGAAGAGATTTTGCGCAGCCATCAGCTTGCATTCTGGAGATGGTGGGTTCGAATCCCACTGTTGGCAGCCCTGAAGATGGTTTTCCGTGGTTACCCATATTCACACCAGACAAATGCTGGGGCTATACCTTAATTAAGGCCACGGCCGCTTCTTTTCCAGCCCTAACCCTTTCCTATCCCATCGTCGCCAAAAGACCTATCTGTGTCGATGCGATGTAAAGCCAATCGTAAAAATAAAAACAAAAATAGATTGCCCTGTCTGACGTCATCCTCATCAGAGCAGTTAATGAGATGTGATGAATGATGTGATATGATAGTAGGAACGGAGAGGGTGAAATCCGGTATCGACCACAGCCTACTCCTCTCGCAAAGCAGGAAGGGATATGATCAAGGCTTTACGTCGCCATCCGACGGACGAATCACAATCAGCAGCGTCATACGCCCTCACTCCTTGCGAACACTACTGTGAGGTTTCAAGCCAGGCTTACTACCACCCTGTCGACTAACATTCTGGTGGCGACAATGTTTCGACCAACGGGACTCGAACTGGCTAACCACGGTGTCAAACTAAACAGACTCGATGTCTTAAAGGCCGTGGCCACGAGATGGGCTAAATAAATAAATAAATAAATAAATAAATAAATAAATAAATAAATAAATAAATAAATAAATAAATAAATAAATAAATAAATAAATAAATAAATAAATAAATAAATAAATAAATAAATAAATAATATTAGTAAGTTAACTAAGTTAAATAATAAATTTGAGCCTCCGTGGCTCAGACGGCAGCACGTCGGCCTCTCACCCTTGGATACCGTGGTTCAAATCCCGGTCGCTCCGAGTGAGATTTGTGCTGGACAAAGCGGAGGCGGGACAGGTTTTTCTCTGGATACTCCGGTTTTCCCTGTCATCTTTCATTCCAGCAACATTCTCCATTATCATTTCATAATATTTATCAGTCATTAATAATCACATTGGGAGTGGCGACCCATTGCAATAATAGCCTATATATGGTTTATTCATTACATCCCTGACCCGGTCAAAGACTGGAAAAAGTTAAATTTATGCGCGAGATTTCGCGACCTTAAAAATAAAAACAGGTGTCAGACGAGGTGATGGCTTATCTCCACTCCTTTTCAACTGTATCTTGGAATAAGTTGTGAGAATTTGGAACGAGAAACTGAAGCACCATAACATGTTACTACTTATGCTGGGGAGAAAGAACAAAGGTGTTGCAATAAATAGACCAGCATTTGCAGATGATTTTGCCATATTCTCTGAAAGCCTGACTAATGTATCAATACAAGTAAATCTTCTGGAAGAAGCAACCAACATGGCAGGCTGAGGAATTTCGGCAGTGAAACAGAATTCATGACGAATATAAAAAATGCTCCAAAATTGCTAGAAACAGATGTTGGTGCAATCGAAAGGGTAAAGCGATTCAAATATTTGGGGAAAACAATCTAAGAAAATGGTTTTGAGAAATATGCTACAGAGGCAAGGATACACAAAATGGAAAGAGCATATGGTATTAAAAAATACATACAACAAGAAATGTTTATATAAATTATGAAAATAAAGCACTACAACACAGTTGTGAAACCAGAATGCTTATATGCCAGTGAATGCTTAGTGCTCAATTATAAACTTGGAAGATTAGAATTACTAGAAAGAAGAATTATAAGAAAAAATATTAGGCCCTCTAAAAACTAAGAATTTTGGAAATTAAGAAGCAATAACGAAATATATCAGAACATAGAAAACATATCTATAAAAGTACGGAAGAGCAGACTGCTATATTTTGGACATATTTGCAGAATGGATGACAATAGACTAACCAAAAATATCTTCACGTGTCTTTGAAGGAAAAGTCAACAACCACCTGGATTCAAGAAATCAAAAAGGACTTGGAAAGAAACATCAGAGAAGAAGAAGTAATGGAAAGAGAAATTTTCGGGAAGAAAGTTCTAAAGATGGAAGGCTTAATAATAATAATAATAATAATAATAATAATAATAATAATAATAATAATAATAATAATAATAATAATAATAATAATAATAATAATAATCCTACGTCGTTTATTTGATGCAATTTCGGCAGCCTACAACTCAATTTCAATTAGAACTCTTTTGGGTGACCTGTAGTGATTTTTAATCATTTTTTTTGAATTAAACACCGAACCTATCACGAGAGAGGGTGCGATATGGAGTTCGAAATGGATGTTCTTCCATTCTTTATAATCCAGTTACCGCTGCTGGAATTTTATCCGACACTCTTGAGATCAGCAGGGCCAAACTACACACTATATCACGTATTATTATTATTGTTATTAATGACTGTGGCGATATACATTTTTCTTAATCTGGATCGTTGTCTTGCTTTGCACGTGGTAATAATAAGCTCACCGGATAAAAATTGAGTCGCTCCTGGAAAAATCGTTACAGGCAATATTTTATACCATGTAACTCTGCTTCTGAAGTTGATCACCGCCTGGAAGTGAGTCCACAAGATTCTGCAGGCGCTTCGCATCCAGGTTCAGCCACTCGCTGAGAATTTGATCATGCATTCCACTAAATTGCGGGAATGCTAATATTGGCGTTTTACCCGCTGTTCCAAAACATGTCATACATATTTTCAATGGGGTTCAAGTCAGGTGATTTTGCAGGCCAGTCGAGATGTAATAGGGTGGGGGAGTGTTCATAAAACCAGTCACATATACGTACAGTTGCTGTACCGGGGTATCAATACCATACTCATCACTCAGATGTTGACTGAAAAACAAAATCTGGTCATCCAGGTTTATATTAGTGGTCAGCTCAGTGAGCGGGTCACATCCATGAGACAAAAACACCTACCAAACATCGCACCTCACCTTACACACATCCAGGATGAAATGCTTAATTTGGTCTTCGGTGCACTCCATGACGTCCGTCATGGGAATACAAGCAAAAACGAGATTCGTCAGACCACATTACGTTCCGCCAGTCAGCTACTGTCAATGTTCGAAGCTTTCTAGCCCACTGAATACGTGCAGCTTTATAGTGCCTCGTGGGAGGTGACCGACTCCAAGCGTTCACTGCACGCGGTTCTCATCGTATTGTTCTCTTGATAACAGGCTGGGATGGACCTTCATTCACTGACTGCAGCAATCCCTGTCGGATATAGAAGCGATTTCGATTCACAAGCCGTGAAACGCGTCTCTGGTCCCTCTCAGTCAGGATCTTTTTCCGGCCACAATTCTAAGGTGTGTTTCGTGGCCACGTGTGGTACACCACTGCTTGCAGACACGCTTGAAACATCAATACCTGACTGATCGCGTGCGGTTGAGCTCGGGACTCCTTCGCTGCAGACTTAACGATCCACCTCTGCGGGCGGACGAGGGTAATTAATTTTTTGTCACCGGGCGAGTTGGCCGTACGGTTAGGGGCGCGCACCTGTGAGCTTGCATTCGGCATATATCGGGTTCGAACCCCACTGGCGGCAGTCCTCAAGATAGTTTTCCGTGGTTTACTATTTTCACGCCAGGTTTATGCTGGGGCTGTATCTTAATTAAGGCCATGGCCACTTTCTTCCCACTTTTAGCCCTTTTCTATCCTATCCTCACCATAATACCTATCTGTGTAGGTGCGACGTACAGCAGTTTGTAAAAAAAATAAGTCCGGCGAGCTTAGTATTCATATGGCCTGAAGTGTCATGCGCAAGTATTTTGGCCTGACACCATTTGGATTGCCTGAGTGTTAATTTCAACCCTCCCATTTCCTCTATCAACTGATTGATTTTGATTTGCTTGCTAAATTCGACGCTAGAACAATCTGTTTCCAGCCAAAGACATTAAGTCCTATTTTCTGAGCATCGTCTGGTCTGGAACTTAGTTTCTCCTTTTTAATTTTGCATCTTTTTGTCTATGCATGATCATTTTTAGCTTCAATTAAATGTCTCAGAAGAGAATAAGAGCTGATCAAGGGAGGTCTGATAGGGAGGAAGAAAGGGAAAATCCTAGGAAAAGTACGTGGAACCAATGTTAAACCCAGCTAGGGGCCCCGTGGTCGCGAAGTTGAGAGTCCCAGGGAGTTTCAATCAATCAATCAATCAATCAATCAATCAATCAATCAATCAATCAATCAATCAATCAATCAATCAATCAATCAATCAATCAATCAATCAATCAATCAATCAATCAATCAATCAATCAATCAATCAATCAATCAATCAATCAATCAATCAATCAATCAATCAATCAATCAATCAATCAATCAATCAATCAATCAATCAATCAATCAATCAATCAATCAATCAATCAATCAATCAATCAATCACACAGGTTGCAGATTGCCTATGAATAAGGAAAGGACTTTAGGCAATCATTGGTTAAAATGCAAACGTGTAACCAAGGCGCAAGTGTCTACTACCCGCACAACGGTTCTGTAGTGAGGTTGGCATAACATTAGCGCTCTGAACTATCATAACCCCTCAATTTATGCAGCTCTCCTACATAATTGTAGAGCGGCTAGATAACACTTGCGCCTTGTTCAAATACGTTTGCAATATAACCTAGTAGTTGGTGTCGTCCTTTCGCTATCTATCAGTTGTTTACCTAGACGTTTCCTAATATATTTCATAGAACTTTGGAATTCATCGAACATTACCCTTGATAAATTATTCCGAACCCTACTTCCTCATCCTTTAAATTAATATTTGCCTATATTCGCTCTCTTGAATTGCAACTTTATCTTCATATAATGATCTTTCCCAACTTTAAATCTGGACTCAAGCTTAATAATCTACGAATGTCATTTGACGCCTTTTCACCACTGACAGCTGGGAACATACCCACTTAGCCGAGCAGCTCGTCTCCTTACTCCGAAGTCTTCCCAGCGCTGCAACATTTTCTTAACACTACTCTAGTCGCCTGATACGACAGGCAGGGGATACCGTCACCACCCACAGTTAATAAATTGCGCTCAGTATCTGACTCTGGCAGTCCACTAGGTTTCATTAACACTGTCACATTAGTTGAGAACTGATTGATTCATTGGGTCTAATAGCTCTACATTATCTCATTGCGCAGGGTGCGAGGTGGGTGGTGACCTTGAGACCAATCAGGATGTACCATCTGGTGTCCGTCCACCCTTCGTCATGCACCCACAAGGATGGTGGGTCATGGTCGTCTTAACATTGCTGTGAAATGTTACTTGCTGCCTGGTCGAGGCTGTAAGAGCACGCCAGATTTACCTGGAATGACGTGGGTTCGATTCGTCGTCAGGAAGTAAAAAGGTAATAATTAAGAAACGAAGTTTCTACTTCTGGAAGTGCACATGGCCCTGAGATTCACTTTTCTTGCTTCAAAACTGATGGAGAAAAAGGCGACCGAGCGTAGAGCTAAAGACGCAGTGCCGAAGTTTCGGATAGTTGTAGCCTTTACCTTCCAAGGACAATCATGGCCTGTATGGAGATGACTTTGCTTTGATTTTGCTTTATTTAAACCCAGATCCTTGACCGAATGGTCAGCTCAGTGCCCTAAGGTTCAGAATGCCACAGGTTCGATTCCCGGTCGGGTCGGTGAATGCTTCAGACTTTCAGAGGTGATTGCGCGCGGTCGCCATCTTGCTGATTAGCCCCTGTGCCAGGAGATACTAATTTACCCTACTTTATTTCCTGACGGATGTGATCGTTTGTATTATAATATAATATAATAGAATACTCTTATGCTCTAGTTCCGGATCGCCTGGAACTAAGGAGAGTGTAATCACATATTGCAATACAATTTTTTTTTGATACATGCATGATTTTCTTGTTACAGTTAATTTAAATATGACAATTACTGTTCGCCTAACCACTATTTACACGCGATTTGTAAATCGTGTTTAAAAAAAATCGTATTTAGTTTTTTCCTAGACGTTTATGAATGAAATCAATGGATGCATGCATGAAAAAAAAATTTAGGTCTCTCTCCAGTCACGGATAATCGTTTTTATTATTTGTAACTACTGAGAAATAATAATAATAATAATCGTATGGCCTCAGCTACCGTTTGCAGACATTTCGATTTGACGCCATCTGGCTGTCTGCTCGTCAATTTCGACGTTCCGGTTTATTCTGTCTGCCATCTAGCGGACCTAGAGTAAACCGGATCTCTCTTGGGCGTCTATGGCTGATATTTAATTAATTTTGTCGGGTAAATACCAAATGTATCACCAGAGTTCTTTTACATGCCGACATCGTACGACATGGAGTGTCGAATGGACTTTTTTCCGCCCTTCAGAAATCCGACTACCTCTGTCAGGTTTGAACCCGCTATCTTGGGATCCGGAGGCCGACACTCTACCACGGATCCACAGAGAAGGCACGCAACAATACTTCCGGCGCGGCGCACACTTTGTGAACCACTGCTTAACAGCATTACTGTAAGATTTTAATCATGTTTAAATACGAGTACCGCCGGATAACAACTCTAGTACCAGCGGTTTAAAATGCTGGTGATGGATAGGCTGCAAATCGACGGTATGAAGCCCATCAATAAGTGTCCGGTATGAACCTCATCCACCGTCACGACGCCATCGATCAATGGCGCCGTCAGTTCACTCCACAAGCGTCTTATGGAGCCTTTTGTCCGTCCAAGGAGGATTACGTGAAGCACTCTTACAGAAAAGAGAAGACATTTCTCTGACTAGTCGAGAATTTCTTCATTCGTAAAAAGTGACGCCAGGTCACATCAAAAGTAGCAGTGGACCTGTACTCGGATGTTCGAGGTTCGATACTCGTTCTTGAGATCACTTAGCGTATACGAAAACTTTTCAACATTGTTTCCAAGTTTGACGGTTCACCCTCTATAGACGACTGATCGAATAATTTCAGTGAATTATTTTCACCGCTGAGACGAATTCAATTAAGAAGCAGGTGTCTTTCTTTGTTTTCTTTCTTTACTGACGAGTTTATGCCGCAAACACACAGGCAGGTCTTATGGTGACGATTGGTTAGGAAAAGGCGAGAACTGGAAAGGAAGTGACTGTAGCCCTAATTAAGGTATACAGCCAGCATTTTCCTGGTGTGAGAAATGGGAAGCCACTTTCAGACCTGCTGATTGTGGGGTTCGAACCCATCATTTCCCGAATGCAAGGTAATAGCTACGCGCACCAGATATGATCAGCCAGCTCGCTTGGTGGGTGCCTTTTGGAAGGCCATAAGTTTCAGTAGTATAATTTCGTAGTACAGGAAAGACTTTATTTTGTGCATTCTTATATGATTTTCACGAACATTCTGAGTTTCATTAGTTCAGTTAGAGTGTAATTTTAACTTATACTAGCTGTAGTGCCCGGCTTTTACAAACTCTTTTGAAGATTTATAAATATTATTATGTGTATAATGTTACGTTTAATTTCAGATAATTTAGTTTCCCGTTAAAGTATTTACTTGTAGCACAGCAGATTGTCTGGTAAGTAGATGATCCTTCCAAGCGACGTAAGCTATAACTATATATGTATTCACGCGTTACGCTACAGATATGATGTATATGATGCCAACTGTCACTAGGACTGTCATCAATCAACCTAGGGACCTCGAAATCTATGGAATCAACATTTTTTCTCTTGTCTCATTTTGTAAACTTTCCTTTCCACCCTCTGCACCTTCATGCCGAAAGAGGCTGTACTTGAAGTTAAACTGCATCCAGAGTGTCATAGTTCATTTCAGCAACGTTGAAAACTATGGAATCGATACTAACATCGGTCTTTTCGATTATTTTTACACGTTAATCCTTCCCCTAGGGGTGCGAGGGATATCTTAGTCCCACAGTCTTTTTCAAGATGTAGCCATATGTGTACTAAGTCTGCTTGAGACCTATGCTGGAACATATACACATAGATCCATGAACTCGGTCATTTTGGACATTTCCACTTTTTCCCATTAATCTTAGTGACTATGGATGATACGCTAATATGGGTCGTTTTCTATTATTTTTCTAATTCACCCTCTTCCCATCCCCGCCCATACGGCTGCTAGTGGTGTATTATTGCCACAGTATTTTTGCTATATAGTTAGTCATACACATGCATCCATATTCTCGGAGGCCCCGGTCTAGAGAGCCAAGAATAACGGCCGTGAGGATTCGTCGTGCTGACCACACGACACCTCGTAATCTGCAGGCTTTCGGGGCTGAGCAGCTGTCGCGTAGTAGACCAAGCCCCTTCGGAGCTGTTGCGCCATGGGATTTGGTTTGGGTTTATGCTCCTATATGTTGTAACTGGTTAAATTAAAACTAATTTGGTTATTAGGAAATGTAGGCTAGACCGTTCTTTCGTAATGTAGTGAGAATAACATAAGTG
Organism: Anabrus simplex; assembly: GCF_040414725.1. NCBI lineage: Eukaryota > Metazoa > Arthropoda > Insecta > Orthoptera > Tettigoniidae > Anabrus > Anabrus simplex. The sequence continues at coordinate 422,309,854 of NC_090269.1, read as the reverse complement.
GTTCTGGTGGACCGTACCCCTAATGCATATGCAAGTCTCATAGCATAACCGTTGTGCGGAATAGAATATACTTGTTACTCGCTTCGGAAAGTTTGCAGTCTAACCTGTGTCGGCATAATAGTCCGGGATCTAGATATCAATAATCTAATTTTCTAGAACACTTAAAGGCAGGTTTTTAATTTAAGTAATTAAATATTATTAATATGAAGTGATTAAAAGGCCGGCCATTTTGATAGGGGTGGCTATCACTTGGATTACCCCACTCTCTATGTGTTGTCGCCAATGTTCCGTCCATTCCCAATACAATCCCTATGACTTATTTTTCAAGCCGAAGGTAAATTATTTTGCTGGTAATCAAAGAACGAGAACTGCTGTTCACCTAAGATAATGCACAGTCCTATCAGGTTACCAACACTAGTGTAGTAGTGCTTATCTCTGTACCCTAATAACGAACAATGGGGTCTGTTCGGATGAGATCAGGAGACGCCTCGGCAATGGCACGCAATGTGACGGCGAAGATGACGAAGATCTGGAAAGACAGAGCCATCACTAACAACACCATACTCCGGCTGGTAAATGCTCTGGTTTTCCCCATCGCCACATATGCAGCTGAAACCTGGACAGTTCGTAAGGCTGACAGGAAGAAGATTGAAGCGCTGGAAATGTGGGTGTTAATCTGGACCGAACCCCGGGCGAGCGTGTATGTCCTAGAAGCGCTCAAGGTAAAGGACAGGCTCATAAGGAAGATTAGCCAGAACTGTTTGCGATACTTTGACCACATATCAAGGAGAAATGCAGATACAGAAAAGTTGATCTTGGAAGGAAAAGTACAGGGGACAAGGACCCGAGGAAGGTGGATTGACCAGATGAAGGAGTTAGTTGGGAGATCTCTACATCAAGCGACTCATCTAGCAACCACACATGACATGTCACCACACCCTGTGAAGTGTACATTGATTGGAGAGAGAGATTATTACAACTTTCTATGTCTTTCTAATGTCATTCAGAGAATAAATATTAATAGATAATAATACTTTAAGGTGGTTATGTTCCGCTTCCGTGGTGAAATGGTTAGCACAATTACATGTCGCGGTTCGATTTCTGGTACTTAAGAATCGTAGGAGGGCTCGTTTGTGATGCAGCTCACCTCCAATGGGGGTTTGCCTGAAAAGAGCTGCACCACCTAGGGATGAGGACACGAGTTCAGTCCGGCTCAATGGCTAGATCTTTAGCATGCTGACCTTTAGTCCAGGGGTATCTCCGGTTCGATTCCCGGCCGGGTAAAGGATTTTAACTATGATATGCTAACTCTTCTAATTCAGGAACGGGTGTTTACGCCGTCCTCAGCTCTAGTGCACGTTGCCTATAGACCATCACCTCGAAAAACCTGCACCAGGCCCCTCCGGAGGCCGCCATTATTATGTGGTTATTATTAGTCCGACTCCTTCGCTGAATGGTCAGCGTTGACACCTTCCGTTCAGACTGTCCCTGCTTCGATTCCCGGGCGTGTTGGGGATTTTAATCGCATATGATTCATATATGTTTGTGTTTGTCCTAATTCTCTCTTCTTGATATTCACGTCTCGTTAGCGTCAGAAAGGGCATACAGCCATAAAACAGGGCCAAATCCACATGCGCGGTTATGTTTGTACCCGCGACTCCAGAGGTGTGGAGAAAAAGCGGTGGAAGAAGAATTGTGTGGGTAAGTGAGATCCTCCGACGAGCGAGGGTGGCACATGACTGTAAAGGGGACTGTGCGTTAGTGTTGTATGCGAGCTCCAGGAAAGTTGAGGACAGTACAAATTCCCAATCTCCGAGCCTAGGGAATTATCCGCTCTCGATTACAATATCGCATTCTGGCCGAGAATCAAACCCGGAACCTAGAAACCCGAATGCCAAGACACTGTCGAGAACGGGACATCTCAGTACTATGTATTCGGTCACACTTCACTCGCCTGTGTAATGCTATAGCCGTAACATTTCAAACTGACCTGTACGAAAACATTGTCTGCTCTATTTGACCTAATTTGATCTAATATGACCCATTTAAAACACACACACATCACACATATCATACTTCACTTATTAATCGTTATTTAAAAAATTCTCTTGCCCTCACAGCAGGTCTTCAGCCGGCAGTCTTTACCTGGAATGACGACCCCTCGTAATTATGATTGATAGGTTTCACTTCGCTTCGTACGCACATGTCACTTCACACAGCAGCTTCATGCAGCCAGGTTCGAATATATGCCCGTTGGTTATCACATCACATGACTGCTACTCACTTTGCTCGACTTCAGACAAAGCCGACAACTTTCACAGTCAATTGCTCTATACACTGAACTACTCAACACTTCTCATTCGACAAGACAACAAACCAACACGACTCAACACCAACCATTAATAAACCGTAAGAACCTCTTTCTCGTGGCGAGCCTGCTTTTATTCTACACTCTCGCTACCCATTACTGTCACGACTGCTCCTCAGGTTTTATGATATGGAATCGGAACAGCTGCCCTTTGTCCTTGATTTATTGTATTACTAATATTTAAAATTATCTCCTCCGTCAGCAGCCGTTCTTCCTCTCATACAATTCCCATGTGCGGCGTGCCGGCTAGCCTGCCTCATCCAAGGACTGAGTGTTCGAGGCCTGCCGATTCCCTTCTGATTTTCTTATGCCCTTGTTTTAGAGGTCTGGACTTCAGTACTGGTAAGGTACATTATTAGAGTCCGTTTTTTATGCTGTAATTGGTTAGCATGCAAACTTACTGAAGTAAGTAACAAGTATACCCTAATCTGCACAACGGCTATGCAGTGAGCTCTGCATAAACATTAGGGGTTCGCCCATCAGAGATCCTAGAATTTATGTCACTTTCGCTGCATTACAGAAGACTGGCCACTTTCTAATAACCAAATTAATTTGCATTCTAACCTATTGCTGTATACTAATCCGGAGTCTATACATTATATACCTGGTGATGAAGTTATAGTTTCTTCGCGGCCAAAATAGGTACATTCTGGCTTCGCCTTCCAGAAAATACACGGAGACAGCAGAAGGAAAGGAGGCCGTCACATGCCTTCAGACCGGCCATGAACCTTCCAGGCTGACTCAGTCATTCCTTCTAGAAATTACCGGAGAGGGGATCCCTCAGTAGTGGCAATGGCATGAACACGTAATACTAGACTTCTTATCGATCTGACTGCTGCTTTAAAGAGTTGTCGATTACTTCCCTTTTTGATCTTTCATTGGTAGTTCTGCCAAGGTACAATGTTTGGTAAGCTTGTACGCTCAGTTATCTGTGACGACACTGTTGGCTGATTTCATGTCATAGGCTGGTTTCTCAAGAATATGTACACTGACTGAGCAAATGTAATGGGATAGCGGAGCACTGATACGCACATGTGTTGTCTGCGCACCACACGCCCACTGTGCCTGCGGCAGTTGTATAGGAGACCTTGTGAGCAGTGGCTGTGCGTGTGACAGGTGTAACATGGAAGGTCGTCGTGAGCTGATACCGTTCGAACGGGGTATGGTGGTCGGTGCCCGACGGATGGGAAGTGCAATTTCGGAAGTGGTGAGGGGATTCTGCCTCACAAGATAAACCGTGTCCAGGGTGTATCGTGAATGGTTGAATGCGGGTGTCACCGTCCACAACAGACGAACGACCGGCCGTCCAGCCACCCTCGATGACCGTGACCGGCGACATCTGAGACGGATAGTCAATAGTGAGAGACGGGCAACCGTGCAACAAATCACGGCTCAATTCAGCACAGGCCGTGCTAGACACGTCTCCCAGTGGATAATCCGTAGGAACATGGGTTCTATGGGGTATAGAAACCGGCGCCGCACACGGGTTCCAATGTTAACCCAACGCCATCGGGCACAACGACGCGCATTTGTCGCCAGTCACCAGGGATGGACACTGGAACAATGGCGTAACGTGATAAGGTCGGACGAATCACGATTTCAACTGCACCATGTCGATGGGAGGCACCGTGTATGACGCAGGCCACATGAAGCTATGGATCCCGTCTGCCTCGAAGGTGAGGTCCAGGGCGCTGGTGTCTCTGTTATGGTCTGGGGTGAATTATCCTGGCATGGAATGGGCCTCCTAGTTGTTCTGGAAGAGACTTTGAATGGTACGCGGTATGTTCAGCTGCTCGGAGACCATCTCCATCCATTTTTGTCCTTCCAGCGCCCAGACGGTTCTGCGGTGTTTCAAGATGATAAAGCGCCGCCACAACGCTCCCACGTCGCCCGGGAATGGTTCCAGGAACATGCAGAGGAGGTCCAACGACTGCCATGGCCACCCAGGAGCCCCGATATGAACCCTACCGAGCATATCTGGGATGTCCTGGAACGCAGGCTCCGTGCCATGGATCCTGCATCCACGAACAGACCAGCATTGGCGGCCGCTCTGCAAACGATTTGGTGTCAGCTGCGTCCAGAGGACTACCAGGGACTTGTCGACTCACTTCAACGGCGACTCACTGCAGTTCGCAGGGCCAGAGGAGGCCCCACACGCTATTAGGTGACTATCGTATGCCATTTGCTAAGTCAGTGTATATGAAATCTTATGATATATAGCTAAAATTTAAAAGAAATATTTTGCTGAGAGTTAATTCAGGCCTTTTAAACTGGCTGATAACAAGCAACGTGGCTCCCACACGGTCCAGGGCCACTTACTTCTCTACGGTTACGTCACTGCCTTCCTCACAGCAGTCGAAGCTCCTCGTTCTCCGCTGACCAAGTGCAAGGCCCGCATCTCTACAAAGTAACCGGCAAATTACAGACAAATATTGTTTAACGGATTAAGAAAGAAGTAAAGTAAGAGCTTATGTGAATTTCAGTTCCTTACCGTGCATTATTCAAGAATGATTGAATAATATTGGTCATACAGTGAGACTGGTTTTCAGGGGCGTGCGATCAGTACTTGTTGGACTCCCGCATGCGCAGATATGGCTGCGAGGAACTTGTAAAATACTACATGCTCAATTTTGGAACAACTGCATATATGAATGTTTATGAAAGGTACGAGCATGAACAGTTCTGGTCTCCTCTGTTGACGAAGACTGTCTTGGTTTCTGTTCCTAGGATTATCAGAGTTCATTCTGGTCGGGATTGATGTCCAGACGGCTCGGATTGTCATCTTACCAGACTACTCGCGCGATGGCTTCATAAAGTTACTCCGTACGACGGCGTAGCTCGTTTGATGGCCCTACTTTCGTGGTTTACGGTCTAGCACATTGTGGGGGTGGTGTGAGTACGACACGCTCCATAAATATGGAGGAAGAGAATACACCAGATGTAGAGGAACTCAGTGCAAGACTGCATACATTCAGCCACGTTGTTAAAACGATACTCGATGGGGATCTTTAAAACCTTAGGGAGTATCAAGTGAAGTGTTAAAATCCTTAGAAATGCATGCTATATCTATGAAAATTCTCATTTCAACGTCAGGGTCACTGTTGTCAGTGGTTATGCTTTCAAGGTATTTTAAATGATGAAGATGTTCTACAGGGAGGTGTCTGACACTTACAGTAGCTTGGGCAAGTTTTGGATGACTGGATTCCATCAAGTTGGTGTTATTGATATTAATGTCGAGTCGAAATTCTTGATATGTATTGATATTGTCTAGCAATCGTTTGAATACCCTCACAGCTCCCACGAAAATTTGGAAAACGAGTTCGAGATGGGAATGTTTTAAAAAGGGAAATATTCGATACATTTCTAAGTTCTTTGAAAACATTTAAGGAAAGACTAGACAAACAACTGATAAGAAATCTGCCACCTGGATGACAGTTATAAATGGTGATTTATTAACATGATAGATGCATGTTTACAAATAGAAAATCTTTATGTTATCCTCATTTTCAGTACAACAATGTCCATCTGTTTCAGATTATACAATATCTAACTAGACATGTTTTGGCTTGCCTAAAAGCGATCTTCAGAAGAAAGCACAAAATGTTGCATATATACAGTAGCAAATAAAACACTGAAAAGATTGTGAAGAATTAAAAGAACAATGATCATGATGGAAACTAAAAGACATGTGTTGATATTGAGGTAAAAAGTTCTCTCGTCTAAACTCCCCTCATTAAAGTAAACACCAATTAAAGCTGATTTATTACCAGCTGCCGGAGTGTCCTCTTAACTCACAATGAACACATTTTGTTAACACGATATATTATGCCCGTAGTTGGAAGTAATAGAGTGTAATAATGGCGTGTGGCCTCCGAAGAGGCCCGGTGCAGGTCTTTCGAGTTGACGCCGTGTAGGCGACCTACGCATCTGTGAGGATGGGGTCCTACCTGTACGTCACAAACAGCCAGCCCCCGAACCACAGGAATTAACTAGTGAAAGTTAAAGACCCCGCAACCGACCAGAAATCGAATCCGGGACCCCTTGACCCAAAGGACAGCATGATAACCATTCATCCATGGAACCGGACAGTAATTAAGTAAAAGTTATCGAGTCAATTTTTTACTTGTAACTTACTTCTTGAAAGGGGCTGCCTGGCCGAGGCGGTAAAGGCGTGCTCGGTTCGCCCGGAAGGACGCGGGTTCAGATCCCCGTCAGGAAGTCGTAAAATTTAAGAAACGGGCTTTCCACTTCCGGATGTGCATATGGCCCTGAGGTTCACTCAGCCAACACAAAAAATGGGAGGAAAGGCTGCCGGGCGTAGAGCTAAGCAGTCTACCCCATCACGTGTCGAGGTTTAACAATGGTGGAACGTGGAAGCCTTTACCTTCCACTCCTCCAAGGGCCTTCATGGCCTGTACGGAGATGACTTTGCTTTGCTTTGCTTACTTCTTGAAACAAAATTGTAACAGATCTCCATCGAACGGAAGCAGAAGAGAAGAAAAATAAATTATGATGAGTGTAACTACTACAGTTCCGTATGAGGTACTTTCTTACTTCCAAAGACATCATTCTTATACCAAACATGTTCTTAAAGTAACACAGGTATTCCTTCAAGTGCCTCTGTAGGGCGTCTGTTAAGTAAAAGTGTATTTTCCTCGAACAGAAGCGGTGATTGGAAATTAGAAGTGGGGCGAACAAACATTTATAGACAACATAAAGTGCCCGGGTTTAAAGAATATAGTAGGGGGAAAGGGGTAGAGAAAATTAAAAAATGAAGCTACAAACTGATAAGTTTTGTGATGATCTCTGAGAGAATTTCGACAGAGAGAGAAAGTTTCACAGTCTATCAAGTTAACTGAGGTAATGATAGGTTTTTGAGATTTTGATACTATTCCATAAAATGAAACTTTCACCAAAGGAACAATATTACACATATCATCATCATCATCTGTTTACCCTCCAGGTTTGGTTTTTCCCTCGGACTTAGCGAGGGATCCCACCTCTACCGCCTCAAGGGCAGTGTCCTGGAGCTTCAGACTCTTGGTCGGGGGATACAACTGGGGAGTATGACCAGTACCTCGCCCAGGCGGCCTCACCTGCTATGCTGAACAGGGGCCTTGTGAAGGGATGGGAAGATTGGAAGGGATAGGCAAGGAAGAGGGAAGGAAGCGGCCGTGGCCTTAAGTTAGGTACCATCCCGGCATTCGCCTGGAGGAGAAGTGGGAAACCACGGAAAACCAGTTCCAGGATGGCTGAGGTGGGAATCGAACCCACCTCTACTCAGTTGACCTCCCGAGGCTGAGTGGACCCCGTTCCAGCCCTCGTACCACTTTTCAAATTTCGTGGCAGAGCCGGGAATCGAACCCGGGCCTCCGGGGGTGGCAGCTAATCACGCTAACCACTACACCACAGAGACGGACTATTACACATATACTGCAATTAAATAGAAGTACGGCGTGATTATACAATTACAAATCATTGAGCATTTGACTGAACACTAAGAACGTAGTAGACACATTGAATGAGTGAGATAACCAGACTGACGAACGCACGCGTCAAGCGGGTGAATCATACCTCAGTGTCCATTGCTACCCTTACTCACAGAACACGCTACCCAGTGCTACGCGAGTCTCCACTACTTGCTGTGTCGATATACGAATCGGTTACTATCGACGAACGATTTTTTTGGCGTATTTCCGCTAAGAATTTTATTAATAACTAGCAAATGTACCCGTGCTTCACTACTGTACAGTAAACTATATTGTATACGGATTTCTCCGTAAATTATTGTAAAGGCAGTGAGTAAGATTATATTAAATTGCATGCCTCTTAGCGATGTCTGAGAAAGAAAACAGAGACGACGTCATACGCTGCTTCTGATGTAAGATAGGTATTGGGGAAGGTTTGAGGATAATAGCAAGCCACATTTCCTACTGCCAATCAACATCGAGTTCGGTCGTTTGTATGATAACGGCAGGCTCACATAGCAACAATAAGATATAGGATCAAAGTGGTAGATCTCTCCTAATTGAAGGGCGATTGTGCTATCTGTATCGTAATACGACTTACCGTTTAGCCACCAATTACCCCGAAACGAAGGTATGCACCGTCATTAAAATGCATCCATATTTCGATATTTTCCTGAGCCAAAAGTTACACATTTGAACAGCTTGGACATGTTCCTCAAAGGAAGGAATGTCCAGGTTTCGGGATAGGCAGCCGCATACATACGGAGTAATGGAGGAAGAAGATAATTCAGTTAAGGAAGTTGAAATTAATAGAAAATAGGATTATAACTGAGGACAGCCGGATAGGACAAGCGTGTAAATACCAAGTGGATATATTGGAAAATAAAATGCCCCTCAATATATTATGATGGTATGAGTTTCGGATATAAGAAAGCGGTAACAGGGGAGAAATTTAGGGGCAGGGATTCTTATGTAAACAGATAAGAAGATGACTTATGGTGTTATAAATTAAGCACTAAGAGGCAAGGGAGAGGCAAGAAATTAAAGCAGAAAACAGAACTAAAATAGATATACAGTAAACATTATAGCACCTCAATGTGTGAAATAATGGGCAACACTCCGCGCTAATGATCAAATATTAACAGCGTCCTTTATTGCTATTGGAGGACGTTTGTAATCTGCCGCCAATATCGCACAGAATGGCTGATAGACGTGTCTCTTGCTTTCTACCCAAGGAACAACCAAGAGTTGACAGGAGTGATGACGAACATGGCAATACGTTATTTCGCTGCTGGCAAGCAGTCAGAGACGTTGCCTTGGTAACATGTAGGTTCGTTGTCGGTCACTCAATGCAGAGCATGAGACCCGCAGAAAATAGTAGTTTTCTCCGTCATTTGAAGAGTAAGCAAAATTATGTACATAACAAAAGTTGTTTATAATGAAGGTACGTTTCACATAGAATCCAAGGATTGTACAGAAAATCAACAGTATAAGAGAAAATGGAAGAAAACTGTTCTGTTTTTCCTCCGGCCCCTGTCTCTTCAGAGATTTTAAAATCATATGCATATAAAAACCTTCTCCAGGATCGGTATACTCTAAATTTGAAGTTTGGTCGAGATCTAACCAGCGGTTTTGCCGTGATGGTGAAACAAACAGACACGAAAAATAAAAACCACTATACGTCTTGAGTTGACGTAAAACGGACACATATCTTAAAATTTGGTAAAACAAACAAAATCACAGGCAGCGGGCGCCTTACAACTTTATTTATATAGATTAACCCTCTTGCAGTCAGCCTACACTCAGGGGTTTGCTCGAAGCAGCTCAAAATTAATTTTTGTAATTTTCCAACCAAATTACAGAAACCAACACGTAAACAGCTTAACACAAATTAAAATAAAATAAATAACTCTAATATAGGAAACTATGAGCATTTCAGAAATGAATGTACCTTGGACGTATTATTATTGGCAAAGCTGAAAAAAAAAACTTTGAAAATATTTTCTGAAAAATAAATGGTTTTCAATGAGAAAAAGTTCAGATATTATTGCGTCTTTCTTCTTTTCTCTTAAACCTGAAAGAAAGAACATTTTATGCTGAATAATTTGATATAAATATGATGTATGTGCTGAAATTCATTGATGAAGTATGGTGCAATGTTATCAACGTCAGGTTCTTCACGGTCCGATGCGCGCTGAGCAGCTCTTACTGTGCGAAATTATTCAGGGATAAAATCGTCACTTCTCAGATAACGGGAATCGCTTTGGACAAAAGAAGTCATTATTACTGTCTAAATCGTCTGAAAATTCAAGGATATCGGAATCATTTGGCCTTGAACATGGCCGAGCCATTACGAGTAAAGGATGGCCCAAGAACGTACAACAACGGAGTAATGAGATGGCGTATAATTATAGTTCGATAAGTACGGAGAATACACGATATAGTGTATCAAAGAAACGAAGCAAAATCTAAACTAAACGGACAGCAAGATAAAATTGTAGTATTCATAAGCCAACCAAAAACAGATCAACGCAATAACAACTTCGAACAACCACAACATAAACATTCACGCTCAACAGATTTCCTTGTTGAAAATAAAAATGTTTCGTAGGGCTGTTGGATCTATCTCTTGAGCAAAATGCAAATTCAACGCTTTAAGTTACTGACGCGAACGTCTGTTTCTATTTAATGGCCACACAAATGACCAAAATCTCTCAATAGGACAGAGCCGATGTATAGGCGCCGTGAGCGTTCTCCCCACAACCTCTCGCAGCGAGAGATCGGAGCGCAAGTGGAATAGACAACACAGTTTGTACATTTTAAAAATTCCTATAATTCCTAATTTCAGACGGCAACAATGGAATGAAATGTAAGTTTTTCTCCACAAGGTGGAGGAGCAAGTGCCCACCGTCGCCCCCTTCCCCATAATCGCCACCATTGTCCCCGAAAGACGTCCAGGCTTAGCGATGAGACTCTTAAGAACCCAAAATCATTTATTTGCAACGTAAATGGTAAATTATTTCAAATTCTAAAAGTCATTAACTAAAATAAAAATGATGGAAAATGATAATTTAGAAAGTTCTAGGTATCACATGTTGTCTCACTTGGCATTGATAGCCACTTCATGTCTCTATGCTAAAAAAGGCGGAAAAATGAAGTAATATACAGTATTTTCCTTTGTAAACTTTGTATTATGCGGGAGAAAATCTTAGTGATTTTCTTAAGGCTGGGGTTCACCGGGCGAGTTGGCCGTGCGGTTAGGGTCGCGCAGCTATGAGCTTGCATCCGGGAGATAGCGGGTTCGAACCCTAGTGCCGACAGCTCTCAAGATAGTTTTCCATGGTTCCCATTTTCACGAAAGACAAATGCTGGGACTGTAAGTTAATTAAGGCAACGGACGCTCCCCACCCCGAACACCCCATCGATGCGACGTGGAGCAAATTGTTAAAAAGAAGGAAAGGAAAAGGGCTGGAGTTCTGTAAGGTAATTGTAATTGTAGTGATTAATTGTTGAAAAAATTTTTAATTGAGCAAAATATTTGTCAGGTGACTGTAATTCTAACCATCAGATGATATAGATGTTGATTCCCATAGGGAACCTGAAATATTTGTCCCGATTGAGTAAATTTATAATACCAATATAATAGGTCCGTTATTGGACATTGTTGGACTTAGCACACTGCGGCGAAACGCTGGCAACCAGGAATGAGTTAGCTGGAAGTTTCATAATGTAATTATTATAATTAATATGCCTTTGCTGGCAAGATGTAGTGTTTACAGTGCACTATGTCTTCTGGTATGGGTTAGAATAAATTTGTTACTTTCATTGATCTGTCTCAGTCTCATCCTTGGCTTTGACAATATGACAGTGACTGAGGTATGAGTGATGCTAGTAATACCATTCATTATGCAGCCAGTCCCTGCTATGAATGGTGTGAAAATATCGCTCATAGGGTCAGTTGGTGCATGCATTTGCAGTGGGTTTGGCAGACTAATATGTAATAGCAACTTTTGGCTTGGCGAGGAAAGCAACGGGAAACTACCTTATTCCTCATTTCCCAAGTATGCCTCTTCTGTAATGCCTAGGCTGGATAGCTTTTAGCGGAGCTGTGGAGGATCAAACCAGCCTTTCGGCTGAATACACAGCATAAAACATACATGTAATTAATATATAATAATTATATAATTTTTATAATTTATAATTATACTTAGGGCCTATAATTTATAATATACTCTTCCCGTCACTCAATGCTAATAGACTGTTTCAAATATTTGAGGGTAATTCCAGTGTAAGAGACCCGCAGCAGGATTACTTGATACGAGAATTAAAAAAAAACTCCAAAGAAAATCAACACAAATTGTTCTGGGTGATTTCCGACAAAACAGTAATTTTACAAAAATGTTGAAACGTTAGGCTCGAATAAGGAGACGAGCTGCTTGAATTACACAAATAAGTCTGAGTGGAGCTTTTTAAGGAACGACAGATCAAGATATGAGAATAAAGTTGGAATTCCAGTGAACAGATTGGGGTAAATATTCATTTACAGAAATTGGAATAGTTTATCAATGGAAATTCTGTATACATTTTCAAATTCTTCGAAATAATTTAAGAAAATACTAGGTAATAGGTAAACTAGGGATGGCAACGATATATCGGTTTTTACGAAATACCGATATTTTCCTTTGGATTTATCGATATATCGATACCGAAATTTTCATTCAATTTATCGTACAATATATCGGGTTTTCCATAAATGTATCGTTTTTCTTTGAATTATTTTCTTTAACAACATCCGCACTGGAGAACGCCGATAATTCTGTAAGAGATGGTGCTAGTGAAGGTGGAATTGCAACCTGGAAATATCCAGTCTAATCAATACCTTGCTCCGAGCCTCTGATAGACTGGACTATAATTCGAATACAAACGGTGGAATATGTAACACCGCTGCCTACGTGATTAGTGGCAGTTCACACAGCGCGAAATACGTTCTAGTACCAGAGTCGCCGCTAGACTTCGTGTTAGTCCTCCACTGTTAAACAACACAGACGTATATGGAAACTGGGAAAGAAAAAGGTAGTTAGTGAATTAGGTGAGATAACCCTTTAAATAATTTATAGGAGGCGTTGATTTGTGTATTCAGCTTGTGATGAGTATATGGTTTATATTTAAACATAAGATAAAGAAAATAGAAGCCGCCGTGACTCAGGCAGCAGCGCGAGCTTCTCACCGCTGGGTTTCGTGGTTCAAATCCCGGTCACTCCATGTGAGATTTATGCTGGACAAAGCGGAGGCAGGACAGGTTTTTCTCCGGGTACTGAGGTTTTCCCTGTTATGTTTTATTCCAGTAACACTCTCCAATATCATTTCATTTCATCCGTCACTCTTTAATCATTGCCCCAGAGGAGTATGACAGGCTTCGGCAGCCGGCACAATTCCCATCCTCGCCGCTAGATGGGGCTTCATTCGTTCCATTCCTGACCCGCTCAAATGTCTCTAAACAGGCTGTGGATTTACATTAAGAAAATGTTTTGTGCATATTATGTTGATAAATATACAAGAGCCGAGAGAGTATTTATTGTAGACATTCTATTCACAGGATATTTATTGCGCGTGATAAACAATGATTTACTGCTGTGTACCATTCTGCAAAAGTAAACTTAAGAAAGGTAGAAGCATTTCTTTCCACGAGCAAATGTAGAACTACGAGAAAAATGGGTCAAGATTATATCATGTCATGGTGACGAGAAAAATAGCATGTGGCAACCTTCCTCGAAGTCTGTAGTATGTAGTGAACATTTTGAAAGCACGTGCTTTAGCATTTCTACTAAAATTTGCCACAATCAATGCCAAAACTTTTTTTCAGGGTATCCATCGTATTTGCATGGTAAAACTAGGCTATGTACTACTACTAAAACGTTTTCTGATGCACTTGAAGATATGTACACACTGTCATAAAGAAGAAACTGGGACTTCAATGAATCTGCTGGATTTGGTATGCTGGGTTTCAAGTTATTACTACAAAATAAAATCTCAAACATTTTTCTGTCGGTGCGATGTTATCAGCAATAAAGTAGAAAACATCAAAACCTAATTCAATCATGTAATCTTAACACTTTAAGTGCCTCAGTTAATGCTATTCACCAGAAAAAAAGACCAATGACATCTTTTTTCCCAGAATGCAATGATAAAGCCATAAATACTTGCACGGCAGATGCCGCATCAAATTCTTCTTCTTATTTTCAGCCATTCCTATTCATTAACGAGGTTTATATGAACGTCATCAAGCATTTCAGACAATATTTTTTCACTCTCTTTTACGGGTGAACTTATTTCTCTCAAAAAGCTATTTATTCAGGACCTAAGCCTCGACTGCTGTTGCATATTGACATAGATATGTCAATAAAAATTTCTGTTACGGAAGTATAACCCTAGGAACCGTGCAGGCTGGTGCTCATCTGAAATTAGCAGCCGTTGATATATATATTCTTTGGATAATTAAACCGCGAATTACAGTACCAAGATAAACTCAACCAACCAGACGCGTGCACAGGCAGAATAAACCAATATTGGTATATATATGCATTGAGGTCTAATGATACTGTAGTTCGTCTGGCCCTCTTAAGTTATCATTAGCGATATATCGATATCGTTTGAATATACCGATATATTATGTGCAATAAATATCGATTATCGAAAATATGTTTTCAATATATCGCAATATCAATATATCGGTATTTAAAACATTTTCGCCATCCCTAAGGTAAACTGCTACCCGGGAGACAGCCGTAAATTCATGTCAATAAACTGTCTGCGGTAATTTCGTTCGGTATAATATTACAGTTTGTATGATACTGAAGAGAAATACTGTAGCAGTTGCGAGAGTGAATATACGGTAATATACCCTCAAGAAATTTTTGATGTAAACTGTTTTCCTTGTTTGGAATTCATATTTTGTATTGTTACGGTATTTGGAGGTCACGGCCACCTATCATGCTCTCATCACCGCCTATCTTCCTAATATTTAGGAGGCTGTGCTTGAAGTTTCGCAGAGTCATCTGCCGGAAACATCGTAAACTATTCGAATAATGAAAATCTTACTTCTTCATAATATATATTTGAAGGTTAAACAAACCGGTTCGTGAGTAAAGATAAGTTGGAATGGAAAAACGGGCAATTAATCGGATATTCCCTGTTTTATTCATAGTCTAACGAACCAGGGTATCAGGTTCGTTGTATCAGGGTTTGAAAGGATGATTTTGGGAGCAATTATATTTAAGGATAGAGGTTTGTTTTAAAAAAAGAAACAGCATGAATTACAGAGTGTTTGAAATAAATAATCCATCATCATATTTCACAACATTTTTTTAAATTTTGTAATAATATTTTTTTTCTGGAGCTGTTGAAATTTAAATTAATACCTTGTAATGTGAGGACCCAAGAGAACAGTGTTCTTCAGGCCTGACTCGAATTATTTTTAAAAATTGCTATACGTTTCACCAACATAGATACTGTAGGTCTTATGGCGACGGTGGGATAGGAAAGGGCTAGGATCCAGAAGGAAGCGAAGGTGGCATTAATTACGGTATACCCAACAGCATTTGCCTGGTGTGAAGGTAGGATACCACGGAAAACCACCATTAGGCTGCCGACAATGGAGTTCGAAAACCAGTATCTCTTGAGTGCAAGCTGACAGCTATCTGACGCAAACCACGCAGCTACTCGCTCGGTACGAAGGGTTTAACGTTAAGTGTCAATACGTGTGGTTTCCTCCTAACCACATACTTTCAATGAACCTTAAGAAATTTATTGCCCGGCCCTTTGGCTAAATAGCCAGCATCGATGTCTTCGGTTCGATTTCCTGCCGTGTCTGGGATTTTAATCACGTCTAATTGACTTCTATTAACTGGGGTATGGGTGTTTGTGATTGTGCCACACAACACATCGAACTACCAAACAATGCAGTTGAGAGGGTTGATTTCGGGAAGGGCATTCGTCCAAAAACTGAGCCAAGTTGACAAATTTCATGCCCGGACCACATCGAGGTGGCGGAATAAGCGGTGCGACAAGAAGACTCCTAAATAAAAGAAAATAATGCGTTTCAGTTGTGAATTTAACAGTTGTGTCATATTAAATCATTTTGCTATGTTCAGGTAAATGCGGTATTCGTTCCGGCAGGAATGCTCCTCTTTACCAGCTCTATTGACGGCGAGAAGGATGACCCTATCAAAGCCTAACGATTGCTTGTCCTTTTCACTTATTCGGAATGAAAATGATGAAAGGCTTCGTATCATGCGCATAGCAGCAGCTGTCCGCCGCTCGCACATAGCGTACAGCCTCTGCTACACCAATATCTCTCAGATACAGTCTGTGCTGTTACCTTGGTCACCAAAGATGCTGCGGCACTTGATTTGCATAAAAAGAGTGTGTTGAAATAGAAAGTGTACCGTCAGTGACGTCACAATAGTCGTCACTGTAGTAGTGATGGGACATTCGATTCATTTTACTGAATCGATTCATTTGATTCCATTCACGTTACTGAATCGATACAGAGATCCGATTTACGGCTCATTGGTCATCGCTCCTACTGCATCTGTGTAGTATGTGCTGGTAAGACAGCAGCAACAGCATTCAGTGCTCGCAGCTGCCATCTGGTCTTCATACTATGAACTCCTTTCTTAGAAAAAATGCTAGTTACTCTAATACATCGAAGGTTTCCGGCGACGCAGGGTGGGAAAAGTTAGGATTAGGAAGGTAGCAGCCATGGCCTGAATTAAGGTACAGTCCCAGCATTTCCTGGTGTGAAAATGGGGAAACTACGGAAAACCATCTTAACGGCTGCCGACGGTGGGATTCGAACCCACCATCCCCCGAATGCAAGCGCATACCCACGCGATATTAACCGCATGACAACTCGCTCAGTCATTTTTGAAAATATGTGTTTTTCTATCAGCTGAGGATTTTTTTAAATCGTCATATTTTGTATAGGCTACCCGAGATGTACAGTAGCCCACTGGTTTTCTGATTCAACATACTGTTATTGCGTCTGTCCACATATGATTGAAGTCTTGTGCAACGATGTGACATATGAACTGCGAGAATACTGAGCCGTTCTTCCCAATATAAAACAGGTACTTTTGAGTGGTCATGAGCATGAATCATAGTCATTGAGCAGGCTAGAGTCGAGTTTAATTGTCAAATCTCAACTAAGTTATAATACTGATTCATTAAACTAATAAATAGTATAACCTAATAGCCTACCTACTTACTAGCTACTTCAGAATTATGTTGTGACTACCTTTTTAACACTGCAAATAAATCCACCTATTATTTAAACCTCCCTGTAAGAAGAGGACAGTGAATGCAAATTGGTATTATTTTCAAATGAGCTGAGCTCGAGAGTTCATTATAGCATACGATTCTTTCAGCGTAGCATGGCTCACTGTATGTCTCGCTGCAGTGAGCCGATAAGGAGCCGTGCGTATCTTGTGTCTCACTGAGCCGGCTCGTTCACGATTCTTTCGGTGTGCCATGGCTCACTGTATGTCTCGCTGCAGCGGAAGCTCGGCTCTCCGCGTGTCCAGTGAACCGATAAGGAGCCGTGTGTATCATGTGTCTCACTGAGCCGCGCTCGTTCACGATTCTTTCGATGTGCCATGATTCACTGTCTCGCTGCAGCGGAAGCTCGGCTCCCCGTCAACGTCCAGGGGGTGTGCCACTCACCACTGTCCGCTGGGAGTAAGCTGAATCGTGTGCCGTGAGCTCGCCGTTCCTGTGAATCGATTCACTCGGACACTTGAATGAATCGATACACTGCTTCGAATCATGCATTCAGTAGCCAACACTATACTGTAGGCCTTGATGGCCAAAGATGCTGCGGCTCTTGATTTGTATAAATAGAGTATGTTGAAATAGAAAGTGTACCATCAGTGATGTCACATTAGTCGTTACCGTGGGTGTTGGTCGCCGAAGATGCTGCGGCTACAATTTAAGTTCCTTTGACGTATAGTTGCAGTTTTCCTTGATATAACATTGAGTTTCATTTACTGAAAGACATATTCATGATCATTAGCTTTTCGCAAAGGGAAGGGAGACGTTACTTTTCGTGTTCACAGGTCGGTCGAAGTCAAATCCAATCTAAACCAGTGTAGAAGACAAGAGTGTACTAGTGAAACAAAAACGAAAAATATATGTTCTTATAAGTTAATATGCATTAAAGTCGTATTTAACATAATGCAAAGCAACTTACAGGGAACGTCCTTTGAGCACGAGTTACGTGGCATCAGTACTCACCTGCAAAGAGAGAGACAGAAATATACAACATTAATAACACTTCTAAAAGACAGCATTTTACAAACAAGCTTTCTGAAATAAATAGCAGGAAAAGTTGTACTTCAGATGTACTTTGAAAAGACCGTCCACGATATCAGAGAGGAATCTTTCTTTCCAAGTCCGTTTACCCTCCTGTGATGCTTTTTTCCTCGGACTCAGAGACGGATCCCACGTCTACCGCCTCAAGGGCAATGCTCTGGATTGTGAGATATTTGGTCGGGGATATAAGTGGGGAGGGGGACGAGTACCTCGCCCAGGTGGCCTCACCTGCTATACTGAACAGTGGCCCTGTGGGGGATAGGAAGATTGGAAGGGATAGACAAAAAAGAGGGAAGGATGTGACTGTGATCTTATGTTAGGTAACATCCCAGCATTCGCCTGGAGAAGAAGTGGTGTTTGACCATGAATGAGGGGGACATCCGTAAAATAGATCCTTACAGACCAATAAAACTTTTGAGGCGGGTTTCACTGGATCGTGCTTTTTTGAAACCAGAAACGATATTCCCCTCACCTGTAGGTTCAAGGGATCTTTCACCACACAGCGGATCCTATCAGTTGGTTACCTGTCCCGCTCATTCAGAGTCTGTTTTGGTGACTACCACAAGTTACAGGTGTTATACGCACCGTGTTATAGTTCGCAATTATGACAGTCATTCTGATCGTCACTGTCAAGATCACTACACAGACACCTTGGAGTGTTTTTAAAGTGTTTTATGTGTGTTTATAATTTTTCTAGGGTTCATGTTTCTTATACAGATTCACGTCTGTAATCTTTTATGTACCAATGATTATGACGTCTGATGATGACCAGAAAGGTCGAAATAGTACCAAAATAATAAATGTGGATATAAATGATACTGAGGTATAGTTGTGTTTGTGTTGAACAGGTGGACCACTTAAAGCTAACCCATATACGGCGTCACTAATAGTAAAAGGGGCTTCAAAATATTCATAAGTCTGGAGGATAGTAAAGTAAATACATAGAATGATTGTGAAGAATAATCTTCGGGTGGCTTGACTATCATTTCCTTCTATTAAACTGTGGTTGGCCCAAGTGATGGTTACACCTGAAGCAAGAAGGATAGTAGTATTGAGAAGGGGGATTTTTAAAGGATTGAAAGTTGAATACTTAAAGAAGACCAGAGGCTCCCTAATTCGATATTTGTTCAGAGACATCTGGGGAAGAATGCTCATTAAAAACAAATTAAGAAATAATATTTCAGACACAATAATTAAAATGATTCCTCATCGTAATTCCTTGCTGACTGGTAGATTGTGAAGGCCTTGGTAAGTTCCTTCTTGTGTAATATCACGTCAACAGTAGACTATAGTTAGGCCTAAGAATAGAAGGGAGTTATCGTATTGGTGGAATCATTTAATTATTCCTATAGTTGTTGTTATTGCTCCAATGACACCCATAAGGGGTCAAGGTCTAGGATTAGCTAAGTGATAAGGATGATTTGAAATTGCTACCAAAATGTAATTCTCTACAGTAGAGGGTGGCTAGAATGGCTACTGCTAAGGTATACGGTAGTTGTATTCACATGTGTTTTGTATTGAACAGGTGGACCACTTGAAAACAACTACAGTAAGACATGTCTGAGCGGTACATCGTAAAGGGAAAACGAAACAACGAAACTGCAGCCCTAATCTCGTCTTCAACACACACTGGAGGAAACTTCCCTACATCCGTGTGAGTTTCGACACTGGTCAACATTTCTAGGAACAGTAAATAACAATCTCATGGTCAAAGAGAAGTGCTGTGTGTATGGAAGACTGTACCTTGGAATGAACCCACAGTCTGCAGAAAGTTTTAATGGCTTCCTTTTTCTTGTCGTGTAAACTCCCATTGTCCGTTGTCACAGAGGCAAGAAGCACTGGAGAGTGACTGAACTAAATAGACCCAGTCGATATCCGCCGCGTGCGCGATATGAGACGAACAGTCGTCAGTCCATTTGCTAATGGAGCAGCCATTACCATAGCGTGTACACCCCCACACCTGCATTTCCGACGTACCACTGTTGTTACTGCATCCTCAAAGAGACACGCCATCAGTCACTTGGTTAACGCGACGCTATAATATCTATATAAATAAAATAGTAACGACCGCGTGTCTGTAATTCGACTATTTTGGTGAAATTTTCGTACAGTTATCCGTTTCGGGTGTGTAATCATGACCGTCTGCATATTTTTTAGCTTTGGTGTCTGTCTTTTTTACCTGTTTGTTTGTCTGAGTTTTTATAACTTGAAAACTACTGGATATATTTCCACCAAAGTGGATGTTTAGAATCCTCCTGTTCTTCGATAGGTTTTAGGACCAATATTATTTCTGTATCCATGAACTGACCGGGTTTTATACGAAACGGAAACCGTGAATTTGCACTCCCACAAAATGTACACAACCAAACATAATGGAAATCTACCTGCCTTAATGAAAAAGAAATCTAAATTTCTTCCCCTGTGCATCATTTCAATAGAACTATTAATAAGGGAGATATCATTAACGGAAGGTTTTTAAGTATAATTCCCAGCTGAATTAGCCCAAAAGCGGATGCAATTTCTAATCTACTCACTCAGGATTGTGTATCAGGTGCACATGACGTCATGTTACCAGTTGGAGTTGTCTTTTATAAGAATGACTGTTCCCGATATATATTCTGTGAATTAGGTCTATCAAAACATTCTATGTAACGAACATTTCAGAATATTTATTGTACGACGGTAAATAACGGAGATGCTTACGAACATTTCGATTTTTAGTCTAAGTCCCACAGAACTCTTGGTGCATTTCATTTCAAGGTAAAAGGAATGGCGTAATGACTTTTAGTGCCGGAAGTGTCCGAGGACAAGTTCGGCTCGCCAGATACAGGTCTTTTGATATGACACCCTTAGGCGACCTGCGCGTTGTGATGTTGAAGACGACACATACACCCAGCCCCAGTGTCAGCAGAATTAACCAATTATTGTTAAATTCCCGACCCTCCCAGGAATCGAATCCAGGATCCCTGTGACCAAAGGCCAGCACGCTAACCATTTTGCCATGAAGCTGGAAATTTGAAGTTGGATTAGCGGGATGAACTAAAGCGCCATTTTAATCTTTTCGGTAGAAGAGATAATACTGGAGGTTAACATCAACGATGTGTTTCACGATTCTTTAGCCACAGCGTCATTCCAGTGGTCAGAGGAACAACAGTATGTAACCGAGAAGTAGGGAGAATTTCGCACAACTTCGGACCTGGAACTGTTCAGTACAAATAAACTCTCAAATCGTCCTTATTTTGTTCCGACTTTATTTATCATTACCATACTTCACGTTACTGCCACGTATATTCGTGGAAAAAATATGAGCTGCGTTGAACATTTGAATACAGATGGAAAAGGTTGTAAGTACCAGAAATACGTTTTCGAGTAAACCCCAGTGATAAAGTTCCCGAGTACAATGGCACTTTCAGCCTTCTCTACCAAAGGAGACCAGGAAGAAATGATTACCTATGGCCTTCGAAGTACTAATATACTGCATCCAATACATTTTGTATAATTACATGCCAACATTTAGCTTAAAAATGTAATTTCATTATTTAAGTGACTCAGAAATTATAAAATACATTATTGATAGAACACTGACACAATGAACAGTAGAGAAGAATTGCGTCGCGAGACGCTAGCACATTCACCCATCCCCACCAAACTCAGCTTGGCACATTGGACTGTGGCTCTACCTGTTGAATTTCCTACCAACTAAACTGATGACCTTAGGCAAATGCACAAGTTACCACCACATGCGGCATAACTAATACATCCCCTTTAAAAAAATAAAAGACACATTTTTTCGGATTTCGGCGCTTTCACCCTTTTCCCTCTTTGTTCCTCAATTTTCTCGTATTTATTGCAATCGCATGTTCGTTACTTATTTCTGTTCTTATTTACGTCTTCGCAGTCTCCATTGGCCGAAATTTGTAGCAAACCCAACAATGTAAAAGAAACACAATTCCATTTAACAGATCTCAGCGCCGTACGTAACGAAACAAAATCCACTCACTGTCAAACGCATTGAAAATTCTCAGGGAAAAGTGTTAATTTGTCTCCGACAAGTTCTATATAAGAAATGTTCGTAATATTTTAGTGACATAGAGAATGTTTAACTGAAGTGTTTGTCATGTCTCTGAGATTCGAACTCATGACAGCTAGTCTCTCCGAGGATAGAACCTATTACTTTAGGAACGTAGGAGAAACAGTGTCCATGAGTTGATAATGGTATTTAATTATGATAAATTTAAGTAAATTATGGTAAGGCATTCCCCCATAGCACTACAGCCCTTGAAAGGCCTTGGCCTACCAAGCGACCGCTGCTCAGTCCGAAGGCCTGCAGATTACGAGGTGTCGTGTGGTCAGCTTGACGAATCCTCTCGGCCGTTCTTTTTGGATTTCTAGACCGTGCCCGCCATCTCACCGTCAGATATCTCCTCACTTCTAATCACGTAGGCTGAGTTGACTTCGAGCAATCCCTCAGGTCCAGGTAAAAATTCCTGTCCTGTCCGGGGATCGAACCCGGGGCCTCCGTGTAAGGGGCAGGCACGCTATCCCCTACACCACGGGGCCGGCTGGTCAGGCGTTCAGTCACAGATTAATGTAAG
Source organism: Anabrus simplex (assembly GCF_040414725.1). Classification (NCBI taxonomy): domain Eukaryota; kingdom Metazoa; phylum Arthropoda; class Insecta; order Orthoptera; family Tettigoniidae; genus Anabrus; species Anabrus simplex. Next base: position 422,287,055 of record NC_090269.1, on the reverse strand, counting down.
AAGGCTGATTTACGGTAGAGGAGAATAACAAATGTAGACTTCTGTATTATATGACATGGTGCAAACAGATGGAGAAAGGATATGAGATTTAGAATAACAGAGCTGAGTATACCATAAACAAGTGCGAGGTCCCATATTTCCTCTGCCTATGACGCAGAGTCGCCAGTATTGTAGGAGATGGACTGGTAAAAACGGAAGTAAATGGAAGGGAAACTTTCAGGTTTTCTCGGGTGTGGCACACCGAGGCCTTATAAGCAGGTTGAAGGAGCTAAGAGGTGTTCTTGTTTGGTGGCGCTTGGTCGATCGTTGGCGATTGTCCGTCGTCGTCATTGTTGAATCTCTGCCAGGTCAAGAGGAGGTAGATTATCTACTTCAGTAATAAGTCCAGTTGAGGACTTGCTACTAAAACGAGAGGTTTGTGTACATCCTAGTTATACGTCCAGAATTCGTTCTAACTGGTTACACTACGGAGATACTGTACATAGTCAACACTAATGGGGAACAAGATTGTTTGGTTCACCCCGACCTAAATCGCTAGAGCAACCTACAATCTGATAAGGTAACAGCTCCGGTTTGTGATAAATCCCTTCAATCACGACATGTTAAATGATAACCATTGTTAAGTAAAATTTCAGACAGTCTTGAAGAAGCCGGGCACGAGTCTTCCAGTTCCATCTCAGTCGAGCGAGAAGGGAAGAGAATGTGAATCCCCGGGATGTAGAGAACAAACTGTGCCGAGTGGAACGTGCTGGTGGCAGAGCCCCGGAGATTGGCAGCTCTACGCTACAATATTCGACATGTATACTCACATAAATGATAGAACATTTATTTTACTCCATATATCCATTACAGACCGTCATACCCCTCTGTGTTCAGTCTGCAATCAACTAGGCACCTCCACAATACTCCATTTGCAAGGAAGCACTCTTTTGATTCCGCAAGACTTTTCACTGAATTGTTAGAAGCAGAGGCCAACCATCATTATTGTCATCTTGATCTTCCTCTACTTCCCTTACGCACTGTGGTCGAGACCATTGTTGTTCTAGGTTACATTTTCTCCTAGCTCCATGGAAAAATGGAAAAAATGCTTGTCTTAGGTCCAGGGTGTCCCGGGCTTGATTCCCAGCCGGGTCGGGGATTTTAAACTTAATTGGTTAATTCGTTTGGCTCGGGAGCTGGGTGTGTGTTCCATATACAATATTAGAAATCATCGTAGGTAAGCCCCATCCTCACAGACATGCAGTAGCCCTGCGCGGATATACAGAATATTATTCACATCCGAACTTACTTCATCCGCATCCGTGAATGGTTATCCGCAGATATCGTAAATATTTAACTACAGAATATTACACCCAAGGTATCGAATCGGATAGATCTCTTAATATAATACAATAGGCCTGATACCTGGGACCAGAACCTCTAGAGTCGCAGGTTTATGAGGGATTTTATCTTGCGACAAGTACCAACATATTAACCTTTGTTCCCTCCTTCCATTAATTGCGGACAGGAGCCAGTTAGACTTAGGGCAGATTAGTGCTTTATGGTCTCAAGTCTCATGGGTCACGGCTCGCAAGCGCCGTACTTTCTACTTATTGTCCTGCATGCACAAGTGATGCACGGGATGCCTAATCACTTGTTTTCGAAGAAGTGCCACAACGTGCTCTATTGTGAATGTTCTGAAACAAATACCAGTCATTTCTCTACACACGTTCCATAACAGGGTGCATTTGTAAATACGCCAAAGGTGCAGAAAAGAAAATTTAATAACTTATAATTTATATACGTGTAGACATTTCACTCTATGAAGGAGTTGTTTGGTGAAACAAAAATTAATACTGTTCGGAGAAGTACGTGTGTAGAAGGCAGACGTCTGTTTGGAGCTTCGGCTGCATTCTCACGAGATTCTCCACAGATGTAAATGATGTCTGTATATTCGTCATTGCTGAACACACTAGCCATTGCCGATATGCAGACAGCAAATGTAGTACATACACCAGCCTAGTACTATGCGGTCGTACACGAGGTTTACAAGCCAAGGGGTTGCATTAGACGGGTAGCGCTGAGGAACATGCTGCGAGCGACCATCCGGTTGTTATCTCTTCATATCCGGACGTAACCTGCCTGCAGGTAATAGTGACCCAGTGAAAATCAGTTGCTAGATATCCCATTCATCATTTGTGCATGCGGGATATTTATAAATAGAAAGTGCGGCGCTCGAGAGGCAGCTGGTATATCACCATTCTCCCATATCACAGTCGAGGGTTGCCTAAATACAAATAAAAATTGAATTTAATTTATTGATGATATATATGCCACCCAGACTGAAAAGCCTCTCTATGTAGCGTCTTGGAATAATACAATACAGGTTTATGAACACACTAACTACATTTTCATAGTATTAAAATATTGAATTGAACATTAAACTTAAAAGAAATTAAAATACAGATACCAAATCCAATAAAATTAAAACATGAATTATATAAGAAGTAAGAATATGATTGAGCCTGTTTATTATTTTAGACTACAAGAATCTAAAGAATATAGAGCTAAAACAGAAAAACGATTTTCTTAGAAATATACATTTTTCTGATTGTTAGACACAAGAATGCCTGATTCAGCCCCATGCGTACTCCCCCAGGAAGGTAGATGTGAAGGACTGTTTTAGTTGGGTACAGTTACTGTTATTTGCGAAATGATGAGGACTAAAGACGTTAAAGATACGGGATGCAGTGCAAACAAAAGATTTGTTGTTCACCTATAATCTCTGTTATGTACTGACTCCATAGGTTTAAATGTATTATAAAGGTAGGGTGGGATTTTCAGTTTGAGAATTTTTGTGTAGCAACAGCTACTGAAATTTCCCGTCGTTGGTGGAGTTTCAAGCATTGCAGGTGTACGCAACAGGGTGTTATGTGTTCATCATGCCTGGCATTTGTCACGTAACGAACACGTGCGTTTTGTACCCTCTGTAGTTTTATGTCAAAGTTTCAGGTAAGTCTTTGTATACGACTGATCCATAGCCAATTATTGGGAATATAAGACTTTGAACAAGAAGTTTTCGCATGAATGGTGGTGTACATCACACGTTACGTTTCAATTATGCATGGATGACACAACTTTTATGATCAAATTTGACGTATGATCAAAGAGCATACCTGGGTGGAAATTAATAAACTTCATTATTTAGAACTTGTCAGCAAAATTATCTGCACAGCCAAACAGTTTGCATCCGCCAAGACATTTAACTCCGCATCCGTGCAGGGCTCAAACTATAGGACGTCTAGTAGAACAAGATCTGCACCAGGCCTCTCCGGAGGCCATACGCCATTACTCCTCCACTCGCCTCACTTGGCGCCATCACCCACAGTTCCATCCATACAGCTAACAGCGTCGACCTCCTCTCTCTGAGTACACACCCAGCTGTTAACGTAGAATTCGTGTATTGTTTCGTTCCCGTACTTGGTCCTTCAGTAAAAATGTCCAAGTGTCCCAATCAGTGCTAACGGAGGGCATTTTCCAATTTCACGTGAGAAAGTGTTTCACGTGGTCTGCTGGTACCTTCTGTCCCTATGTGTTTCCCATGAATTTTTAACAAATTGCTTTACGTCACACCGGCACAGATAGTTTTTATGGCGACGATGGAGTAGGAAAGGCCTAGGAGTGGGTAAGACGTGGCCGTGGAGTTGATTATGCTACAGCCCCAGCATTTGCCTGGTGTGAAAATGGGAAACCACGGAAAGCCATCTTGTGGGCTGTCGACAATAGGGATCGAACCACTATCTCTCGGATGCAGGCTCACAGCTGCGCGCCCCTAACCGCATGGCCAACTCACCCGGTTTCCCCATGATTAATGTACTATGTAGAGTTGTAGAAAACGAGTTCTAACATGAGAAAACCTTTTTCTTCTACATCTTAAGAACGCCCCCTTAAATTTCGGCTGCACCTTATTGTGCACTGTGCTTTAACTAAAGGGAATGTTAGCGCATGTCGTTCTCTCTGTGTTCAGACCTTCATCTCTAACCTCGTTTCCTTTTGCTTCGACTGCAAAATTACAATATAAAAGCAATGTATCAGGTTAATATTAGAAAGTACAGAACAATGTACAAACGCCTTTAAAAGTATTACCAGGATGACCTCCATAGTAATACTCCACACAGATATACTGTATATTGGTCTTTGCACTTACTCTTACACATTACTGCCCACTGGTATTTCCATTAGTTATCACTGTATCGAAAAAATTATATAACACAAATAGTTAAGTGGAATTTTAAATATGTTTGATCATGAGCAGTTTTCCAGTAAAATCAAGCTGAAGAGAGATTCGTCGTGGTCTATGGTTTCGGCCACCTAATTATGATTGCTATATTGATGGGGTAAAAGTTCCTTAGGGGGATCACTGTAAGTACCCCGGCATTAATATAAGGAATGATGTCATTGGGTTACCGAGCTGGATAGCTGCAGTCGCTTAAGTGCGGCCAGTATCCAGTATTCGGGATATAGTGGGTTCGAACCCCACTGTTGGCAGCCCTGAAGATGGTTTCCGTGGTTTCCCATCTTCACACCAGGCAAATGCTGGGGATGTACCATAATTAAGGCCACGGACGCTTCCAGCCCATTCCTAGCCCTTTCCTGTCCTGGGGTAATCACATAAACGGCAGTGTAAATGAAGGGTACAGATCTCTGAACATAGTTATGAGGGTATTTAGGGTTTGTAGTAAGCATGTAAAGGAGAGGGCATACATCTCTGTGGTAATACCCCAAGTAGATTATAGTTCCAATGTATGGGGGCCTCACCAGGATTACTTGATTCAAGAAGAAGAGGGATCCAAAGAAATGCAGTTTGATATATTTGCGTTATTCCCGACAAAACAGTAGCGTTACACAAATGTTACAATATTTAGTCTGGGAAGACTAGGGAGAAAGGAGACGAGCTGCTCGACTAAGTGGTATGTTTCGAGCTGTAAGTGGAGAGATGGTGTGGAATGACATTAGTAGACGAATAAGTTTGAGAGGTGTTTTTAAGAGTAGGAAGGGTCATAATCATCATCATCATCATCATCATCATCATCATCATCATCATCATCATCATCATCATCATCACCTGTTTACCCTCCAGGTTCGGTTTTTCCCTCGGACTTAGCGAGGGATCCCACCTCTACCGCCTCAAGGGCAGAGTCCTGGAGCTTCAGACTCTTGGTCGGGGGATACAACTGGGGAATATGACCAGTACCTCGCCCAGGCGGCCTCACCTGCTATGCTGAACAGGGGCCTTGTGAAGGGATGGGAAGCTTGGATGGGACAGACAAGGAAGAGGGAAGGAAGCGGCCGTGGCCTTAAGTTAGGTACCATCCCGGCATTCGCCTGGAGGAGAAGTGGGAAACCACGGAAAACCACTTCGAGGATGGCTGAGGTGGGAATCGAACCCACCTCTACTCAGTTGACCTCCCGAGGCTGAGTGGACCCCGTTCCAGCCCTCGTACCACTTTTCAAATTTCGTGGCAGAGCCGGGAATCGAACCCGGGCCTCCGGGGGTGGCAGCTAATCACGCTAACCACTACACCACAGAGGCGGACCAAGGGTCATAATATGAAGATAAATTTGGAATTCATGAGGACAAAAATGATCGTTTATAGGAGGAAGCTTTTGGGATTCGAATAATTCACCAATTCACCAATTCAATAAATTTCCAAAATCTTTGCGATTATTTAAGAAAGACTACGGAAACAACGGTTAGGAAATCTGCCACCTGGGCGACTGCAGATCAGTGATGACTGATTGATTTCTTTTCCTTGTTTTACAATATATCGGAACATTTATATAACAAAACATTTTGTAACTAACATTGTAAATACATGTTGTCAAGAGTAGTTTTCCTGAAAAATTAACCTTGAGAGAGAGATCGATATCGAGTTTTATATTTAGGCCCTCTCTTGTTGAGTTAGTTTAAACAGCGTGTAAATATGATTCTACTCGCCCATGTTCTAAACTTTGATAATAAGTTCCATAGGAATCCCTCACTCCGGTTTCCCGTGGTGCTGTAACAGACAAAATTTAAACCGAACCTGATATATTCTATTACTTGTATTCTGCGATATAAACACCAAACGCGGGCTAAAATTCAAACTATGTAGGCGGAAAGACTATTTAATGTAGAGAGATAGTCTTGGACAGTAATAAAATTGCACTGTTTATCTTCCTTTTTCTTAATTCCATTACTGTAGTATCTCTCCTGCAGTATATACTGCCCCGCTACACAGATGAAGCAGACAGGTTGCAATCACATCGGGAGTTTGAACTGAAAATCTACTTCCCCGAAGCTCCTGTTACTGAAGAAGCACGCGGCATTCACTCATAGAAACATATAAAATGTATTAAGATTATTGTCTGGCCCCGCGGTGTAGGGGGCAACGCGTCTGCCTGTCACCCAGCGGTCCCTGGTTCGATTCCCGGCCGGGTCAGGGGTTTTTAAATATGAATGATTACTATCCCAGGCCTGGGGACTGGGTGTTTGTGTCGTCCTTAACGTTTCTTTCCTCACATTCAACATTTTATACTTCCCCAATTTCCAAATACACGCAGGTTCCTAACATATGGTGCAAGTAGAGGCAAAAGATCTTTCTGGATCGACGCCCCGAACAAATAGCATTAAAAAAAGAAGATTATTGATGTTCATCGTGGTAAATTTCGAGACATATTTCCCTTCGTAGATTAAATTGATCCCGAATATAATGTGCGATTAGAAATTAATGTAAATAATAATAATAATAATAATAATAATAATAATAATAATACCGAGCTCGATAGCTACAGTCGCTTAAGTGCGGCCAGTGTCCAGTATCCAGCTGTCATGTGAGGTTAAGAGCGCAGCTGCGCAGTCCTAAGGGCGTTAACCTTACAGACCCTAGTTCGAAGAGTAAGAGTATTAGCTTAACCTAAGAGACTCAAAGTTCAGCACCCGGGCTAACTTCACAAATGTGCAGGTCTGTAGGGTTAAGCTTGGGCACGTAGCCAGCATAAGGTCATGTTAGGTTACGAGCACTCTCTTAGCTAGTAGCCCGCATCGCGCTGTGACGTCACTCAATGGTTCAGGCCTGGTCCAGGGGCCACCAGACTCCGGATGCGGCAGAACCCGTAAAAAACCACTACTAGTGACGAGTCATTCAAAAGAACCTCAGTAGTGGGTGAGATGGTCTCGACTACGTGAAGTGCGATAAGTTCTGAAGTGAACTGATGTGGGAGGTCATGCTGGAGCACACTGTATGTTCGGTCACGTCCGTGAGTAGTTACTTTGTGAAGTAGAAAACTCAGAAATGAGTAAATCACTGTTAATAAATGCAATCGATGGTAAAACACACTCTTTCCCTTAGCTCATATTCTGGTATTAGTGGCCTGATAACCCGCCTGTTCCTTAGAATGATGTCATCCTCAACTCTATTGACACTGTCCTCTGTTTCTCAAATCCGACAGCTTCTTCCTTGATCTCAGAAGGTTTACTGAACTCCACTTTTGCTCTCTATCCAAAACTGAAATCCTTGCTAGAGATGGAAATCGAATTCGAGACCTCTGGGTAAAGGAAGACGAATTATCCACTTCTGATTTAGTCACCAAATTCGCTGGGGACTCGAGCTAGGTCGAAAAAATACGATCTTTCAAAACGAAGCTTTGTTTAATAGAAAGTTTCCGTCCTCGTAACCCGTTGCTCAATTGACTTCATAGCCCTAAACTTGGGAATCTAGACCGGAATTCTCAAGGGATTCCCCTGTCGGGGGTGGGGGTGGTATAATAACATCAACGGTATCCCCTGCCTGTCATAAGAGGCGATTGAATGGGGCCCCACGTGCTCTTAACTTGGGAGTGTGTGTTGGCGACCAAGGGTCCCTTAGCTGAGTCCTGTCATTAATTACACTTACTTGCGCCAGGCTTCTCACATTCGTGTATCCTATCCGACCTCCCTTGGGCAACCCTTGTTATTTTCCGACCATGACGGTATTACGTATGGGGGCCTAGTGAGTTTTTCATTTCACACCCTTCGTGATTCTTGTCTTTTTTAGCCGATATCTTCATATTTCGAATTGTCGGATACCTTCCTTTTTTCTCTCTGATTAGTGTTAATAGAGTATGATTGTCTACTTGCACTTCCTCTTAAAACAATGATCACCACCACCACCACCACCACCACCACCACAACCACCACCACCACCACCATCTCAAGGCATCTTCTCTCTTCGAAGGTGAGTACTAGAGTAAATGTAGGCAGGCTTAGTAAAATACGCAGTACGGCTAATCCCACAATTTGATATCTGGAGTACAACTTTACCTCAGCTCTCGTACTCTGATGGTAAGGGTTATATAAATAAACGTTACTACTTATCCAGTTTGCTGTGTTCGGAAGAAACGAGTACTTCTACAATACTATGTAGTATTACTCGCAGTATCATTGGCAATGTATTCACGGAATACTGTGATATTAGGCTCACGATAGTGTGGAATTGATTACTAGGACTGGTGAGGACTGTAGCTGAAGTACTAAATTAACGGAATTACCTTACTAACCAAATACAGGTTTACCAAATGTAACAGTTGTTCCAGTCCATACATTTATGTTGATATTAATGTTCAAACTGTGTTTTCTTCCTGTTTTGTATTAATATTGTGCATTCAGCCGCTTGTCCTGTTGCTGAATCATTTCACGCTACACTTTTTTTTTTGCTATGGGCTTTACGTCGCACTGACACAGATAGGTCTTATGGCGACGATGGGATAGGAAAGGCCTAGGAGTTCGAAGGAAGCGGCCGTGGCCTTAATTAAGGTACAGCCCCAACATTTTCCTGGTGTGAAAATGGGAAACCACGGAAAACCATTTTCAGGGCTGCCGATAGTGGGATTCGAACCTACTATCTCCCGGATGCAAGCTCACAGCCGCGCGCCTCTACACGCACGGCCGACTCGCCCGGTCACGCTACACTAATCCGATAACCAGAGTTACTCTGCTGTCCTCAGAAATGACAGTAATTATTTGTCGCACTGAATGTCCCTGGTTCACACACCGCAATCGTGGCTCTTAACTTGTACTCTATAAAATGAATGTTCGGGAGAAGCGCTTGTGCTGTGTAGGAGTGACCTCCAGTCCTCAGTTGGGTAAGTGGAACATTCGTCTTGTCAGTTGAGGCTGACACTCCTGCCCGTCTGTGTGGCGAGTGGTAAGCACCAAAACTAAATAGCAATTCCAAAAATCTTATATCACATATCCAGTTGGTTGTTCTCAAATATCTACTATTATTTTACCTCCTAAAGAGAATACTCTAATAATAAATATTAAAACACTGAACTAATTAATTCTTTCGCTTAATCAATGCACCCATAATTGAATAATCCTCTGTATTAATTAGAATCATATCATCATCATCATCATCATCTGTTTACCCTCCAGGTTCGGCTTTTCCCTCGGACTGAGCGAGGGATCCCACCTCTACCGCCTCAAGGGCAGTGTCCTGGAGCTTCATACTCTTGGTCGGGGGATACAACTGGGGAGTATGACCAGTACCTCGCCCAGGCGGCCTCACCTGCTATAGTGAACAGGGGCCTAGTAGGGGGATGGGAAGATTGGAAGGGATAGGCAAGGATGAGGGAAGGAAGCGGCCGTGGCCTTAAGATAGGTACCATCCCGGCATTTGCCTGGAGGTGAAGTGGGAAACCACGGAAAACCACTTCCAGGATGGCTGAGGTGGGAATCGAATCCGCCTCTACTCAGTTGACCTCCCGAGGCTGAGTGGACCCCGTTCCAGCCCTCGTACCACTTTTCAAATTTCGTGGCAGAGCCGGGAATCGAACCCGAACCTCCGGGGGTGGCAGCTAATCACGCTAACCACTACACCACAGAGGCGGCATTAATTAGAATAGTCTTTAAAATTCGAAATTATTGATCATATCCAAATTCTAAATTATACCCCATAAAATATCTTACGCTACTTCTCGTCGTCTTTCTGCGGTAGGACATCCATTTGGGAGAATGTGGGGTAGGTACAGCTATGAGAACTGTAGTGTGTGTGTGTGTGTGTGTGTGTGTGTGCGTGTGTGTGTGTGTGTGTGGAGGAGTGGTGACTGTTTAAAAAGTAGAATGTGATGTTTATTAACAAGACATACAATACAGAATATGGAGAGAGTACATGAAAAATGTTGTAAATTACCGTAATTATTTATGTGTGTGGGCTAGGGAGAAGATATAAAACAAAGGTACTATATAATGAGGAGAAGTTAACGAGGGAATTAAGAAGAAGGCGGAGGTGATCAGGGGTAGGTGGAGGGGGAAAATAGGGTGGCGGAGTTGGGACAGTAGGTGATCGAAGATGTGGACGAGGTGAAATAGGACGAGGTTCTGACCGGGGACGACTGCGATGCGTGTTAGGACTGTGCAGGGGTTGCGGGGTAGAATGCGAAGGTTCCACACTATGACGGCGACCATAGATGTGAAGTCCGGAAGTGATGAGGCGCTGGACAACGCCAGAAGTGGGTAGTTGAAATGGCACCAGGAAAGTAGGTCCGTCTGACTTATAGATGCGGAAGGCGTGCAGTACTGGGATGCCTGCCTGGCGAAGGCCATATGGAAGGACGGCTGGCGCTACGCTGGGATCTACCCCTCGTATGACGCAGCTGTAGACAGATGGTGGCGAGTACCACGTTCTCCGGAGTCCCTCGGTAGATGGCTGCGTACAAGGAGGGTGAGGTGTTTGAGCAGTGATGGGAGGGAGGGGGAGAGAAGCTTGCGAAAGGGGAAAGGAGTGAGACATAGTCAGGGTAGTAAGACAAGCAGAGGTATGAACGACAGTGGTGGTGGTGGTGACAGATACGGTACAAGGAGTAGTAAGGGAAGCTGGAGCAGATACGGTGGTGTTAATGATAGGCGGGGAAGGGCAGGAAGACGCTGGTAAGGGGGGTGATGGGGACGGAGGGGGCGTTCTGCCAGCACTCGCAGCCAGTTCTTCATCAGCTTCTATCTCAGCTAGAATTTGAGGTGGTGTAGGTACCACCGGGTAGATGCGACGATTGATGAGAGCATCGTTGTCTTGCACGGAGAAACAGGCAGTAGCAGACTGGTAATAGAGCAGTACCTCTGCTGCTGGATCAATGCCTTGATAGAGACTTGTAACAAAATAAACACCGGTCGAAAGAAGGTCTTCATAAATGACCTCTTCCGGGATGGCGGGGTCAACGTCATGGACGACGCAGATATACAACATTGCTGACGAAGGCCGTCAACCTCCTTAGGGACAGCCTATATGCTTCCTGGCCCGGCGAGGTGCGAAGTGCAGGTGAGGCGTCACCCCACCCGCATAAAAATACAGGAGATGTGGCAGGATAGCGGGGTCCAGGTAGAATGAGACGTCCCGAGAGAATTGTAGTAAGTGGGAACTGCTAAGAGCAGTGTTTATTGGTATTTCATCTTCATTCTTCTATCCTGTCAGTCTACCGTTGTAATTTTATTTTTCGTTTTATTTTATTTTTCTTTATTTTGCCGCATTCGTCCCTAATTCGTCTGATGACCTTGATGTTTACTTCGCACGCACATACGATGACACAAGAAACATATTAATTTCAGTTAAGATGGTGTTGTCACCTTCCACTCGGAAGGCAAGCGCACACAGAGCCATCTAATAATGAACGAGGGTACCACTTACAATAGAACAACGGTAAAGCATTCTTAAATTCGAAACTTCATTATTAGAGAAGTCTTTCTTGTGAAGAGACTAGAGTTTCTTCTGAAGCCGCGGAGCAAGTTCTCTGCGAATCGTAAATAATTTGACCTTGTTTCCTGACACGACAGAAGCCCAAAAGCTTATTATGGTGTGTATAACAGAGAGAGTTCACAGTCACACCGGCAGGTGCACAAGTCGGTCAACGAAAACCTTGACACAGCTACAAGTGACTGAACAAGTGGTGACGGGAGAAGGCCCACACAGAGATGATACCTGTCAACATCCACAGCAAGATTGTGCTGTATGCGGAGAGGACGTGATGTCACTTCACCAAGTGTCAAGGTGCTGCCGGGGATCGAACTACTGTGAGAGATGAACGCCGGATTTGGCATCCATCAACATCAGACACACTCGTTAAGTCATAGATGATAGTACTGGAGGACAAAGGTACAACGCTGAATTAGATACAAGTGTTCATCACTTTCTGTGTGTCTTTATCTAAGTATGTACGTATTATTATTATTATTATTATTATTATTATTATTATTATTATTATTATTATTATTATTATTATTATTATTATTCACAATAGATTTTAGCCAACTTCAGATCATGTAAATAACTTTTCATGATTTCAGTTCTCTTTGGCGCCAGTATTTCTTCCTTCTCTTGCTTACAATTACCTTTTAATTTCAGCCATCCAATGTATATTCTTAGACGCTGTTTCTGGCTATAGGGACCCCTGAAAAGTATGCATCTTGTTCCTGAAAGTGGTTCTGTTGTGGATGTCTTAATCCATGAAGTTCATTTCTTGCAGATCCTTCTCAGTGTTAACAAACCATTTGTCATAAGAGTTGCCTTTCCTATTGAGCTTGTTGAAGTGGTTAAAAGTTTTCTTAGTGACTCTGTCGTCGGGCATTCTTAAAATATGTCCAAAGAAATTAACCCTTCGTTTGCGTATGGTATCTGAAATCCTGCTGTAATTTTATATACTTTGTTACTGCGTGATCGGTATGTTATTATTTCAAGGTCCGCCTTGTCAATACAATTCAAAATCTAGTTTGTATACTAATACATCAAATCCATAAATATATATAAGAATACGTTTCTAGAATTAAAATTCTCTTCTTCAGCTTATATATTTAAATCACATGCATGTGAAATATCTTATTTAAAACCTTGTTTTCCGTAACAAAAACTGGTTAAAAAAACAACAATACAATAACAACATTAAAAATTCAAACGTGAATATTATTCATGTTCCGTCCAATGTCCTGTAAAAAATTTGTGTACGACAATAAAATTGAGCTATTTTAACCAGTTCTTTGTTAGGACATAAAAAGATTTAATAAGTTCTTTTACATGCTTGTGTTTTTAATCAGTTAGCTGAAGAAGAGAATTTTAATTCTCGAAACATGTACTTATATATATTTATGTATTTGATGTATTAGTATACATACTAGATTTTGAATTGTATTGACAAGGCGGGCCTTCAAATAACAAACAAGAGTAATTAAGTCAATAGAGACCATTGGTGGCGATCATGGTAAACCTAATAGATACCGTACTAATCAGTATGTGTCACAAATTTTTTGGGCCGAGAATTTTTCTTGAAATCTTTCTCTCCTTCTTTTCTATTATTATTATTATTATTATTATTATTATTACTAATTTATTTATTTATTTATTTATTTATTTATTTATTTATTTATTTATTTATATATTAATTTATATACTTATGTATTTATTTTCGTCAAATTCTGCATATACAATCCAGGGGTGTAGATAGAGGAAAGGCTAGCCCCACATACAGGGAAGTGCTTCCATCACCACATGTACATAACCTCTACTGAATATTTACAGATGTATAGACAATTTTAAATTTACATATTTATACTTCAAACACTGTACTATTAGAATAAATATCTTGATTTATTCTATACATATTAAGAGTAAGAAGAGCCAGTCATTCATACCCTCACTCATACCCGTATGCCCAATCTGCCGAGCTCAAACTTATTCACAAGCACCCCCACACCCTCTTAGACCTCATTATCGAGCTAGTGACTGCGCGGTTTGGTTCACGTAGCTGTTAGTTTGCAATAGGGAGATAGTGGGTTGGAACCCCTGAGGATGGTTTTCCGTGGTTTCCCATTTTCACGCCAGATAAATGTTGAGCTGCACCTTAAACAAGGCCAGTGAGCCTTCACTCCTAGTCCTAGTCCTTTCCTATCCCGTCGTCTGTGTTCGTGATACCTAAAGCAAACTGTATAAAACAAAGAATCCCCATTTGTGTGTGCTGTGAAATAAAGTAATTAAATGTAATTAGGATGTCATAATATTTTACAGAATGCTATACAATAATTGATTTATGACAGGGAGAGAGAGAGGCATCCAAAATTTTCACGTGCATAATTATCATTTTAATAGGTGTCGGGCTAAATGGTTCCGGGGTTCAATTCTCCACCGTGTTGATGAATTTAACTTTCATTGGTTAATAACTATGGCTCGGGAGCTGGGGCGGGATTGTACCGTTTTCACCATTACAATTCATCTTAGGTAGGTACCCATCACATAGACACGCAGGTCGCCTATAGGCCGTCAAAAAGGAAGACCAACACCAGGCCTCTTCACAGGCCACACGCCATTAATTATTTTAATAGGTCGAGTTTCGGTGTCGTATCATAACATTTGATATTACAGTTACAACACTACACAACTCCAAAACAGTTTTAAATTAAACACACGACGAACTGAGTCATGGACAGGCGTTTGTTTCTTCGACACGTTTTCGTTCCGTTTTTTACAGTATAGATGGCTGCACCGCTATTAAAATATGGTGTTTCCTCTCTTTATAATTGATCATAAGTATCTAAATGATTTCTACAACCAAGTACAAGCTGCAAAATCGAAGTTCACCTTTATTCATGGTGGGTCTGAAAGGTTTTAGTCCTATGGCTGATTGGATCCTCGACAGATCTACCATCAGCTGCATAGATAGCCTGGGTGTACTAGGGCAGCGAGCACTTTCTATGCTAGGGAAATGACACACTCATTTCTAGGAAATTACATTTAGCCACTACTGGGTTAGAACGATAACGTATTTGAGCAAGGCGCAGGTATCAACTAGCCGCTCTACAGTCATGTCGGTGCGTTGCATACATATTAGGCGTTCTGATAGTTCAGATTGCTAACGTTGTGCAAATCTCATTGCAGAACCGTTGTGCGGGTAGCAGACATTTGCGCCTTGCTTAAATGCGTTTGCACTGTAACCTGTCTGTGGCTAAACATCCTTTCCCTATTCATTTTATACTAAGATAATCTCTTAAATATCTTCGGCGATGATTTCGAAAAATACAACAATAATGCTGAAATTGAGCAATGTGTTCTTTACTTGTTCGCCTTCTTTCTACAATTCTCGTAAATTCCTTGTGAACCTTCTGAAATCCCTCCTGTCATTCTGACGTAAATGTCATCCTCTCAGTGGTTGCCTCTCAAGACGCTGCGATGTCTCGTATCAGCCGGGCCCAGAATGTCGTTACGTGATTAAACGCACTCAGGCGCGTATTTTGCAGTTCCTGGGGACCCTTACAGCTACGACCACAACACGACAGGTGTGTCGCAAACTTGTCCCTAGCGAGCGGCTTCAGCCAGGGTACAGGGAAAAGGTGTTACATCTAATTAACACGCCTCTTTCGCGCTGATTTTACAATGAGTTTAAAAACATATTCTTCTGTGATTATTACATATTCACACGTGCGTTTCATTACACGTGTAAATCACAATGCATTTTAAGAAGAAATTATGACTAAAAGCACATACGTTTATGCTCGAATAGGTAAGAACGAACAGATCTTCATCGGGGTAAACGGGATTGCAGATAAAGAGTACATATCTCTGCACATGGTTATGAGGGTATTTACGGGTCGTAGTAATGATGCAATTGATAGGACATGTGATTCTCTGCTAAGACCTTAACTAGAGTATGGCTCCAGTGTATGGGACCCTCACCAGAGCTACTTGATACGAGAAGTGGAAAGAATCCAAAGAAAATCAATCAATCAATCAATCAATCAATCAATCAATCAATCAATCAATCAATCAATCAATCAATCAATCAATCAATCAATCAATCAATCAATCAATCAATCAATCAATCAATCAATCAATCAATCAATCAATCAATCAATCAATCAATCAATCAATCAATCAATCAATCAATCAATCAATCAATCAATCAATCAATCAATCAATCAATCAATCAATCAATCAATCAATCAATCAATCAATCAATCAATCAATCAATCAATCAATCAATCAATCAATCGCCACTGATCTGCATTTAGGGCAGTCATCCAGATGGCAGATTCCCTGTCTGTTGTTTACCTAGCCTTATACTTATAGAAAGACATCGTGGAAGTAGGATGTGAAATTTAATTTTTTGTTAACTTTGCCTATAGATCAGTTTAAATTTCTGTGACTTACGAGATTTAAAACCAAATCAACAATACTGTATTATTGACTTCAAGAATAAACAATATTCATACTCATATGAATTTCTGATGTGTATGTGCTATATTTGTGTGCAAAAAGCTATAAACATTTACAGTACCAATACATTCCGCCCAAACTGTACAAGAAAATTTATAATATTATAAATATTTTAATAAATAGTGATACACTGAACATGCTTCCTAAATGAAAATGAAATCTCCCCATTCACTCCTCTTTAGTGGTGCTCCAATTATACAGTATTCCAGAAGGCAAATTAGAACAATTGGAGAAGTTATTTTCAAGTAAATATTCATCATTAGTAAACAAATATTAGGTTAAATATCAAACTACCTGCAAGGTAAAATAGTATTTCGTGAATACACTTCTTTGTCATTGTAGATTATGTATGAAGTTTGTTTCACTCTTGTTGTTTGTTGCTTGTATTTTGTTACACTTATATTAATGCGGATTTCTAATTCCTTTTTCCTTTTTGAAACTAACGTCATTATTGTCAGAAAAAGACGTTTTGAACAACAATCGGGAAAGCTTCCACACTTAAGAAAATGGAAATTGCAACACCATGAAGGCATTGGTCGTTTGTGTTGATTTTCAAGATATATTTATAGGAAGGGGAGGGATTGGAATAACTTACCAAGGGAGATGTTCAATAAATTTCCAATTTCTTTGAAATCATTTCGGAAAAGGCTAGGAAAGCAACAGATAGGGAATCTGCCACCTGGGCGACTGCCCTAAATGCAGATCAGTATTGATTGATTGAACGATGCCATGTAGATATGTAAACGATCAAAGTTTCAGACCCATTGGATTGTTGCTACAGGTCTCCCCACGTGATTGGTCGCGGAGGAATCAACTCCAGTATACGGACTCTGGTGCAGCGTAGTTGACTTGCAGTCTGTGCAGTCAAGTGTTCCCCGTCAAACATGCCTCGACGACAGAGAAGAGCACGCTGTCAACAACTGTCGCCGTTTGAGAGTGCTCGGATAATTAGGCTGTGTGAGGCTGGATTATCGCTGAGGACTGTCGCTGCACGTGTTGGCCGACAGGCATCTACGGTACAACGTGTATGGCAGCAGTGGTCAAATGAAGGTACCCACACTCGTAGACCTGGCACAGGCCCAGTGCGACAGATAACTGTGAGAGAGGATCGCCGCATCATTCGGATGGCTCGGATGGAACCCCATGCAAGAGCAGCGCAAATTCGAGCAGCTGTGGCACCCCACGTTACACAACAAACAGTGGGTAATCGCCTGCGCGCAGCTGGCTTACGAGCCCGTGTCCCTGCAGAAGGTGTTCCATTGACCCCACAACAGCGACGTGTAAGGCTGGCCTGGTGTCGAGAAAGATCGACGTTGGTCGACGAATGGCATAGGGTCGTCATTAGTGATGAATTGCGCTTCTGTCTTTCCTGCAGTGATCGCCGGAATTGTCTGCGCCGACGTACCGGGAAGAGGGGCCACCCAGATTTTATTGTCGAGAGGCACACAGGGCCAACACCAAGCATTATGGTCTGGGGAGCTATTGGCTTTAATGTGAAATCACAATTAGTGTTTGTTGAGGGCACCATGACTGCTCGACAGTACGTTGATAGGGTACTCAATCTAGTGGTTGTCCCTACGATGGCGAACAAATGGGATGTTTCAGCAGGATAATGCCCGGGGTCACACTGCACGCATCTACAGAGAAGCTCTTCACGACATCACAACCTTAGAATGGTCCGCCAGATCCCCGGACCTCAGTCCTATTGAGCATGAATGGGACATGATGGGTCGACAGCTAGCCAACCGTCCTCAGCCACCCACAACTCTGGAACAACTGACCCGTGCAGTGCAGCAATCATAGACCAGAATTCCTCAGGAAGCGATCTAGCGCGTTATTGACTCCATGACTCGTCGAATTCATCAATATATTGCAGCTCGTGGTGGGCACATCCTGTATTGATTGTTGTTCAAACTTGTGGTCAGTCGCTGACTTGGAGGGGCGGTACGTCGGTTGACAGCCCCTCCGACAAGGCTATCACTGCCTGACGTCTTCTACGATGAGTTGGGCGGCACATTCTGAAACTTGTTGTGACTGCTGGTCAGCACCCGTGGAGCCGAGGACTCGTTCCTGTTTCCCTGATGTCGTGTGTGTGTGTGTGTCCCTTGAGGCCGGCTGGAGTGTTCTGGAGCAGCGCGAAGGGAACACTGGGTGACGACGTGTGCGGACTGCGAACGGGGTTCGACGGATTGAGTGAACAGCGGATACTATCCCGACCTGCGAGACTGATGTGTAGGCTGTGGACCGTGACAGCGCTAACGAGTGTGACTGAGTGGCTGAGTGAGTGTAGTGTAACTCTGTGTGTGTGTGTGTGTGTCATTGTAGAGAGAACAAGTGAGAAACTAAGAGAGAGAGCGCTAACCGTGTAAGTGTACTTGTGTAAGCTCGGCAATCGTGTGTGTGCGTGTGTAAATCTGTAATTGTAGTGCTTATTTAATAAATCTTAGAAATAAGCCGCAACCAGTTTCTGTACTCATTTATTTACTTATCTACCTCGCCAACACGCTACAACTGGCGCCAGAAGTGGGATGGACAAGTGTGATAAACTGGTGGATAACTCTTACGTTAAAACTGGTGTCAGAATATAATATAATCTTATAATTATAAAATGAAGTTTTTGTCTGTGTGTCTGTGCGCGATGGCCAGCAAAATCTACAGCACGCAGAGATCCGAAATTTTGAACACAGGTAGATGAAAAGGGGTTCGAGTGCACCTCGAAGCCGGAATTTTCATTTTCGCTTTCGTTGGTGAGTTATGAACGAAAAACCATCGGAAAACATGCAATGGGATATGAAAATCCAACGTGCTGTCATCAAGATTAAATGCATAGAGTCGCTGTCACTAGGCAACGTACATAAGAGGTAGAGAACACAATATTCAAGGAGCCATTTTAAGTCCAGTCCGGTTTTGGTCTTATATGGTGTGAGGGCATACGACGCTGTTGATGGTGATTCGTCCGTCGGATCGGGAGCTATTCGAGAGGAGTGGGCTATGTGCCGGCGCCGGGATTCATCCTCTTCATTCTTACTATTATATATAATGCCATTCATTTCATCTCATTAACTCATCTGATTTGGTTGACGTCATGAAAGTCATCCGATAGTAAAAATTATCTAGGAAGATTCATCTCACTTTATACCCAAACCCCGTAGAGAAAGGAGACAAGGGTTGGACACTTATACATTTAGAGGAAATATATATGACACAAGATAGACGATAATAATAAACAAGGAATAATACATAAATCACTCATGATGCTATTGTAAGTCCGTGGAATAGGAAGCCATTTTCCTTCAATCCATGATGTCTTCTGTCTGTCTGTGTTCATGTGTGCGATGCGCAGCCAAATCCACGACAAACAAAGATCTAAAATGTTTGTCATAGGTGAGCACAGATTTTCACCTAAGACGCATGGCTGTGTCTGAAAGCAATTCTTGCTCCAAGTCACGAAGCTCAACAATTATCCGGTTTCCTATAAATTGAAAAGTCTATCGACACGACATGTCATACAGATGAGGCTGTCAACTACACGACAGAGATTTTCAACAATTTGGAGTCACCTGGAGTACCCTAGAACATCTTGGGGTGGACGATTGTGGCACCGATTATCCTTCTCAGAGATATCGATGGCCTAGAATGAAAACCTCGTATCTCACAAAGTTCTTCCTATCCATTATTTCCCTTAAGACTGGTTACGCCTCCCAGCCACACATGGATATGCAGTCCATCAGAACAATGTTCGCTGTGTTCTTTATTCCTATGCCGACGTGTGAAGGAAAATGAACCTTACCGTACCGTGCTATAGGAAAGTATGTTTACGTGAAGTATTTACTAACTCCTAGAGTATAATTTTTATAAGGTTCATTTTCCTTTACGCGTTAGCATAGGAAAATAAACCCAACGAACATTGTTCTGATGGACTATATATCCAAATGTGGCTGGGAGGCGTGACCAGTCTTAAGGGAAATAGTGGATAGGAAGAACTTTTTGAGATACGAGGTATTCAGTCTAGGCCATCGATATGAATCCTTCCCTCTGCAATGAACACGGCTCTGAAACTGATGACGAATATTATTGAAGCCACCATCATGACTCAGCATGCCGCGGGCGAAGTAGTATTCCTCGGACTGTAAGTCCATCGAGTAGGAAGCCATTTTCGGCCCGCGACACGAGGAGCTATCAGCCCGTAATATTTGGAAGCGTTTGTGTGTATGTGTGCGAAGGCCAGTCATATCTACGACACACAGAGATCTGAAATTTTGACATAGGACAATCGCTTAAAGTTCAATCTTCGAAAACGGTGCTTTTCTCATTGTCAACTGTACGTGGATTGTTTGAAGAGTTCGAAAGGCAAACAATACAGTATACATCTTACCTCCAAATGGAAGGACATTAATATAGTTTATTCCGAAGCTCTAAGGAAACAATATATTCTGTATTATATAACATGGTCTTATACATGGTTTTAATATTATTTGTACCATCCATGAACCCGGTATCTTAAGCAATGAAAGTAATGAAGTAATGAAAGTAACAATATAACAAAAATAAAATAATGTATTTCATGAAATTTATGTCAAAAAGATGTGAGTTAATAAATATAATGTTCTAATTTGCTTTTAATAAAGTGTTTAGAAACATCTAACGGTTGAATTACTAACCGCGAGAAAAGCTACGGGCACATGCTAGTATAATATAATATAATATAATATAATATAATATAATATAATATAATATAATATAATATAATATAATATAATATTGTAGCATGGTGACCCGCTGCGTTCGCCATGCCAATGCACAACCACGGAAAGTAGAGCGAGGTAGTAAAATATAATAAAGTATGATAGCATATTATTTATTTATTCCTAAATATTACAATCCTTTTCTTAATCATCGATACCCGGTCGATTAAATTAGCAGTTGGTTTTTTTATACCACTACGGGCGTTAATGTGAGACAATGCAGAGTTTCACTTGTGCCCTTATAACTACATTCAGAGTGGATATTTTGCAAAAAATAAAATTAAAACGTCAGAGGGCATCGAACCAAGGAACACATTACAGAAAGAATTATGTAAAAAGTTAATTTGACTAGGATTTGAGTAAAAGTGGAAATGAGTAAAGAAAGAAGCGATTTTAGGCAGTTTTTTCGGAACTGCATTTAGGCCGGAAATGATTTCCGGAATTTGTTTTTTAGTTTTATAGAAATATCCACGACTCACAATTTAAAATATTTACGGGCCCTTTAACCCTCAAACTTTTGGCACAATTGAGGAATTACCTTAACTTTACGTTTTTCGTAGTGTGGGAATCCCTACCTTGTCTGCTAAGAAATGTTTAGAATCGTACATGATGAACGAGTAGGCTGAGAACTGTCAGATGATGTTGCTACATAGTTCACTTAAAGGCAGCTCAAGCGAGTCACTCACTTTCATCGCCGGATAACGAGCTCAGGTATTTTATGCTGGCAGTGAAGGGCAATTAAAAAGAAAAGAATGTTGACAGCTGCCGTCTGAGTGGAGGTAAGAAGCGAGATCCAGATAAAGGCGCAAAGTATGGTTGCCATAGCAACAGGAAGCCTGGCAGGCGGCGGATTGATTACTGGCATGGAACACTCAACAAAAGAAAGTCGCTTCACTGCACTTCACTTGTTGCAGTGATTAAATATTCATCGAGAGGTCGTCTTGTCCGTTACAGGCTTGAGTGAGCACCGACTGCTTAAGGTAAATTGTGTCACATTATTTGATATAGATTTGTCCTATGTCCACGAAAGGTTGACAGTCTGTCTTAAGTGAGGGGTTGTACCCATAGGCAGAAACCTGATATAAATAAATAAATAAATAAATAAATAAATAAATAAATAAATAAATAAATAAATAAATAAATAAATAAATAAATAAATAAATAAATAAATAAATAAATAAATAAATAAATAAATAAATAAATAAATAAATCTACATTCCGGACAGGTTTAATAGACGTATTTAGTTGCGGCGTGTCGCACTCGGCCACCTCGTCTTTCTCACCTGGTGTGTAGGCTGCCTTACACTCAGCTTAGGATATTTTGGGCTTATTTCATTCTCTCTTTCCACTCATGCTTCCTCCTTGTTTCGATTTGCGATAGGCTTCAACCTTCTTTGAATTATGAAACTGATACTTTTCGGAAATTTTAGCGAAGTTTACGAGTATTTGGCAATTTTTCACGTACCCAATCGTGTTCTCATAAATGTTATTGGAGATATCAATAGGTTTTGCTTAGATCAAACAAGCGATACTTTATAATACCTGCTATCACGTTGCGGTCTCGATTTATATGAATTTTGCAGCAAGCTCCCATTTCACTGCAGAATTGTGGATACGCACTCCACTCAATATTGCGCCACCTGAGCTTGAAAATTATATGGGTATAATTCTTTGAACCTTCCCCTTTCAAAGATAATTTCATAAATGTCCTAGTTTTTATAGGTTTGAATTATTTAAGGAAATCTGGCATTAACGGTTCCAGGAGTCCGGCCCCGGGTTCGATTCCCATCTGCGTCAGGGGTTTTTAATTGAAAATGATTTATATTCTTGGCCTGGGGACTGAGTGTTTGTGTCGTCCCATTCAACAATCTACACGTCCTCCATTCAAATTACACGCAAATCACATGGTGCAAGTAGGGCAAAATATCTCTATAGGTCGACGCCCCGAACAAATAGAATAAAAAACCAGTTTCAGGACATACGGTACCTACCGAGGGACCAGTACTGGAACAAGTCACTGGAGGTTTTATTCTTCATTTTAATGAGGCAATCATGACAAAATACTTCAAAAAGTACGTTTTAATCTGTCGAAGTCATTATTATAACACTTAAAAATATCTGTAGAAAAGGAGAAACAAACTACTTTCCCATTTGCAAAAGATTAAATGAATACAAATATATCTCTCGGTCATGGAAATCCATGAAAGTCTGCTAATTTTAGTTGACCGCCATTCATAAAACTCAGCCTGCACTGTTACTAATGTCACACTTCAGTCTCACATTTGTGACGCTAAGTTCCGTAACACAAATGTCCAGATGGTCCCTAGCTATAGGACATCTTTATGTCAATACACGCTACTAAGCAAAGAAGCAAGGGCCGTACCAATTAAATTGGATTCAGTCCAAACATAGTAGCCGGAGGTAACGGATGGCTAGTAGCTTATACATGTACAGAAACCTTTCTCAAAATTACTAAGGATATACTGAACAGTGATTACGTAAATAATTTTTTCTGACTTCTTCATAACATCGCCAGTTTACAATCATTGACAAGTTTACGCAACGTAAACAGTATTGTACATGATATAAAATGTGCCGACCTGAGTGGCTCAAACGGCTTTCTGATTCCAGTCTCCGGGATTTGAAGGTGCCTCGTCTCGCGGTACATAAAAGTACTCATGGACTAAATTGCGGCATTTTGGCGTCTCTGAGAACCGTCAAAGTAGTTAGTAGGGCGTAAAAACAATATCATTATTGCAATCTGAGGATGTTCCTGCAGAACAAAAGATGTCGTTCTTTGTTTAATAAGGTGTATTTATTCCAACTACGTTATAGTGATATTATTGGTGTTTCCCGCACCTTGAAAAGCTTTAAAGATGCATTAACTAAGTCGACAATGAAAAGTTTGGCTTTCTCATTAATAAAAATGTCATAATACACTTCGAAAACTTGTCTTGAGAACGATTTTCTTAGCAAATGAAAACCAATTCAATAAATGCGTTCTTTGTTATAAAAAAATCTAAACATGTGCTATTTTAACGCTCGAATTAAGGAGCCTTAACTCTTCAAAGGACGCCATTTTCTAAACATAGATCGGAGCGTTAAGTGGTCAGCATGACATCTTGATTCCTGTGTTGGGCCAGGACAATGATAGTTTGAGGATCACAACAGTGTTCACCCAGCGTCCGGCGTGCGGTCAAGGATATTGAAGGCAGCAAACGCAGTCTTGAAATCTAAGCAAACCGGCACTCAACGGTTCCCTCTAGTGAGCTCATTCGGAGTTTTACAGAAAGGCTATTTAGAAGGCAATGACTAACTTAGAGCTGAATTTTAATGCGGCTTTCTTTAAACGTCAATAATTATATCTTATGTTCGGCGGGCTATCATAAATTGGCAACACAAAATGTGTGACCCGATATTACCTAATAACCGTGCAGGCTGTGATGTGAAGTATTGATGGATGGCCATGACTGAGATACATATTATCAAAGAGGGACGCTATAGCACAGATGGTCTATTTGATCTTGGCAGGCTCTGATGTGAAGTACTGATTGATGGTCATATCTGGGAGATATGTTGTCAAAGAGGGGCATTAGAGTCTAGATGGTCGATGTCATGATGCTCGGTGTGATGTGAAGTATTGATGGGTGACCAACACTGATAGGCATATTATCAAAGACGATCGTTAGAGTGCAAGATGGTCGATGTTATCTTGCAGGCTGTGAAGTGAAGTATTGGTGGATGGCCATGCCTAAGAGATATGTTATCAAAAGGAGCGTTAGAATACAGATGCTCGATGTGATCATACAAGTGGTGATGTGAAGTGCTGATGGATGACCATGACTGAGAGACATACAAAAGGCTCTTTCAACAAAGACGCCTCATGCCATCATGTTCTAGAGAACTGACCTTTTCATTCGTGATAGTTGGCACTGAGGCAGTTTACCCCTTTCGATAATCGGAATCCTTCACTTGTCGACTCCAGATTCTGTACAAATGTGTGTCGAAAACGTTTCGTTAAATGTAAATAAATGAATCTTTACCAATTTGAGTTTCATTTATTGAAAGCCATATTTTTGATCATTTGATTTTACCAAAGGAAAATTTGACACCATTTTTGTTAATAGAACTGAAATCAGTTGAGTTTAAATCATAACAAAGTTATTTTACCTACGTGTCACGAACTGGTTTTTACGATTTTCGCAGATGTCGAGGTGCCGGATTGGTCGTACCCCAGGAGTATCTTTACGTACTGGTAACCCTACCGACATGAAGCTGTCATATTTGAGCACCTTTACATTCCACAAACTACCCGGTATTAATAGTATTACTTGCATCGAGCACTCTCAGGATTTCCCCGGTGTTCATTTACATTAGGCTGGATTACTGTCCATGTCTACTGAAACACTATTCATCTTAAACAAGGCTGCAGGTTTGGACCAGTATCTTCTGCAGCTCAATGTGGATGTTCTTCTTGAGGCTTCGTTGGTGGGAAATTTCTGTCAGCAGTCTCAACGCTATGAAAATAATACTGACAACTCAATTCTGATGCCAGATATTTCTATGTCCGAGAGAGGAACACGTGGCTGTACTTATGAATGTTTCTCAGAAGCTGGGTTCGGATATCTGACCTCAAATTTCTTGTTCTTCAGTACAATAACAGGTTCATATTGATTCGTTGTTTTTTTTACTATTATTATGATTGCCCAACTTTGAGGCATTCGGTTCAGAGGGTCCCAGGTTCGATTCCCGGCCGGATCCGAGGCTTCAATCGCGTGTGATCAATTATTCTGGCTAAGGGACCGGTTGTTTCTGTTTGTCCCAACAGGTTCCTCTTCATATTCAGACAACACTCTAAGTTACCAACCAGCACAGAAACACACAATGGTGATTGCATTCCTCCAGGTAAAGTTGGCTTCAGGAAGGGATTTCGGCCGTAAAGAAAGGCCAAGTCCACGCGTGTCACACAGCTCGCATCCGCGTCGCCACAAGGTTTTGGAAAAAGTGTTGGAATTATTATTAATAAATCATTAATTACCACCGTCATGCAAATATTACAGTGAATTCTCTTTCACTTTTCCCCGAAGAACTGAAATCCATGGTTTGTAAAGATTCAGTATATTGTAATGTCTGGCGTTTGTACAAAATTTGAAAAAAGGTGTTTCGGAAGGACTTTAGTGCCTTGAACCCCACTATTCAAGGTAGACTTCAGAAGTTTTCTAAAATTCTCTTATCATGTCGTCTTATGGAACCGATATTTTCCTGTAATGGGCATTGTCGGTAGAGAAAACGAAGCAGAAAATTCACACTCGTACATCTTCTCCAGAACAAAAGCAAAACCCATGGCGCAACAGCCCCGAAGAGCCATGGCCTACCAAGCGACCACTGCTGATCATGATGTGTCGAGTGGTAAGCATGACGAATCATCTCGGAAGTTATTCTTGGCTTCATACATTGTCTCCGCTACACGGAAAAGCATAGAATCTTCGATATGTTTTTGAACTTAGACGACGAAATAGTGAGTAGAAGTTCTTTCCCACTTAGTAGCCTCTTACGACATGCAGTGGGTTCAGATAATTCAGCCTCTGACTCCTCACACAGGGGAGATAAATGATAAATCGTTCCGATAAATTTAAAGAAAAATGAGTGTATCTACAAAAGCATGGCAAGGATCATGAATTGTAGGAAAGTGACATACATTTTAGACTTCGTAATTATATTCTTATTCTTATTCTTATTACTAATCAGCCGTGTGGTGTAGAGGTAGCATGCCTGTCTCTTATTCCCAGGTCCCGGATTCGTTTCCCGGTCAGTTAAAGGATTTTATTTCTGGACTGATGAGTAGAACAGGTTTCACTTGATACGGGGTTTTAAGAAAGAAAGCGCACAGTGAGATGTCGCTACTGACCTCGTGTACATAGACCAACACTGGTTGCTATGGTTACAATGGTGTCGAGTAACTGATAAAGCTAATTCCAGATAGAGGCCACTCCAAAAACTATCCATATTGAAACTGGAAGGAACTGAATATAATCCAGAAGACACCACAATTTACCACAATTCCCGCATAAAATGGTTTAGATGTGGTTGGACTTTGATCAGCCATCGAACATTATGTGACGGTTGTACTCAGAGAAACATTAAATAGTGAACTGATCCTGTCCTTGAGTATGATATCGCATAAGAAACAACACTTTGTAGCAATCAGGATACAGGCAAATGCAGTGATTGAACATCGCGTAACTCACACGGACAACCACATTCTGAAGTAAAGTTCTTTTTCTATATTACAAATTAGTTTAGCTATTTCATTATAAGAAACCAATTTCTAAGGCTTCTGGACTCATTGTTTAGTTTGTTATGTGTATTTCCCGTGTAAAATTAGAATTCTGTCCTTACGTGGTACTGGTTCTTAAGCGACGATATACTACTACAGCCAATAAGTTTGTGTACTGGCGCCTACAGTGCAGGCAACACAGTGTACACCTCGACGATATACTACTACAGCCAATAAGTTTGTGTACTGGCGCCTACAGTGCAGGCAACACAGTGTACACCTCGACGATATACTACTACAGCCAATAAGTTTGCGTACTGGCGCCTACAGTGCAGGCAACACAGTGTACACCTATGTACGTACTGCAGGCAATATGTTCGTAGTTTAGCGCTAACAGTTTAAGGACCACATAGTCCTTTGACCCGCCTTTGCGCGATTTCTTTTTCCATCTTGGAGATCCATCCGATTTCTACTTGATCATCTCGAACGTTTTACTTCCGGATTTGCCTAGTTTTTGGCAGAACCTGAAATTTTCCCGTTGCTCAAACTACGACATTTTCAAGTTCCATCGCTGACATTCAACCACCCTTCATAACAGAGACCGTAGTTCTGTATGTCTCTCGCTGGGTATATCGAAAAACTGTCACGGCAACATTATGTGGTGCAAACTCACCGCTATAGTGCACAACAGTAACACTGGACGACCAGTCCATGAACTTAATGACTCTACTACGTAGATTATGTCCATAGGACTTTGCCATTACTAACAGGTTATCCTAGGAAATGATCTGAATCAAGACTTCCTGTATTTGCTTTTGTTCTTCGTCTTGCTGGACATTTCGCTAATTTAGTGGGATTGGAATTTTACATGAATTTGACCTAGTTTTTCGGCCAGGTGCTTTCCTGACGGCAACATTTTGTGGACAGATGCACTAACTTGCTGCGTGTTTCTCTGGTGGTTGGTATTGTGCAATGTTATACGTATAGCAATAAGAGTGTGTTGGGGTGAACACTAACACCCTAGAGGAATTAACGTTATGCAGTTAAAATGCACAGCCCGTTTGGGAATCGAAACCGGGTCCCTGTAAATCGAATGCTTCATTGCTGAACATTCAGCCAAGGAGGCGGGTATCACTGTATTCTCATAGCTTTAATGAAAATAATGGTTATTAATGTCTTGTATATTTGAATTGAAATTAAATTATTCCCATTCATAAAATGAATTGAAACGGAAAACATCATACGGTATGACTATATACATATTGTTGTTGTTTTTGTTGTTGTTGGTACAATTTTACAAAAATGGCAACAGCTGAACGGTTTTGACACAAGGAGAACGAACTGAAAAAAATCAGCTTCAGAGAATATATTTTTTATACTGGGCTTTAAAATACAACACTGCTTTACAGAAACGTTTAGTGGTTTGCCGATATGATCTCGCGCAAGACTAGTTAACCTACAGTCTTCAAACTCAGTCATGCAGGACTAGGATTAATTATTAATCCTGAGCCAATTTTGAGTTATAACTCCAAATTTTCCTGATTCCCCTAGGAAAATAAAGTTGATAAGTAATGGCTTAAGGGATGGTATATTTTCACATTATACAGAGAACAAACTATCTGGGACAGTTACATATTAAGACTGAACTGAACTTGACAGGCACTGTGTCCCACCAGGTGGAAGGGATGATCACTGGCCGCAGGTGCCACCAGGAGCATTACGATCGATACGTGATTAACCGCCCCGTGGGCACCCATTATTATTCTTGCCGCGATCCGAGAGCGCTCACAATCAATTGTGTGTGTAGCGGAACGCTAATCCCCTTTATGGACTTAGCCACATCAACTGGGTGCTCCTTGAATTAAACACACTCTGGTCTCTCTCGTAATCCAGTCATTACAACACGAGCTTAGCTCGGAGAAAGGTCTTGAATTATATCACAAGTTAAAAATGAGATAGTTCTCATTATTTCTCGCATAAACTACAGGAACAATTGTACAGAAATATGGTGTAGATATATCAAGATCGTTGACATAGTTTAATATCATGTTTACCTGCATACATTAGCTTTATTATACAAAAATCGTTTACATGCTGATGGCATTATGTTCATGAAGTACATTTTATTATACACGTAAACACCTAAGCTGTATATAAATACTAGCTGCCAGCCCCGGCTTCGCTCGGTCTAAGGACAGGAAAGGCTCTGAAGTCCCTTGTCGTTTAACATAGCACATATCTTGTCAAATAATGTCCTACAGACTTGAAAATGATATGTCACTGTGTCATATGGAAGTAACTAAAGTAGCAATGATCTAACGGGGAGAAGCAAATCAAAACAAACTGACGCAATGAAAAACTCCTGTTCATACATTAATGTGTATGACGAATGAATTATTTATATTCCTCAGCCCTGTAAATAGTACTACGTACTACGGTTAATGTGTTCTTGGACTGGCGCTAACTATTCACAATAATTATAATGACAAGCAAATCTAGTAACAATAAGAGTATCTCGGTGGATTAAAACGGTTAATGGGTTTAAAACGTAAACACTCAGGAAGGAAGAAAGATGTATAGGAAATTATATAATGAATTAAGAAGGGAGACTGAACATACTAAGGAAAAGTGGATCAGAGAAACCTGCAGCAAAATAGAACGGTTGGAAAGTGAAGGTAAATATGACATGATGTACAAAAAAGCTATGGAATTAACATTCAAGGATAAAAGGAATGGAAGTGGAATGACTGAGATTAAAACATTGGATGGACAGTTAGTAAGTGAGCCTGAAAGAATTAAGGAACGAGGGAAAGAGTACATAGAATGGTTATATGATTGGAACAGCAGACCAGACGAGAGTAGTATAAATTTGGAGAAGGAAAATGAAATAAATGAAGATCGGATTGGCTTCAGTATATTAGAAGAGGAAATAGAGGCAACTATTAGGGAAATGAAGAATGGGAAAGCAGTTGGTGTAGATGAAATACCAGGTGAACTACTCAAAGTAATGCAGGGGAAAGGAAAGGATATATTTGTAAAACTTTGTCAAAAAATATACTTAAAAGGGAAATAGCCAAAAGACTTTCTGGAAAATATAATAATACCAATAGAAAAAAGGAAAAATAGTAAGAAATGTGAAGAACACAGGATACTAAGTTTAATTTCTCATGCAGCAAAAATACTATTAAGAGCAATAAAGAGAAGGATTTACAGACGAATGGAGAATTATATTGGTGAAGAACAATATGGATTTATGCATGGAGTAGGCACAAGGGATGCCATTGGTTTACTGAAAGTCATAGGAAAAAGATACATAGAGAAGAATAGAAGAGTATACGCAGTCTTTGTAGACTTAGAGAAGGCATTTGACAAAGTGAGGTGGGATAAGCTCTGGGAGATACTTAAAAAACATGGAATGGAATGGAGAGAGAGAAGACTGATGAAGGAATTATATTACAACCAAACAGCAAGAGTGAGAATAAGAGGATAATTAACAGAAGAAATCAGACTGGGGAGAGGTGTTAGACAGGGTTGCTGCTTATCACCAACTTTTTAAAATATTTACTTAGAGGAAATTATTCGTGAATGCTTGGATGGTAAAAGAGGTGTCAATGTTGGGTGTAAGAGAATTGAATGTATAAGATTTGCTGATGATATGGCAGTGATAGCTGAAAATGTGAAGGACCTCTGCAAAATACTGAGAGAATTAAACAAAAAGTCTGAAGAGTATGGAATGAGCATAACAAAAAGAAAACCAAATTCATGATACTTGGAGGTAAAGGTGAAAAAGCGACAATCAAGATAGGGGGAGAAATTATTGAACAGGTGAATAAGTTTAAGTATCTTGGAAGTATTGTGACTGAAAACCTTCACTCTATAACAGACATAAAAGCTCGAATTGCCTTGGCCAAGGAAAGCTTCAACAAGAAGAAAATACTGTTTTGTGGCCCGCTAGAAAAATATCTGAGGAAGAGGCTTGCAAGGTGTTACATATGGAGTGTAGCTCTATATTTCGCTGAAACATGGACATTAAGGAAGGAAGAACAGAGAAGCATAGAGGTATTTCAGATATGGATTTGGCGAAGAATTGAAGGTGTAAAGTGGGAAGATAAAATATCAAATGAGGAAGTTCTGAAGAGAATGGGAGAAGTGAGGAGCATGCTGACCGTAAACCGAAATAGGAAGAAAAACTGGATAGGGCATAATCTAAGACACAACACTTTACTACGAATAGCAATTGAAGGGATGATAAAAGGAAAACGAGGAAGAGGAAGGACACGATATCAGTTATTAGACAGCATTAGAAAAAGACAGGAAGATTATGCAGAAGTGAAGAAAAGGGCACAAGGTCGAGAGATATGGAGGTCACAGCCATGATTGGACCTGCCGAATGGCAGAACAACCTATGATGATGATGATGATGGGTTTAAAACATTTAAACAGAATGTGTTATAAATAGTGAAATTAACACGCGATAAGAGTACGTAAATGTAAATCTAGCAACCATATGAGTATGTCGGAAATAATTATACTGACAAGAATATAGAAATGTGGTTCAAGAAGCAGTAACTATGACGGCATGTTAAATATAGCTATGAATTTCAAACGTTTACACGGAATCTCACCGCGGCATTGCTTGCACTCACGCACGTGCCTATTTCGAACATCACACCTGTTTTCTATTGCAGAATACTTGGTCTGAAGTTACCATGGCTACGGTAGTTCATTCTATTCCTAGAGAGGGGGTAGTATGGTGCCAATATCTCAGGAACGGTTAGTTTTAACACTAGAACAGCTGAGAATCGTACATTTCTGGAACAGCGGTAAGGATTCCTATTGATCCATCATAAGAAAGCTTGGAAATGTTCAAATTAGAACTCAATAAGAGGTGTACTTCCTTCTACTGTGTTTTATTTATTTTACACGCACACCTGACCTTTTTTATTCCCGATGGACATATTCATAATCACAAACAACTGCATCGTGTTTCTGGTCCTCTTAGGAGTTTTCAGAAAATTTACCAACTGAACACATTTTGTTAGTTAGTTGCCCACATTGAAATAATTACGTTTTCAAAAATGCTTTAAGAAAATTAAAAACTATCTAAACCAATTTTTCTCACACAACTTCTACTTTCCGTGCACATTTTCCGCACACTGCTTTGAGGCACTTGCTGCAGGCATCGCTAGACTTGTTACCTTTGGCACTTGGTCGGCTTTTTAAATGAACATGACCATACACGCTCCTATTGTTGCCATTGCTCTTCCTGTCTTGCTGGTTCACTTCCCAGATGGAGGATGAGCTTCTTCCGCAGTATCTTCCTACCCATTGCTTGCTTGTAAATGACCCGAGTATTGATAGCTGTTAGGTCTAGGATATTGTAAAAGACATGCCTTGGCCACCTCCTGCATGCACCCTTAGTGGTATATTTACGAGATATTTGGTCCACGTCAACTACCCCGTGATTCGTGCCATTGTAGTTGCAGTTTCTGGCTTTTTCTTTTGTTCTATGTTCATTGTTACTTGAACACACCGTGTGCTAAGAAGAAGGATGTTCTTTTTCTTCATTCCTTGGTACACTGTCAAGGTGCACTGTGTGTTCCCAGTCTGTCGCAAGATTGTTATTGAGTTTGAATACAAGACCGGTTCCGTCTCGACCGACCATCTTCACTGATGAAAGACCTAACTGAGATTGAGATATCTGAGGGGAGTTCAGAGGCAGATTATCACTTTCGACTTCTCCTGCTCATAGTTAATACTCTGTCCCATTACGATCGTTCTCACTAGTCTCGGTTGCCTCTAGCAAAAATTCACCATCTGAATCGGATAGTTCATTTTGAGATTCAATAATGGAATTTTCTAGCAAACGAGGGAACGGAGATGGATGTTCAAATTTCTTGTCGGGAGGCTTACGTGCTGGGTCCTAAAAGGCAAGTATACACAATTTGCTTGAGATTGGTGGAACTGTATGGATTTGTATAAGCAACGAACACGTGGACAAACATTCTGCTTTATATAGAGAGAAGAACACACAGAGGGTATTGTAACTATTTAGCTCGTGGTTGCAGAGCTCGGATTTTCACGCAGTAGTAGGCTAGAATATAATGTAAGTGAAGCGAGAAAAGAGTGTACTCTAGCCTGCACAACGGTTACGCGAGAAGCTTTGCATAAAACGTAGGGGCACGGTCCATCAGAACCCCTACACTTTATGTTACTCGCCCTATGTTACGGACGGGCGGGGTAAACGACACATCCTAAAACCCAAATTAGTTTACATTTTAACAAATTACTGCGTAATAGCCTATTATTGACAATAGCGCACTCAAACACGTTTATTTGCTGTAAATTCGTGCTTTAGTTCTCTTCAGTAATAATGTTGTTATTATTCTAAGCGATTGATACCCCACTCTTAGGCAGACCCCTCTCTTAATTGTTTCCATTGAACTCGATCTCAGACTGTCGTGGCCATCATGATCCCACGTGGACCTTCTGCTCGTCACGCCATCTCCTTCTCTGCCCCCCCCCCCACACAATTCGTCTTAGTTTCTTCAGCGGTATCCATTCTGTGATTATCTCACTCCATCTGTTATCTGGACTTCTCATGACGTGTATTTTCTATTTTCATTTCACGGACTTTGCTTCAATCAAGGCGTTTTAATACCAGTTCTGCTACGTAAGTGCGTATTTCTGATTCCATCGATCCGACTTGCGTTCAGAAATCTTTTCTCTATTTAAATGACACTTCTTTAATTGTACCAGTAATGGCGTTGTTCTCCTTGCGTGCATAAAGAATTCTGTTCCTGCAAAAACGTCTACATATATTTTAGTATGTGATTGTAGAATATCTATTACCAACCATGTCTGGATAACTTTGTAAAAGTTTCTTTCTTCTTGTTTCTGATTCTAAAGATTATTATTCACTCCTCCCATTCTTGAGCTTTTTAAATTTCGTTGCTTTGGTTATAATCTACTACTTATTATTTCTTGTACCTAATCGTGTATAATTGTTATAAATTTGTCAGTTGTTGCTACCTGTTTCGTGCGTTACCCCTTCCAATAGACTTTTAGCTCTTATGGACCTTGTGTTCAAATAAATAAATAAATAAATAAATAAATAAATAAATAAATAAATAAATAAATAAATAAATAAATAAATAAATAAATAAATAAATAAATAAATAAATAAATAAATAAATAAATAAATAAATAAATAAATAAATAAATAAATAAATAAATAAATAAATAAATAAATATCGTAATGTTAACAACATGCCTATTTCATTTTAAACAGTGTATTTTACTATTATATTTCAAGAATGTGAGTATTCGATTTTCAATTATTGATTCAAGATACATATAGTATATTGGTATCGAGTAACAATCAATCAAAACCAAACCAAACCCCATGGCACAACCGTCCCGTAGGGCACTGGCCTATCAAACGACCGCTGCTGAGCCCGAAGACCTGCAGATTGCGGGATGTCGTGTGGTCAGCACGACGAAACCTCTCGGCCGTTATTCTTGGCCTTCTAGACTGGGGTCGATATCTCACCGTCAGTTAGCTCCTCAGTTGTAATCCCCTACCTGGCCTGGAATCAACCCCGGGGCCTCCGGGTAAGAGGCAGGTACACTACCACTTCAACAGCGGGCCTGCTTCCAGACAACTGTGCATTTACTAAATTAATCTTTGTTCCTTCTTAAGAGAAATAACTGACCAACTCACCATATACGCTGCTTTGACTGACGAGCAATTAGCACTTGTTGTATCGTGGTAGCTTGTCTGGACCCAACTAACTCATTCAACTAGAGAATTAAATGTGGACTCAAATCAACAATTACATAAGCTCCTAAGTGTTCATATGTCACTCTATATCACACAATTGAGCTTCATTACAGGGTCAATGTCAAATGCCACCCACTCCCTGGCACTGCTACACCAGCGAAGTATTTACGGCTCAATAAAACGCAGCTTGCATCCATTAGCTAAAAGGATAGTGAAATAAATCAATTACTAGAGCATCTCATTTCGTATTCGTAGAGTTATAAAATCCTCTGCTGGCCATAAATAGAGTATAACTCCAATAAAACGCTCTTCAAGGGATCACATGTCAACTGTGTATTAGCCAGGGTCGCGTGTTTAGCAACAGGAAACCAACAGTATTTACAGTATGAGAGATCTTCAGAATATTGCTGAGTTATAGGACTTATGCAGTTATATCCTCCAAA
The DNA here is from genome assembly GCF_040414725.1 of Anabrus simplex. Lineage (NCBI taxonomy): Eukaryota > Metazoa > Arthropoda > Insecta > Orthoptera > Tettigoniidae > Anabrus > Anabrus simplex. Next base: position 422,251,560 of record NC_090269.1, on the reverse strand, counting down.
TGCTGCATTTTACATCCCTACACTGCATACTGCCAATGACGTAGCTGCAGTGATTGAATCACAATTCTTCATTGTCATGCATATTATTTCAGTAATGCAGATCCCTTTTGCGGCGCTCACAAGTAACCGACCGTGACAAATGAATATTAAAAGAAAGAGAATAGACATTAGCAGTGACGAATTGCACTCGCATTTCATAAATATCGATAATTCCTTTACCATATGAGTTTAAAAATATTGTACGGAGTGTGCGATTTGCAAATACAGTTGCCGTAAGAAAATATGCACCATCATTGATGTCCACCTCACTTTTGGCCGCTGGGATGCCTGTTTTAGGTCATTATAATGTGCTGTGGTTATCAGTTAAGGAAACAATGATAGCAAAACCAAAACTTACTTCCGGATCATTCGTCAGTATAATAATGCACTTGCATTTGCTTCCGTTCAAGTGGATACCATAAATATTTAAAAAAATCAAAGATTACACGAAGTGGTAAGTAAGACTGTCTAATATTGCAATGATATGTATATTCCTTAGTTCACCAGGGGGCTACAATACCACATACTTTATGAACATGCGAGATTTCTCGCACGGGACCACCAGTTGTTTTTAATGTTGACGATGGGTTCAAGGACGTAACGTTAGGGCCTGCACCCTAGAATTTATGCTACTCTCGTTACATCACTGAAGAACGGCCTCGACGACATCTCGTAGCAGCCAAAGTAGTCTGCATTCTAACCTATTAGTGACTAATTACCCGAACTTGAGAACAGTGTTGTTACCAAATGATTCCTGATTTATCTGACAAAGAAAATGCAGGTCGTTTAAAACTCATTTTTATCACACCTACACTTCAGTACAGATTGACAACATGAAATTGACAAACAACGTTTCCCACAACCAAGCGATGTGAGTGTTAGAGAGAAGGTTTGATCACGATATTGTTCTGTACATATAGTCTTAAGAATGAGGTAGCAGGACCATTGCTTTGCAAAGCCAGCAACTAAGGGGTGCAAATTCTTTACAAGCGTACGACCCCAGATTAGGTATTGCAAATTTATCATTTCTTCCAGGAATTGCTGAAAATTAATTTAAATTATTCCATGAATGAAGCGTAATAGAAGGTATTCCAGAGCAATATAGGGGGAAAATTTTAAAGGTTGCCTGTGTAGGATGTCCGGAAACATCAGAAGAAACGTGCATTATGTGAGATATAGTATTATGTTGCACGGTTTACAGGGGCTCCCTGTATCAAAATACAATGAAGGAAACAAGGTAAGTTTCACAGAACAAATTTATTTTGCAGTAGGCCCTGCTTATGATGATGCAGATCTGTCAGAATCCACAATGTCAAATAACATAACAAGAGTGTGAACAAATTAAATATTTGGCGCATCTGTTTACTAATGGAATGTTATAGATAGGCGCCCATTTAAATTCATGAGTCTGGAAAGGACTTTCTATCTTTGGTAGGGCACGGTATTTCTCCAGCGAGGTAAATAATAATAATAATAATAATAATAATAATAATAATAATAATAATAATAATAATAATAATAATAATAATAAAACTGAACCTTGTGTTGGACGATTTGTGGGGGGGGGGGAGTGTATTCTTATTGGCGTAGTAACTGAGTGAAAAACTATTATAGATTCATCTTGTGCAGCATGGGTGATTGATAAATATTTGTATGAATAATAATAATAATAATAATAATAATAATAATAATAATAATAATAATAATAATAACAACAACAATAAAACGTGGGAAATCATAAGAAAGCTTGGAATCAAGAATATGACTCTAGAAAAATATGGTGGACATTTTCAAGAGATCTAGTGATTGCAATTAATGATCACATAAACTACTCCGAAATGATAATCATTTTGTATTTTCTTAATTTTCACTGTTTTACAAATTTTCGGCTATCATTCTAAAATTTATCATCCTTGTGCTCATTCACGAACTGTGAACTGATGTCACTCGAAAAGTTATTATTATTATTATTATTATTATTATTATTATTAGTAGTAGTAGTAGTACTAGTAGTACTAGTAGTACTAGTAGCAGCATTGTACCGCTAGGTACACCCACCTCCTTCATTCAAATGAAGCGACTTGAAGAATGCCATCTTCAATACATACTTGCAACAACTTGTGCAAGAAATTTGGAGTTTTCTTCACATATGTCTCTACCAAAAACGTATGTTATGCCCTCTAGTGTGAAGAATAACTATTAAAATACTAAAGTATTTTTTTTATTTTGAGGTTTACTACACTGAATTGCTGTATGTTAAAGTTGTCAACAATTCTTTCCGCCAACTTCAAAATTGAACAATAGGAAATTTTGTATGTGTATTTTTCCACCAATAATTTTCACCTTCTACATATTTGATTATCCATAAAAAGTGGGGGTGTATCGGGCCTTAGCATAGAGCTCTCTAGGACCTTCCTCTCGGGTATAAAAGCTGGTACCTTTTCGAGCCACCTTGTCTTATTGATCGTCCAGTTTACTGAGAGTGTGCTAATAGAGAAGGTGGAGGCGTCTCGCCCTTCATCGAGCTTTACAACAAATTAAGGAAATGGAAGCTATTTAATAACTATATGATAGCCTCTGAAAGCTAGCTCGAGGGGAAGGTTCCCTATGATTAATAATGTAACCTTAAATTTACAGTCTTCTAAAATGTAAATTACTACTGTAAATTTCAAACAAGCCGAAAAGCACTTAGCTTAAATTCGGGAATAGAGAATGCGACACCCTCTAGAGTTCCCTATCAACTTGACTTCGGCGTGACTATGATTTTGTAACCATTTTCTGTCGGTAACTTAAATGTTCTCCCTCTAGTCACCTCAGTAGTATAGGATTAGCCTCTGTAACGTAGGGCAATGAGCCCAACTAGGGCTTTAGGCTTCTAAGTGTAAGTTTCAAGGATTGCAAGTGTCCGCCTCAGCATCATATTGATTTTTGAGCCAGTAACTTTAACCTGTGATTTTTTCCTTCCCACAAAGGCCCGGTAGAGTGAATATTCGATACTCCTGTAGAATTCAATCATTTATTTTAAGTGGTTAGACTGTTGAGTGTTTAAGGCAATGAATTGTGTTTGAATTGTAAAGCGTAGGGTGTGCCTCGGGAGGCCTGGAAAGTGTAAATTTTAGTGGGCAAACATACTCTGGTTGTAAAGGTTCGGAGCGCAGTCTCCTAGATAAATTCATGGAGCAAAGATGCTCTTTCTATCTTTGTAGAAGAGGTAGTATACTCTGTAAAGGAAATTGGGAGACCTGTCTCCTTGACTATTGAATGGATGGAGCCATAGTGCTTAAGTAACGTTTATAAGATTTGGAGCATTAAGCTCGTATTATTAATCGGCAATTTTGTTGATGTTTCCTATCTTGTATCTAAGCTAACGAGCTAGTTTTGTACCTGAAATCTTGTTTCGTCGCTGAGCGACTTGTTTTGTTGAAATTTAGCTTCTAAAAAGGCAGCCCAAAAGAAATATAAATCTAATTTTAAACCTTTTAATAAATCTTTTGATTGTAGTAGATAGACCCATTCATGCCCGCACCTTCCTTCACCTGTGTGATCCAAAAAACACGGTAACAGTTATTATTATTATTATTATTATTATTATTATTATTATTATTTATATATTTATTTAATTATTTATCTATTTATGAATTTTTAATGGAGTGTGGCTTCCGAAGAGGCCTGTATACTGCATGACGTATACATAGCAGAACAAGAAAACAATAGAACTCCAACGGCCAGACTAACGGACAACATTTTGGATGCCCGGCGAGAGACTGCAGGAGCTGGAAATATACGTTTGAAGCAAGCATGACGAGCGCGATATGCTGGACCAATGATATGATAGAGCCACCGCCATTTTGGCTAGGCATTAGCCTATGAGAGTGATGGCCACAGTCGAGCATACAACGGCGTCTTAGAGGACGAATTAATAAAAGCGATGAGCGCGTGGGCTAACTACCTTATTATTCGGCGAGATTCTGAGCAGGTAAAATCCAGAGAAGTATTATTTACTCCAGTGCGGGTCAGAACATATGTTTCATGATCGTGTGGAGACTTGAACTTTGGTTTAAGATGCTGAGTCTGCATTCCAATTATTCAAGATGTTAAGCTTTTGAGAATGTCTTTCATTTTTTTAATTTCCAGAGGGAGAGAACAGTTTTATTTGATAATTTCGAATACATAGTAGCCGGCCTGTGTAGTTTTCCGAGGGCATCAACTTTACAATTTCCAGTCTTGCATATACATGGGAAATATCTGAACAAGTTATGGTGAGACAAGAGGATTTGTTCCGCTAGGCTGAATGAGAACTGGTTTCACGGTCGGTGTAAATTAACCCTGCCGTAGTACTCTGGTAACCGGCAGGTTAATATTGACCTAATTTCTATATCGTGAACGGGGGATGTTTTAGACGACATCCAGAAGCAGAAGCAGCGACGGAATATAGAACATCACTTTTCTACGCCAGGATGGAGACCAAAAGACGGATCAAAATCTTATCTGAAGGCATCGTCATCGATATGGCTGGCTAAAACACCATGGGGGCCAGCTGTTCCTAAGGTAGGCGTCTAAATGAGTCAGCGAAATAGATGATTACAGAATTTTCAATGCAATTATGAGAGTGTGAACGTGTTTTAATGTTGCAAAAGGGGACAGGCTAGTTTTATATTTAATTTCAGTAAATTGTGTTTTTGTCTGGAAGGACGACGTCCTATTTAAAGTAATTGTTAGTAAGCTTGTTAATGGAAATATAATTGTAACGTAAATGTGGACCGATTGCATAAGGAAGCAGCTTGCCTTTCATTTTATGCAGATTTTTAGCTGAGTGGTTAGCGTCATTTCTTTTACGAGTCAGTTTCTTACTTTGCCCCATTTATTTTGATTTGTTTTGCTTTGATGTTTGAGACGCAGTGTAAGTCTCTGGGCTTAAATGTAGATGTAAATAAGGATTTAAATTAAAGTCAGGAAGGACTAGATTATGGTATTATTAATGGGAGCTCAAAGTGTACGGAAATATGCCGTCACGTTTTCTGGGATTTCTTGCGTGATGTTTGAATGAGTATGTGTGAGATGGTGGAGTTTGGATCTACAAATTTCGATAGCTTTATCTTCACGATCATTTTGAATTACAAGATGAGCGTAAATTCGTGTCTGATTCACGAGTTCCACGAACGCAGTTCCGTATTTCAACTTCCGAATAATTAGAATCAATTTTATATAAAATTTATAATTATTGATGCGAGATTCTCGAGTTGTAAGATTGAGATGTATCAGTAACTTTCGGATGTTCAAAATATGATCGTTTGTCTATTTGGCAATTTCCTACTTTCAGATTATGATATTTATTACAGAGTTAGCTGATTTATTATTCACGTTTAACTTGACGAGCGCGAGTGATTTGATATGGGACCAGCGCGGCCTTGCTTCATTTCACACGAGCGAATATTAGACGACGTCATTTTATATATTTTGTCAGTTTTGACAACTTTAGGACAATATATATAATTTTGTGTGATTTTGAGTAAGAGGACGCGTTCCTCATTTGAAAGACTTACTTTTTATGTTTGTGAGACTTGCCTCGGGTAGACTGTTGAGCAGCGTGTGTTAAGCGTTGGACCCTGTATTCTTCATTTTGGCTGCTTTATTTTGGGAGACTGAATCTCCGCTTTTGTGTCACTCCGCCGTGTGTTGGCGAGGGTGATAAATGTGTCTACCGGGGAGGGTTTTATTTTAGTGGCCTATACGTCGTGATTTTATTGATTTTTTTGTCCATGTCACTACGGGTGTTGCAGTAGACGCGATTTTTATATCGCGACGTTTAGTTTAGAATTTCTTGTATGATATGACCACGCTGAGGAATATTTTGTGTCATGTAATCCTTTATGGGAACCAACGTTGGTGGTGCACGTCTTTCTATATGACGCCCAAGGGCGGCCAGCGCATCTGGATCTGGGAGGATGATGACGACGGACGTAGCCTACTCCTGACCATCTCAGTTTTTTAAAATACCTCCCTATATTGTGTTGTTGCTTTAAATAGTTTATATAGGCCACTGTTTACTCATTTTGACAGCATTAAGTAATCAGATTTATTTTCGTGTGACCTTTAGTGCCGGGAGTGTCCGAGGACACGTACTACTCGCCTGGTGCACGTTGAATTATGTGTTGAAAGTTAAAGCCTACTCTGTTTTTTATGAATTTGTGTCATGTGATTTATTTCAGGAATCCACATTGATTTGTGCGTGTTGATATAAAGTCCACCAGTTGATTGATTTTGTATCATGTATTTTATTTTAGGAACCTACGTTGAATATGATATGTTCCTTAAAGTGTAATATTATGTTTCCTTATATTTTCCAACGGGATTCTGATTGAATGAGAGTTGCATGAATGCCGCATGCTTTCTTGGTGAGCCCTGGAAAATAGGACCTCATGTTTTTGTGTCTTTGGTTATATATATTTGCCATTTATGTGATTTTGTTGTGTGTGATTCTGATCCACTGTATTTTATTGTGATCATGAGATTGCTCATGATTCAGGGTGTATGCATTTGTGCGTAGGATGTCTTACCACTCAGCGTGTTATACATTGTACTGTTAGATTAGTTTTGCCTCCCTTTTGCGCATTTAATCACGTGTTTTTTAATGTGAGGGACCCCCGCTGTAATGCCAAATGTGCAGTAAATGGGGACGCACTCATCTACAGTTCAAAGTGTTAACAAAAAGTAAAGCCAGGAGCGTTGTGCGAGCACGCAAGCCAATGTGTTAAAATTAATGAAACTTCAAGATTTGATTTGATAGGTATGTGTGTCGGCCTTCAATTATATATTTGTATGATTCTCAAGATGGAGTTAATCAAGCTGTAAGAAAAACTGGTAGTCATGAAAAAATTTGAAACATTTGATACATTTTGCCATTTTTTTTTAGTTTTCCCTGTTTATCTTAATAAACAGATTTTCCTCCAAAATCTGACGTCATGCTTCGCCTTGCTTTATTTGTAGCTTTTTTTTTACAAGTTGCTTTACGTCGCACCGACTCAGATTGGAAGCGGCCGTGGCCTTAATTATGGTACAGCCCCAGCATTTGTCAGGTGTGAAAAAGGGAAACCACGGAAAACCATCTTTAGGGCTGCCGACAGTGGGGTTCGAACCCACTATCTCTCGAATACTGGATACTTCAGCGACTGAAGCTATCGAGCTCGGTATTTGCAACTTTTAGTTGATCTCACCGTGTCCATATTATTTATATGTTCCCCATCAAATCCAGGGTGTATGCAATTTTAGGCAATTTTTTATCATAGTTCGAACTGAGCACCCCTGGGAGCGGCTGACAAGTCTGGGGCAAATTATCTTGATGGATTTATTGCGAGAAATTCTCACGTGCCACACTTCCTTCATAATGTAACTTTGGTTGGTTTTCCCTTGGACTCAGCGAGGGCTCCTATCTCTACCTCCTCAAGGGCAGTATCCCTGAGCATGAGACATTCGGTCGGGGGATACAACTGGGGAGGACGACCAGTACCTCGCCCAGGTGGCCTCACCTACTATGCTGGACAAGAGCCTTGTAGGGGGATGGGAAGATTCGAAGGGATATACAAGGAAGGCGGAAGGAAGTGGCCGTGGCCTTAAGTTAGGTGCCATCCCAGCATTTGCCCGGAGGAGAAGTGGGGAAACCACGGAAAATCACTTAGAGAATGGCTGAGGTGGGAATCGAACGCACCGCTACTCGGTTGACTTCCCGAGGCTGAGTGGATCCCGTTACAGCCCTGGTGTCACTTTTCAAATTTCGTAGCAGAGCCCGGAATTGATCCTATCCTCACCGCTAGATGGTGGCCTCATTCATTCCATTCCTGACGCGGTCGAATGACTGGAAACAGCCTGTGGATTTTCATTTCATTATAGAGGACCCGCGCTGCTCCTCAGCAATCGTTATAAATAGATCAGATAACTCGTCATCGTAAGACTGTCGTAGTCTTATTAATTTGCCTGCCCTTTCCAATGGTTTTATGAAGGTTTATTAAGAAGCGCTTCACGGTGTGTCGTAGTTTATCCAGAATTCATCCATTCTGACGTCATAATGCCGTGTATTTGGTAAAAATCGATCCATATATTCGATTTTTATCCTGCAGTTCGTAATGTAAAGCTTGTTACTGTGTCATAGCTGGCAATCGCAGTTCTTTTATGTAGAACGGTTGTCTTGTTAGCTCATGGGTTAACATCGAAGGAGCGGTTTCTTTTGCCTGGCAGAGAACTTTTTAAAGATACATGGCCTTCACTCTTTCGATTGCAGCTAAGTTATCCTTCGATAGGTGTTCCCAGATAATGTTTAAATGGTGTGTATGATGGGGTCTGTTTGTACGTAGACATTTTTACTCTTAGTAGCATTGAATTGAATATTAAATTTTCACGACCGCATTGTAATCGAAATGGACTTTCAACCTATTAGGTCATGTTCCATACATAGTACGTGTTACTTAATTCCGTGTGGCTATTTCTAGCCGAGTGCAGCCCTTGTAAGGCAGCCCCTCCGGCGAGGGTGGGCGGCATCTGCCATGTGTAGGTAACTGCGTGTTATTGTGGTGGAGGATAGTGTTAAGTGTGGTGTGTGAGATGCAGGGATGTTGGGGACAGCACAAACACCCAGCCCCCGGGCCAATGGAATTAACCAATGAAGGTTAAAATCCCCGACCCGGACGGGAATCGAACCCAGGAACCTCTGAACCGAAGGCCAGTACGCTGACCATTCAGCCAACGAGTCGGACGTAGTACGTGTTGAAGAGATGTTAATTACAGAACAAAAGTGGCCAACAGGACAGAGTGGTATCCAAACCCACAACCTCCCGATTTCGCGTCGGTTGTTCTACCAACAGAACAAAGATAACCTTCGCCACCATAGTTCAATTGGTAGGTTGTTGTTTCCCATGCCACTGGTGTCCGGTTGGCCATTGTTGTTCTGTATATAAAATCTCTTAAACATGTACTAAATGTATGTAGCACGACCTAATAGGTTGAAAGTCGATTTCGATTATTAGAGACGCTCTGCCATCTGTTGAATATATTTGGAAGCTGGTAAAGGTTAGAGAATCAAAGAGTATCTAGCACGGAATAGTATTCTTCGGCTTGATATGTAGTAATCAAACATGGCTGCATGCAGTATCATAACTAAGGATGAAAATAACATATATCAGAATGTACCGGGAGGTACACCTCTACGCCGCGCATTCAAATTCAGCGCCTGATGAACTCCTCTATTGGTGAAACAGTGAAAACCAACTTGGAACTATACTCAGAGGATGTCACCACAGAAATATGATGTAATTTTGTTATTGTACTGTTTCCTAACCTGAGTGAATTTCCACTTGTTTTGTTTGACATTCATCAAGACGTTTGGACATTCTTCCACAGAGGACACCACTAAAAACTATGTTCATGCACCCTGGTGCGAGGTATAAGAAGTTATCATTCAAAGAAGTTTTGTAATCAAAGTTTTTTCTGATTGATGTTCATTTATATTAGGGTTGCCAATTTTTCCTTTTTATTTCAGCCAGTTTTGAATCTAGCCAATCCCAAATTTCTGTAATTAATTTTCAACCTATCACAGTCTTCTTCTTCTTCTTCTTCTATTTTGAGTGTAACTTTTAAATTGACCAATAAAATTGAGAGGGTGTGGCTGGTTTATTCGTGAAAGATCTAGAACATTCCCTGAGGGTTTATAAACTGCGGCTTTGCACGTCTCTTGGCCACTTGATCGTCATCTTATTGAGTGTATGTGTCAAATCAGGAGGCGGGGGGCCTCTTTCATCGGTCAGCAGTACATCTACAAGGTAATGGCCACATAACATCTTTCTTTCTTGGTACTTCGGCAGTTTAACCCGAAGGAAAGGTCCGAATCTTTAACTATGTAACCAACTTTTCTAAAAGGTAAATCATCTTTCGGCTAATGTAAAAACTTCGTAAACTCTTTAACTGTAAATTGGGGATAGAGAGTGAATTACCCTCTCGAGCTCCCCTTCATCTTGGTTTGAGGTGACTACGTTTATAACTGTTTTTCATTCTGTAATGTGGTAAATTACTTCCAATACGAGTCACCTCAGTAGTTTGGGAATAGCCCCTGTTTCACCGGCCTAGTGCCCCTTAGGTTTTTAAGTTTTCACTATCTTGGAGCACTGTACGCCTCCATTCAATTTGTCTTTCGGGCCATCTACTTAACCTGTTCTTTCTTCAAAGGCCCTGTAGGTTGGGTACTAGATACCCCTGTATAACATTGCATTTCAATTTGTAAGTTGTGCCTCGATGGCGAGTGATGGTAATTTTCTGATATTGCCTTGAATAGGCTAGAAGAAAATGAGAGCTTGTTAGCTCTTTTTCAATTTTGTGATTATAACGAGTGCCTCTGGAAGGCTAGACATTGTATTTTGGGAGTTTGTGCTCCATGAATTAGGGGGATTTCCACCCTTGAGTAAATTTGTGCTCTTTGTAAATTTGAGCTTGTAGCTCAGGAAATGTAAAGATAGAGGATTAAAGCCCAAGGTGTTAAGGTTCTGAATCTTGGATTTTTTTCCCAATCTTGGTTAATGTTTGCTACTTGTACCTGTAAAAATTGTTAAATTTTGAGTTCTGAAAATGTAACCTTCAGTTTAAGCTTTTAATTAATTTTGACATTATAGTTAGACCCATTCACCCCAGCACCTTCTTTAACGTCTTTCTGCTCCACGGGTAACCCCGTAACACAGAATATTAATGAAAGTATTAGTGAAATGTATTACGGGTTAGGGTAAGCCTTCACCTGCAATTATTGGAATTATCATTTAATGATTTGATTTTATGATTACTCAAAGTTGGCTGAACTTAGAGACATGTCAATGTCTCATGATTCATCGGCAGGTAATTTCGGAGAAAATAAAACAAAAATAAAGCAAATCGGTCGAGTAGAACAGACGGACGGATTTTCCAAACCTGGTTTTGTAAACCCTTTTAATATATAGATTATTATTATAATAAATCATATAGTACATAAGTCCCACCGGAAGGAATATAACAGCCAGTTCCGCTGTGTGGGGGAGGCTCGTCCTGCACCTGTGGAGGAAATGTAAACACATGGTACGGGAAGCTGCTCTGAGTTACCATGGGAACAGTCTCTAGCGCAAGTGACCGACTGAGCTTACTGCACCTTGTAGCAGAAGACGGGAGGAGTTGTAACTGAGTGCACATAACTCGTGCAGCATGTATGAATCAGATCACATTAATTCGAATTGTCGTGATGACCTTTTCACCACTCAGTCATACATTTTGATGTTATGTAAAGCACTGAACTTCCTAGACGAATAGTGAAAATTCCTATTCCTGTTTCTTGGTAAATGCAAATTTCAATTTAATCGAGTAAAGGGAACATGGTTTGATGACACACAAATTCTTAAATGCGCTCCTATTACTCAATGATTTTGAAAGCATTCCTTAGCAGATAAAGTAGGGTCCCCAAACTACGAAAAAGAAAACCCGTAAAATTAAGCAATTTCCTCAATTGTGCCGAAAATTTAAGGGCTAAAGGGAGCGGAAATTGTGAGTCTTGGATAGTTATATCAAAATAAGGAAAACGAATTTCGAACTCCGGATTAAATGCATTTTTGGAAAAACAACCTTAAATCGCTTGTTTCTTTACACGCTTTCTTTTTTTACTCAAATCCTAATCAAATTTACTGTAATTCGTTCCTTGGTTCAATACCCTCAGGCGATTTTTTCGATTTTTGAAAAAGTGCAAACTGAATATGGTTATAAGTGAAACTGCATTGACTCACAGTAGCGCTCGTAGTGGTGCTTAAGGGAAACACTTCATTGAGTCACATTAGCGCACGTAGTGGTGCTTAAGGGAAACAATGCAATGAGTCACATTAGCGTTCGTAGTGGTAGAAAAAGGCAAAATGCTAATCTATGAGCCGTTAAAGCGATGATTAAGAAAAGGATTGTGATTTTTAAGAATAAATAAAGAATATATTCTGATACTTTGTTATATTTTATTTAGCTAAAATTCGTAGCTCATATGCTTAGGATGTTATCAATATTGAGTTGCTTGTTTGAAGGATTAGAACTGTGGATTTTAAAGTAGAAGTATAACTAGGCAACTACTCCATCTTACTGAAATCGGAGGGGAAAAATGATGAAAAGAAACGTAAGAGATATGAAGGACGTGAAAATGAAGGAATCCGTGGACGTGAGGAAAACGCATTAAAACCTGGAAAATTTCCGTAAAATCAGCACACAAGGTAAATACGTTTCACCAGCAGCGTCTGAGACACTGCCACCACGCTACTAGTGAAGAAGTATTCTTCGTAGCCTACATAATATCCTTGCCGAAAGAAGACCACGATTTACGAGGAATGTTCCGAGGTTGGGTGATGAAAAGCTTTCGGACACGGCTGTGAAAACCACCAGTAGAGGTGCGTTCAAAGGGGATCTTGAGATAAAGAGTGACGCTAAGATTATTATGTAATTTAAAAGCGCGAAGTATGTGCAAAAATGTAGTAAATATCACTCAAATATGTAATATTCATAAATTATGTAATTAAGTTTTAGTAGTAATAAAATATGTGATAGTATTAATGCACTAAATCAACACTAAATTTTATTATGACTGATGGTTATGATATGAGACAATACAATTGAGGCGGTCGACATAAAAAGGGCACATAGACTTACGGGCCCATTTTACTTAGAATGCATAGGTTTGTCCGATATTTTCTCTACTTAATAATGGCAAAAGATTCAGCGGGATACGTTCAAAACTGATATTGTGACACCTGTTTAAAGTTTCACAGTTCGTGGTCACAGCTTTGGAGTTATCAGACAGTACATGAACCAGAAAGAAGTGACTGGGAATGCCAAGTCTTACCTTAATGTGCTGCAGAAACCTTTCTCCATTTTAGAAGTTACAATCGATGTGAACCTACTGCCAGACTGGGATAATTCTATCTCTATTCTTTTTCGACGATCCAGTGTCCAGTAATAATATCCCATTCACAGTAATGCAGTGTGTGATCATAAACACAATGAGGTGGTCCTGTTTTGTGTTTTCACACCTTTACTGCAAATTTCAGCCATTTTTCACATTTTGAAATGTCCCTATTGACAAGAAAATTTCACAATTGAAAAGACCGCTTCCCCGACATCAGTCAAAAGAAAGTGAAGGATATAAAAAGCCTGTACAAATTTTCGTCCCAAGACAATGTTGCGTTCATTGAGGGGATGATAAACCAAGGCTGAACAGAAAATTCTATTACCGGGCGAGTTGGCCGTGCCGTTAGGGACGCGCAGCTGTGAGCTTGGATCCTGGAGATAATGGGTTCGAACCTTAGTATCGGCAGCTGTGAAGATGGTTTTCCATGGTTTCCCATATTCACACCAGGAAAATGCTGGGGTTGTACCTTAATTAAGGCCACGTCCGCTTCCTGCCCACTCCTAGCCCTTTCCAATACCATCGTCGCCGAAAGACCTCTTTGGGTCGGTACGACATAAAGCAAATTAAAAAAGAAAAGAAAATCTATTCCCTTATAATACTGAAATATCAGCCACTTAATTTTTCCACAAACTAACTTTTTGGTATTAGTATTGGATTACATTTAATTTAAAGGACTGTATTTAAGTCTTGTTTAAATAATTTTATAACCGGAAATGCTGTCTGCAAACAAAGGCCTCATACTATTGATTTTAAAGTTCTTATTTATTTAATTCATGAGGCATTAAGTCGTCATGAATCATTCATATAAGAATGAAATATTCTACATAACAACAAACTCTACAGTATGGTAAAAAGCAAACACCGAAAAATGAAATGTCGTATGGCTTTTAGTGCCGGGATATCCCAGGACGGGTTCGGCTCGCCAGGTGCAGGTCTTTCTATTTGACACCCGTAGGCGACCTGCGCGTCGTAATGAGGATGAAATGATGACGAAGACTACTCATACACCCAGACCCGTGCCGTAGGAATTAACCAATTAGGGCTCGGTCGGCCGGGAATCGAACCCGGGACCCTCTGAACCGAAGGCCAGTACGCTGACCGTTCAGCCAACGAGTCGGACACAAACACCGAAGATAAACAAGGACCAATATTTCATTTCTTTTTTTCTACAAAATTAATTTTCAGGTGTGTGCCCTTTTTACGTCGACCATCTCAGTTGTTTAAAATACCTCCGTATGTTGCGTTATTGCTTTAGATAGGCCACTGTTTACCCATTTTTGCAGCATTAAGTAATCAGATTTATTTATCGTGTGACCTTTAGTGCCGCGCGTGTCCGAGGAAAAGTACGACTCGCCTGGTGCACGTCTTTCTATATGACGCCCAATGGCGGCCTGCGCATCGGGATCTGGGAGGATGATGATGACGGACGTAGCCTACTCCTGTCGAATGACACCACAGGGTCTGTTATGCTCAAAGCTTAACGTCGCCATCCGACGGACGAATCACCATCAACAGCGACATATGCCCTCACTCCATATGAGCACTGTGGACAGGTTTGGAATTTAATCCAGGCTTTTGGCACGCAATCTACTGTTTAGAAATTGCATACCACCACCTGCCCTACCCTGCCGGCCAACATTATGAGGGTGATTTTTTTCTACAAACGGGACTCGAACCGGCTAACCACAGTGTCAGACCGTTTAGACTTCAACAACTTATTGATCATGGCCAGGCGGACTAACAATCAGACTAAAGGGTTAATAAAAAACTTGAAATATTTACAGATAATGTAATGTAATGTGGATCGTTTGCTGAAAGTTGCCCTGAAAATGAGACAATAAATTCAATATAGAATCCCATGGCACCACAGCCCTGAAGGGCCTTGGCCTAAGAAGCGACCGCTGCTCAGCCCGAGGTCCTACAGGTTACGAGGTGTCGTGTGGTCAGCATGACGAATCCTCTCGATCTAGACCGGGGCTGCTATCTGACCATCAGATAGCTCCTCGATTCTAATCATGTAGGCTGAGTGGACTTCGAACCAGTCCTCAGATCTAGGGAAAAATCAGTGACCTGGCCAGGAATCGAACCCGGGGCTTCCGGGTAAGAGGCAAGAACGCTAGTCCTACACCACGGGGCCGCCAACACACATAGTTCAATGTTGGAAACATTTCTTAACAGATAACAGATATTATGAAAAACGTAATCTTGAACAATTTCCTCAATTTTGCCGAAAGTTGAAGGGATAAAAGGTTTCAAATTGTGAGTCATAGATTTCTCTATGAGAAAAAGAAAGGTCAAAAATCACTTCCTGCCTAAATGAAATTCCGAAAAACAGCCTAAAATCGCTTGTTTCTTTGCTCAATTTTTTTTATTGAAACCCTAGCAAAATTAACTTATTTACGTGATTCTTCCCGTAATGTGTTCCTTGGTTCAATACCCTCGCGTATTCTTTGATTTTTTGACAATTGTCTGCACCGAACGTCGTTATAAGAGCTTAAGTGAAAACTCTACATTGACTCACATACTATAAGTGTTCGTAGTGGTGCTTAAGTGAAACAATGCATCGACTCATATTAGCGCTCGTAGTGGTGCTTAAGTGAAACAATGCATCGACTCACATTAGCGCTCGTAGTAGGGCTTAAGTGAAACAATGCATCGACTCACATTAGTGCTCGTAGTGGTGCTTAAGTGAAACAATGCATCGACTCACATTAGTGCTCGTAGTGGTGCTTAGGTGAAATAATGCAGCGACTCACATTAGTGCTCGTAGTGGTGCTTAAGTGAAACAATGCATTGACACACATTAGTGCTCGCAGTGGTGCTTAAGTGAAACAATGCATTGACACACATTAGTGCTCGTAGTGGTGCTTAAGTGAAACAATGCATTGACACACATTAGTGCTCGTAGTGGTGCTTAAGTGAAACAATGCATTGACACACATTAGTGCTCGTAGTGGTGCCTAAGTGAAACAATGCATTGACACACATTAGTGCTCGTAGTGGTGCTTAAGTGAAACAATGCATTGACACACATTAGTGCTCGCAGTGGTGCTTAAGTGAAACAATGCATTGACTCACATTAGTGCTCGTAGTGGTGCTTAAGTGAAACCCTACATCGACTCACCTTAGCGCTCGTAGTGGTGCTTAAGTGAAACAATGCATCGACACACATTAGCGCTCGTAGTGGTGCTTAGGTGAAACTCTACATCGACTCACCTTAGCGCTCGTAGTGGTGCTTAAGTGAAACAATGCATCGACACACATTAGCGCTCGTAGTGGTGCTTAAGTGAAACTCTACATCGACTCACCTTAGCGCTCGTAGTGGTGCTTAATTGAAACAATGCATTGACACACATTAGCGCTCGTAGTGGTGCTTAAATGAAACAATGCATTGACTCACATTAGGGCTCGTAGTGGTGCTTAAGTGAAACAATGCATTGACTCACATTAGTGCTCGTAGTGGTGCTTAAGTGAAACTCTACATCGACTCACCTTAGCGCTCGTAGTGGTGCTTAAGTGAAACAATGCATCGACACACATTAGCGCTCGTAGTGGTGCTTAAGTGAAACTCTACATCGACTCACCTTAGCGCTCGTAGTGGTGCTTAAATGAAACAATGCATTGACACACATTAGCGCTCGTAGTGGTGCTTAAATGAAACAATGCATTGACTCACATTAGGGCTCGTAGTGGTAGAAAAAGGCAAACTGTTAATCTAATCGACCGGATAACTATGATTAAGGAAAGAATTGTGTTCTTTAAGAATAAATAAAGAATATATTCTCATACTTTATTATGAAAATGAATATCCACAGCCTGTTTCCTGTCATTCGACCGGGTCAGGAATGGAATGAATATAGCTCCCATCTAGAGGCAAGGAAAGGAATTCTGCCGGCTGCCGAAGCCTGTCGTACTTGTCTGAGGGCAATGATTAATGAATGAGAGGTGTAATGAAATAATAGTGGAGAGTGTTGCTGGAATGAATTGTTACAGGGAAAACCGGAGTACCCGGAGAAAAACCTGTCCCTTTGTCCAGTACAAATCTCACATGGAGTGACCGGGATTTGAACCACGGTACCCAGCGGTGAGAGGCGGGCGCGCTGCCGCCTGAGCCACAGAGGCTCTTCATACTTTATTATATTCACCTAAAACTCGTGGTCCGCCTCTGTGGTGTAGTGGTTAGTGTGATTAGCTGCCACCCCGGAGGCTCGGGTTCGATTCCCGGCTCTGCCACGAAATTTGAAAAGTGGCACGACGGCTGGAACGGGGTCCGCTCAGCCTCGGGAGGTCAACTGAGTAGAGGTGGGTTCGATTCCCACCTCAGCCATCCTGGAAGTGGTTTTCCGTGGTTTTCCACTTCTCTTCCAGGCAAATGCCGGGATGGTACCTAACTTAAGGCCACGGCCGTTTCCTTGCCTCTTCCTTGTCTATCCCTTCCAATCTTCCCACCCCCCACCCAGGTCCCTGTTCAGAATAGCAGGTGAGGCCGCCTGGGCGAAGCACTGGTCATCCTCTCCGGTTGTATTCCCCGACCCAGAGTCTAAAGCTCCAGGACACTGCCCTTGAGGCGGGAGAGGTAGGATCCCTCGCAGAGTCCGAGGGAAAAACCGACCCTGGAGGGTAAACAGATTACGATACGATACCTAAAATTAGTAGCTCATATCCCTAGGTTGTTTTCAACAACGAGTTGCTAGAATTGTTTGTTTTATCGTGATGCGCGGTGTGTTTCATATTTTGATGTTTTGGCGCTGATATAGGTTGCGAAGGACCGTACAACATCGCAAGAAGTCACCGGTAAAAGGTCAAACTAGCCGAGTGAAATATCTTTCGGGTTCTCTTCTCGTTCGCAGACAGATATAAAGCTTGAATAACCTAGATTTAGTTTCAACTCCGCTTAGAGTTTCTTGGAAATTCTGACCAATGAATAGCCATTAGATTTTGAGACAGGGTTAGTGTTTTTTAACACAGTTGAAGCAATCGGAACTACTGTATTTCACAGAGAAGATTAGAAATCATTATTTTCATGGAACTATAAAGCCATCTGTAGCAAATGAATTATATTCTATATGAGACGAAATTCGCCAATTATTTTACTGAAAATCAAACGATCTGACACAGTTTTTTACATTTTAAGATAATTATCTAGATATGTTCAAAAACATTATATTCTTCACATAATGGGTGTATGTAAAATATGTTGTCTACAAGTAAATGAATGGAATATGTATTACATAAGAGTAGGGGGCCCCAATAATGAATATTGGCTGGTATGTAGTCGAAAGTCTAGCAGCCAAATGGAACTATCTTTATGCTACTAAGCATGGGAGGAACTATAGTCGTGGCCACCAAATTAGGTTTGTCAGCTGTTGCTAAGGTTGTAATTGAACACATCATTTCGGAACACGAGGCAGTTTGTTCTCTCCTAAGCTCCTGATGTTACCTGCTGCAATGTTATGATTTTAGTGGTATAACTATTTTCCACATAAAACCAATTAATAATTATTGTTAAGTATAAAAACCTGAACAAGTAAATTTAAATCTGTAAGATCATGCATTGAAATTTTCAGTTTTTGTTTCTTTAGCTAACAAAATGTTGTCTGCGGGAAAATGTGGAAAATCTTCTAACTTAATTTTTTTATCTGAAACATGTTTCCATGGATCTTTTAGTTTTCCTGGAAAATGGCCGGAAATCAGCCATATACATGTCGCCAGATGAGATCGTTCCGGTTGCGCGCGCCAGCGTACAACACACGACAGGGTAAGTACTTTCGGATCACGAATTAATTTGTATCAGTTTTATTAAAATATGTGTTTATGGTCTACAATATAACTTTAAATACGTGAATACTATACACTGGACTGAGTAATATAGAAAAGAGAACTGTTTTAAAGAATATCGGAGTGGACCAGCTTTGACTTGATAACACTGCACGGTCAGCGTTGCCAATCCGTTCTCAGAGGTTAGCGACTCTCGACCATCTGTTGCTTCGCTGTTCCCATATCCGACAATAGCGCAGTTTTCTTCTCACGCCTAATTCAGCGGCTGCGGGTTTAAATAAATAGCAATTAAGCTCATTCGAACATATTAGATCAAAAACGACTAGAAATATTACTTCCCTACATTGAAATAACGTCAAGACTCTCAGTTATCCCGCCTCGTTCCGATATGTTACCTTTCTTCGCTTATTCTAGCTCGACAGTCACTGAATCTGTCTTTTATACAAGCGTCAAACCTTAATCAATTGATTTGTGGTTCTTTATCCTGAGCGCTATTTTGTTGTTGGGGAGGAAATGAACGGGGATCACCCAATGGATTTATTGACCTTAGATTCATTTGCAGACTTCAGTGCAGGCCAATGTTTGACAATAAGCGAGGAGCCGGTAATCTCGCGTTATTGGTCGTGAGCAATAAACTTGCATCACAATGGCTACGTCTTGCTGACAACGACCGAATTGTCTGGCTTCCCAATATCAGGAGCGTGACTGGTGGATGCTAATATTGCTTCCAGAACAAAGCACATGGAAAGTGATCGGGATGTTACTTTTTCTCAGATTTATGAGCCGAGTAAAGATTGTGTTTACCTGTTTACCTGTTTCCGGGATTTGTAAGTTTGTAGAAAATTTAAAAAATGTCCTAATGGTAATCCTAGTGAAACGCCATTTCACCTGCTGTATAGAGAGGTAAATATATTCATTAGACAGTAGAAACAGCTCACCACATGGATCTAGAGTAACACATCTTCATTAAAGACTAGGTGCCAGTTTTACCAGCTTCGTCCTAATATGCTTGACGCCTGTCAAAAATGACGACCCGTTTTTCTTTGACGCTTCGTCAAAACCTTTTATATTTCATCATCACTAGTGAGCTGAAATAGACGCTCCGTTTATTTTGACACGGTATTGCATTTCGAAACAACATTATGTCGCAATAAGTCGAGTTTTATCGTTGGTTCTGATTGCCATTTCTCGATTAATAATTGAAGTACTGACCCGTGGTTGAAAATATACTTGTAATTTAATTTTCAGTTATAAGAGTAGTCTAAAATGGAATATAATAATAATAATAATAATAATAATAATAATAATAATAATAATAATAATAATAATAATAATAATAATAATAATAATAAGAGAGGATACAAATTTTCTGAAGGAGGGAAGAGTTCGTGAGTCTTGTTGCCGAAAGGAAAGAGAAAATCGAAAACAAGAAAACCGATGGTATAACGTTGCGTGATAAAGTGAAAGCATGGATAGAACTTGCGAACTGTTGTAATTCTCATTAATTTGTTTGTAAAAGGTCAGTGAAACAATTGAAAGTGTTTTATGACAACTTCTAAAGAAGGGATAAGCAAAAAAAGATGCTAGGATAAGGCGAATATGATTAAAACTGGAGGTGGAGTTGCTGTAACCCCTTCATTAGACCAGACATCATCACAATTGCTAGAAATAATCAGGGACTAAGTAGAGCCTCTTCCCAACAACTTGGATAGCGATTCTGCATACAGAGGCCTAACCGCATTCAGTAACTGTTGAACCATGCAATGTACTGGTGACGTTTGGAGAAGAAGCAAGAACAGAGATCCTTGTCCCTACCAGTGAAGAAACGGTCCCAAATACAATCCATAACCTTCCACCATCAACTAGCGGTAGAGATATATCGTGAGCATCAAGAAACTGGCCTTCTTTTAAGAAGACAGAGAAAACGAAAGCATTCAAAGCGTGTGAAAAATTTATTGAATTGTCAGAAGCAAGAAGAGATCTTTACAAGGAAAAATTGGACATGCTGCAGTTAAGGCATAACGAAGAACTAGCCTTAATATACATGAAAGAGAAACTGAAAAAATTAAGCAAGAAAATGAAAAGGTGAGAAGTGCAGTGCTAGAGGTCCAACAGTCCTTTTATTTGAAGAAACAATAGACTAAATTTAATGATGTTCCAAGGTTACTTTTTAAATATAGTGAAAACATATCTGTAACCACTTTTAATTAATATTTCACAGTTCTAAGAATTTATTAACCTATAAACTTAAGTAACATTAACCTATGGCCTACTAGTAACAAACATACAGTCGCATTAAATATTGCCTATTGTGCGCTATAGAAAACAACAAAGTGTGTGCTTGTTTATATAATATTAGTGATACAGAACTCGTGTGTTTTAAATTCATTCCACTTTTAAAACAGTGTCTTAATGGAAATGGTTTTCAACGATTCTGTTCCGATTGGCAACTGGAGGACTGTCTTGATCAGCTAAGCCCGAAGACTAAATAATTCCTATTAAGTCGTCTTTTTTCTTCTAGGTAGTGATGGAGCTTATCTTCCAGGCGGATCATCCTCCTTTGTTTGCATAGCAATAATATGTAGCACAGTGGTAACCACCATGACAGACAAAGATGTTGTTACCGGTACTGCTGTTTTTAAACCCAGCGTTAAGGCAGGAAATCTCCTTTTCCATACTTCATATTGTCGTTCAACAGTGCTTTTTGTGTTAATATGGGCTCCGTTGTAGTTTTCCTCGCCTTGATTTAATAATAGCGTAAGAAGAATAGTCGATATCCATTATCCCGTAGATGATGTTCTTCTTGGTTTCTTCTCGTCTCAAAATTTCATTCTTATTTCAGAATTATCAACAATAAAACTGTCATGAACCGATCCAGGCCATCTTTTTAGTAAGTTAGCATCACAAATGCTCTGTACATTAATTGAGAAATAGGACTTTCTGTTGCGGAAAATTCTGCAGTATGTCCAGCAGGAGACAGTGTAGGTATATGTGTACAGTCGATGGCACCTATTACTCCAGGAAAGTTGCTTATCATATAAAAATCGCGAATAACTGAACGAGCTTCATCACCTTCAGGAAAACTCACATACAGGGGTCTCAAGGAACGAATTGCTTTACAAACTTTCCTAATATAGCGGAGAATTGTTGATTTAGATAAACTATTGAC
Source organism: Anabrus simplex (assembly GCF_040414725.1). Lineage (NCBI taxonomy): Eukaryota > Metazoa > Arthropoda > Insecta > Orthoptera > Tettigoniidae > Anabrus > Anabrus simplex. The sequence goes on along the minus strand of NC_090269.1, from coordinate 422,229,637 downwards.
ATCTGCTAATACCAATTGAAAAGAACCAGTGGCATAAAAACGTAGAGTTAAAAGTAGTTGTTGTATGGGTGTTAACGGACGGTTTCTATTAGTAGGATATTCAAGTCTATTTTCAATTTGCTCTAAAAGTTTCAGTACTACCCTCTTGGACATTCTGTACCTAGTTACAAAATTGAAGTCATCCATTGAGAAGAAATGATCATTACGGTCAGGAATTGCACATTCAGATCCCAGACTTTCCAGTAATTCTATATACAGTAATTCAGCATCAAAGTTGCCTCTCACATTCATGACCTTCTAAATAACGTTCTGTGAAATGCTTTAACATTTCCTGTAAAATGCCAAAACGCTTAAAACATTTCAAAAGAGATCTGTAATTTCCAACTACTACTGAACACTGCAGTGTTTACAAGACAGACACACCATTTTAAACGAATCGTCATGTTTGAAGGTCGGAAATCGGCGCGGCAAAATTGACGGTGCGTTTGACGATCGTCAAAGTGAACAGACATTGAAGAAACGAAAAAATGGACAATAAACGAAGCGTCAAATTTAAAAAGTCGTCAAATTCATAAACGAAGCTTGCTGAAACCGGCCATATGTCTATCAGGTTTTAAAGTAGATAATAAAGGAGATCATAACATTTAAATCCGAAAATGGTAGAGATTGGCAGATTTTAAAGATGAAAATAGAGGATATTATCAGACTTTAATACAGAAGATGAGAGAAGGTACCTTATTTTAAAGCTGAAACAAGTTATATTACCAGATTTTAAAGCCGGAAATTAGGAATTACCAGATTTTAAAGGAGATAATAAGGGAGATCACCAGATTTAAAAAACGAAAATGAAAGGGATTACCGGATCTTCCAGCCGAAAATAACACGGTATCTACCGTGTACAGGGAAACTATCTTAATACAAGCCATAATAGGCTCGTTGTCCTGGGATTTATTGCAGTCAATCAATCAATCAATCAATCAATCAATCAATCAATCAATCAATCAATCAATCAATCAATCAATCAATCAATCAATGATATGAATCTAGAACTGTCGCCCGGGTGGCAGATTCCCTATCAAATGTTTACCTAGCTTTTTCTTAAACCTTTTCAAAGATCTTAAGAATTTATTGAACATTTCCCTTGATAATATATTCCAATCCAATGCACTTCGTCCTATAACTGAATATTTGCCACAATTTTCTCATGAGATTCAACTTTATCTGTAAATATATCTGATCCAGCCTTCCTATTACAAGTACAATGAACGCGAATTGGGGAAAAATGTCGTTTAAATGGTCAGTCATACAATTACGTTTTTAACAATTGACCGATGCGTTCGCCTCTCGCCCATCGTACAGCACGCATTTCGGTCTCCCTGCTTCAAATATTGTGTACACAGGAAAATACAATCTAACTAGGACTCGGAAGTTGAAGACCTATAAATTCCCTAAAAAAGACCTAAGATATACGATAAATATCTAAAAAGTGTCAAAATTGACGAAAAAATGCGATGCAAATTCATTCATAATTTTAGTTTTGTTACATATTTAATGATGGACATAATGTTTAAAAGTGCAACACCTGTGGTATGCAACATACCGTGCCATCATGTATGAGTGAAATACTTCTCTCTGATACTATGTACAGTATTTTAGATTAAACCGAGCTTGATAGCTGCAGTCGCTTAAGTGCGGCCAGTATCCAGTATTCGGGAGATAGTAGGTTCAAACCCCACTGTCAGCAGCCCTGAAAATGGTTTTCCGTGGTTTCCCATTTTCACACCAGGCAAATGCTGGGGCTGTACATTAATTAAGGCCACGGCCGCTTCCTTCCCACTCCTAGCCCTTTCCTGTCCTATCGTCGCCGTAACACCTATCTGTGTCGGTGCGACGTAAAACAACTAGCAAAAAAAAAATGCTCGTTACCGCTTGCGTTTCTTGTTTTCCATTGAACCAGTGCTGTCAAATTCATGCACAATATCGTGAATTGCTGTGGCACTTCACCAGAAAAGCTCCGAACAAATTCAACACGCACCCGACGAGCTGATTCGTATTTAAAATGCTTTTTATACACGAAAATACGCTGCTGTAATGAAAACATCTTTGCAAATGAACAATCCAGGGCTTGGACCTTCGATTGAGCACTCATTATTGCGGGCTAGAGACTGACTTTTAAGGACAGAACCAGTGCTATCACGCACCTGGAAACGGAGAAAGAAAACGCTCTGCCATCGGTCAAGTGTTAAAAATAAAGCCCTTTAAAATGTGCTATTATTAATACTTCTGATTGTATGTAGGTGATAGAAGATAATTCACAGTTCAATTGTGCAGAAAATCGCTTCATTTATTGTTGTGGTTCGGATATTAGAGAGATTACGATTGATGAGATTCTGACCCTACCCCTCGACACACACACACACACACACACACACACACACACACACACACACACACACACACACACACGAATTAAGCGTAATTGTGTATACTGTGTCAGTAGCATCATCTTCTTCCTCACGTGTGCTAGAATACTGCCTTCTATATACAGAATGCACAAAATTGGCGCCGTGCTTTGAACTATTTCCACTCTCTCCTACTTCCGTTTCGTCTAGGACACAGCAAAGCCCGTTACATGCGGTAACGTCATCGGGCCAGCACAATGATTTTCATAATACGAATCTTGCGAATATCCATGGATATAAAATTCTGTGCTAATTGAGTTGCCATATCGCTGGACGTAGATCATGATAGCTAGGTCTATCTTGTGACATGACGTGGGAATATTGTGTGCTAAATCAGCTGTCATATTGTTGGATGTAAATCGCGATACGTAGGTCTATCTTGTGACATGACGTGGGAATATTGTGTGCTAAATCAGCTGTCTTATTGTTGGACGTAAATCGCGATACGTAGGTCTATCTGGTGACATGACGTGGGAATATTGTGTGCTAAATCAGCTGTCATATTGTTGGTTGTAAATCGCGATACGTAGGTCTATCTTGTGACAAGACGTGGGAATATTGTGTGCTAAATCAGCTGCCATATTGTTGGACGTAGATCGTGATAGCTAGGTCTATCTTGTGACATAACGTGGGAATATTGTGTGCTAAATCAGCTGTCATATTGTTGGTCGTAGATCGTGATAGCTAGGTCTATCTTGTGACATAACGTGGGAATATTGTGTGCTAAATCAGCTGTCATATTGTTGGACGTAGATCGTGATAGCTAGGTCTACCTTGTTACATGACGTGGGAATATTGTGTACTAAATCAGCTGTCATATTGTTGGACGTAGATCGTGACAGCTAGGTCTATCTTGTGACAAGACGTGGGAATATTGTGTGCTAAATCAGCTGTCATATTGTTGGACGTAGATCATGATAGGTAGGTCTATCTTGTGACATGATGTGGGAATATCGTGTGCTAAATCAGCTGTCATATTGTTGGACGTAGATCATGATAGGTAGGTCTATCTTATGACATGACATGAGAATATTGTGTGCTAAATCAGCTGTCATATTGTTGGACGTAGATCATGATAGCTAGGTCAATCTTGTGACATGACGTGAGAATATTGTGTGCTAAATCAGCTGTCATATTGTTGGACGTAGATCGTGATAGCTAGGTCTATCTTGTGACATGACGTGGGAATATTGTGTACTAAATCAGCTGTCATATTGTTGGACGTAGATCGTGATAGCTAGGTCCATCTTGTTACATGACGTGGGAATATTGTGTACTAAATCAGCTGTCATATTGTTGGACGTAGATCGTGATAGCTAGGTCTATCTTGTGACATGACGTGGGAATATTGTGTGCTAAATCAGCTGTCATATTGTTGGACGTAGATCATGATAGGTAGGTCTATCTTGTGACATGATGTGGGAATATCGTGTGCTAAATCAGCTGTCATATTGTTGGACGTAGATCATGATAGGTAGGTCTATCTTATGACATGACATGAGAATATTGTGTGCTAAATCAGCTGTCATATTGTTGGTCGTAAATCGCGATACGTAGGTCTGTCTTGTGACATGACGTGGGAATATGGTGTACTAAATCAGCTGTCATATTGTTGGACGTAGATCGTGATAGCTAGGTCAATCTTGTGACATGACGTGAGAATATTGTGTACTAAATCAGCTGTCATATTGTTGGACGTAGATCATGATAGGTAGGACTATCTTGTGACAAGACGTGGGAGTATTGTGTGCTAAATCAGCTGTCATATTGTTGGACGTAGATCATGATAGGTAGGTCTATCTTATGACATGACATGAGAATATCGTGTGCTAAATCAGCTGTCATATTGTTGGTCGTAAATCGCGATACGTAGGTCTATCTCGTGATATGACATGGGAATATTGTGTGCTAAATCAGCTGTCATATTGTTGGATGTAAATCGCGATACGTAGGTCTATCTTGTGACATGACGTGGGAATATTGTGTGCTAAATCAGCTGTCATATTGTTGGACGTAAATCGCGATACGTAGGTCTATCTGGTGACATGACGTGGGAATATTGTGTGCTAAATCAGCTGTCATATTGTTGGTCGTAAATCGCGATACGTAGGTCTATCTGGTGACATGACGTGGGAATATTGTGTGCTAAATCAGCTGTCATATTGTTGGTCGTAAATCGCGATACGTAGGTCTATCTTGTGACATGACGTGGGAATATTGTGTGCTAAATCAGCTGTCATATTGTTGGTCGTAAATCGCGATACGTAGGTCTATCTGGTGACATGACGTGGGAATATTGTGTGCTAAATCAGCTGTCATATTGTTGGTCGTAAATCGCGATACGTAGGTCTATCTTGTGACATGACGTGGGAATATTGTGTGCTAAATCAGCTGTCATATTGTTGGACGTAGATCGTGATAGCTAGGTCTATCTGGTGACATGACGTGGGAATATTGTGTGCTAAATCAGCTGTCATATTGTTGGTCGTAAATCGCGAAACGTAGGTCTATCTTGTGACATGACGTGGGAATATTGTGTGCTAAATCAGCTGTCATATTGTTGGTCGTAGATCGTGATAGCTAGGTCTATCTTGTGACATGACGTGGGAATATTGTGTGCTAAATCAGCTGTCATATTGTTGGACGTAGATCGTGATAGCTAGGTCTATCTTGTGACATGACGTGGGAATATTGTGTGCTAAATCAGCTGTCATATTGTTGGACGTAGATCATGATAGGTAGGTCTATCTTATGACATGACATGAGAATATTGTGTGCTAAATCAGCTGTCATATTGTTGGTCGTAAATCGCGATACGTAGGTCTATCTTTTGACATGACGTGGGAATATTGTGTGCTAAATCAGCTGTCATATTGTTGGTCGTAAATCGCGATACGTAGGTCTATCTTGTGACATGACGTGGGAATATTGTGTACTAAATCAGCTGTCATATTGTTGGACGTAGATCGTGATAGCTAGGTCAATCTTGTGACATGACGTGAGAATATTGTGTACTAAATCAGCTGTCATATTGTTGGACGTAGATCATGATAGGTAGGACTATCTTGTGACAAGACGTGGGAGTATTGTGTGCTAAATCAGCTGTCATATTGTTGGACGTAGATCATGATAGGTAGGTCTATCTTATGACATGACATGAGAATATCGTGTGCTCAATCAGCTGTCATATTGTTGGTCGTAAATCGCGATACGTAGGTCTATCTTGTGATATGACATGGGAATATTGTGTGCTAAATCAGCTGTCATATTGTTGGATGTAAATCGCGATACGTAGGTCTATCTTGTGACATGACGTGGGAATATTGTGTGCTAAATCAGCTGTCATATTGTTGGACGTAAATCGCGATACGTAGGTCTATCTGGTGACATGACGTGGGAATATTGTGTGCTAAATCAGCTGTCATATTGTTGGTCGTAAATCGCGATACGTAGGTCTATCTGGTGACATGACGTGAGAATATTGTGTGCTAAATCAGCTGTCATATTGTTGGTCGTAAATCGCGATACGTAGGTCTATCTTGTGACATGACGTGGGAATATTGTGTGCTAAATCAGCTGTCATATTGTTGGTCGTAAATCGCGATACGTAGGTCTATCTGGTGACATGACGTGGGAATATTGTGTGCTAAATCAGCTGTCATATTGTTGGTCGTAAATCGCGATACGTAGGTCTATCTTGTGACATGACGTGGGAATATTGTGTGCTAAATCAGCTGTCATATTGTTGGACGTAGATCGTGATAGCTAGGTCTATCTGGTGACATGACGTGGGAATATTGTGTGCTAAATCAGCTGTCATATTGTTGGTCGTAAATCGCGATACGTAGGTCTATCTTGTGACATGACGTGGGAATATTGTGTGCTAAATCAGCTGTCATATTGGTGGTCGTAGATCGTGATAGCTAGGTCTATCTTTTGACATGACGTGGGAATATTGTGTGCTAAATCAACTGCCATATTGTTGGACGTAGATCGTGATAGCTAGGTCTATCTTGTGACATGACGTGGGAATATTGTGTGCTAAATCAGCTGTCATATTGTTGGTCGTAAATCGCGATACGTCGGTCTATCTTGTGACATGACGTGGGAATATTGTGTGCTAAATCTGCTGTCACATTTTTGGACGTAGATCGTGGTAGCTAGGTCTATCTTGTGACATAACGTGGGAATATTGTGTGCTAAATCAGCTGTCATATTGTTGGTCGTAGATCGTGATAGCTAGGTCTATCTTGTGACATAACGTGGGAATATGTTGTGCTAAATCAGCTGTCATATTGTTGGTCGTAGATCGTGATAGCTAGGTCTATCTTGTTACATGACGTGGGAATATTGTGTACTAAATCAGCTGTCATATTGTTGGACGTAGATCGTGATAGCTAGGTCCATCTTGTGACATGACGTGGGAATATTGTGTGCTAAATCAGCTGTCATATTGTTGGACGTAGATCATGATAGGTAAGTCTATCTTGTGACATGATGTGGGAATATCGTGTGCTAAATCAGCTGTCATATTGTTGGACGTAGATCGCGATACGTAGGTCTATCTGGTGACATGACGTGGGAATATTGTGTGCTAAATCAGCTGTCATATTGTTGGTCGTAAATCGCGATACGTAGGTCTATCTGGTGACATGACGTGGGAATATTGTGTGCTAAATCAGCTGTCATATTGTTGGTCGTAAATCGCGATACGTAGGTCTATCTTGTGACATGACGTGGGAATATTGTGTGCTAAATCAGCTGTCATATTGTTGGTCGTAAATCGCGATACGTAGGTCTATCTGGTGACATGACGTGGGAATATTGTGTGCTAAATCAGCTGTCATATTGTTGGTCGTAAATCGCGATACGTAGGTCTATCTTGTGACATGACGTGGGAATATTGTGTGCTAAATCAGCTGTCATATTGTTGGACGTAGATCGTGATAGCTAGGTCTATCTGGTGACATGACGTGGGAATATTGTGTGCTAAATCAGCTGTCATATTGTTGGTCGTAAATCGCGAAACGTAGGTCTATCTTGTGACATGACGTGGGAATATTGTGTGCTAAATCAGCTGTCATATTGTTGGTCGTAGATCGTGATAGCTAGGTCTATCTTGTGACATGACGTGGGAATATTGTGTGCTAAATCAGCTGTCATATTGTTGGACGTAGATCGTGATAGCTAGGTCTATCTTGTGACATGACGTGGGAATATTGTGTGCTAAATCAGCTGTCATATTGTTGGACGTAGATCATGATAGGTAGGTCTATCTTATGACATGACATGAGAATATTGTGTGCTAAATCAGCTGTCATATTGTTGGTCGTAAATCGCGATACGTAGGTCTATCTTTTGACATGACGTGGGAATATTGTGTGCTAAATCAGCTGTCATATTGTTGGTCGTAAATCGCGATACGTAGGTCTATCTTGTGACATGACGTGGGAATATTGTGTACTAAATCAGCTGTCATATTGTTGGACGTAGATCGTGATAGCTAGGTCAATCTTGTGACATGACGTGAGAATATTGTGTACTAAATCAGCTGTCATATTGTTGGACGTAGATCATGATAGGTAGGACTATCTTGTGACAAGACGTGGGAGTATTGTGTGCTAAATCAGCTGTCATATTGTTGGACGTAGATCATGATAGGTAGGTCTATCTTATGACATGACATGAGAATATCGTGTGCTCAATCAGCTGTCATATTGTTGGTCGTAAATCGCGATACGTAGGTCTATCTTGTGATATGACATGGGAATATTGTGTGCTAAATCAGCTGTCATATTGTTGGATGTAAATCGCGATACGTAGGTCTATCTTGTGACATGACGTGGGAATATTGTGTGCTAAATCAGCTGTCATATTGTTGGACGTAAATCGCGATACGTAGGTCTATCTGGTGACATGACGTGGGAATATTGTGTGCTAAATCAGCTGTCATATTGTTGGTCGTAAATCGCGATACGTAGGTCTATCTGGTGACATGACGTGGGAATATTGTGTGCTAAATCAGCTGTCATATTGTTGGTCGTAAATCGCGATACGTAGGTCTATCTTGTGACATGACGTGGGAATATTGTGTGCTAAATCAGCTGTCATATTGTTGGTCGTAAATCGCGATACGTAGGTCTATCTGGTGACATGACGTGGGAATATTGTGTGCTAAATCAGCTGTCATATTGTTGGTCGTAAATCGCGATACGTAGGTCTATCTTGTGACATGACGTGGGAATATTGTGTGCTAAATCAGCTGTCATATTGTTGGACGTAGATCGTGATAGCTAGGTCTATCTGGTGACATGACGTGGGAATATTGTGTGCTAAATCAGCTGTCATATTGTTGGTCGTAAATCGCGATACGTAGGTCTATCTTGTGACATGACGTGGGAATATTGTGTGCTAAATCAGCTGTCATATTGGTGGTCGTAGATCGTGATAGCTAGGTCTATCTTTTGACATGACGTGGGAATATTGTGTGCTAAATCAACTGCCATATTGTTGGACGTAGATCGTGATAGCTAGGTCTATCTTGTGACATGACGTGGGAATATTGTGTGCTAAATCAGCTGTCATATTGTTGGTCGTAAATCGCGATACGTCGGTCTATCTTGTGACATGACGTGGGAATATTGTGTGCTAAATCTGCTGTCACATTTTTGGACGTAGATCGTGGTAGCTAGGTCTATCTTGTGACATAACGTGGGAATATTGTGTGCTAAATCAGCTGTCATATTGTTGGTCGTAGATCGTGATAGCTAGGTCTATCTTGTGACATAACGTGGGAATATGTTGTGCTAAATCAGCTGTCATATTGTTGGTCGTAGATCGTGATAGCTAGGTCTATCTTGTTACATGACGTGGGAATATTGTGTACTAAATCAGCTGTCATATTGTTGGACGTAGATCGTGATAGCTAGGTCCATCTTGTGACATGACGTGGGAATATTGTGTGCTAAATCAGCTGTCATATTGTTGGACGTAGATCATGATAGGTAAGTCTATCTTGTGACATGATGTGGGAATATCGTGTGCTAAATCAGCTGTCATATTGTTGGACGTAGATCGCGATACGTAGGTCTATCTTGTGACATGACGTGGGAATATTGTGTGCTAAATCAGCTGTCATATTGTTGGTCGTAGATCGTGATAGCTAGGTCTATCTTGTGACATAACGTGGGAATATTGTGTGCTAAATCAGCTGTCATATTATTGGACGTAGATCGTGATAGCTAGGTCTATCTTGTGACATAACGTGGGAATATTGTGTGCTAAATCAGCTGTCATATTGTTTGACGTAGATCATGATAGCTAGGTCTATCTTGTGACATGACGTGGGAATATTGTGTACTAAATCAGCTGTCATATTGTTGGACATAGATCGTGATAGCTAGGTCTATCTTGTGACATGACGTGGGAATATTGTGTACTAAATCAGCTGTCATATTGTTGGACGTAGATCGTGATAGCTAGGTCTATCTTGTGACATGACGTGGGAATATTGTGTACTAAATCAGCTATCATATTGTTGGACGTAGATCGTGATAGCTAGGTCTATCTTGTGACAAGACGTGGAATATTGTGTGCTAAATCAGCTGCCATATTGTTGGACGTAGATCATGATAGGTAGGTCTATCTTATGACATGACATGGGAATATCGTGTGCTAAATCAGCTGTCATATTGTTGGACGTAGATCATGATGTTATGTATTTCTTTCGATTCATCGGAACTCTGTACCTCCCCTGTGCGCATGACCAACATGTGGCAAATAAGTTAATATTGGAAGGACAGCTGATTCAGAAAGTGATGGAACCAACTAGAGGGAAGAACATTCTGGACGTGATGCTTGTAAAACCAGATGAGCTATATAGAGTAACCGAAGGAATAGATGGTATTAGTGATCACGAAGCTGTTTTTGTCGTAATTATAAATAAATGTGGTGAAAAGGAAGGTTTTAAAACTGGTGGCTTCGAATCCCAACGTCAGCAGCCCTGAGGATTGTTTCCCGGGATTTTCTACCATAAACCCAGGCAAATGCTGAGGCTATGCCCTAATTAAGTCCACCGCCGCTTCCTTCCAACTCCGAGCCCTTTCCTATCCTTCCCGCCTCGAAAACTTTCAGTGTGTTAGTGCAACGTTTAACAAGAAAAAATAATTCCTAAAATCCTGCAGATGATTTTTATCTGTAACACTGAGCGATTTTGACTGCTTTCTGTTCAATACGCTGTTCTGTCTAGTACACGCTAACCCCTGATGAGGTCCGCCTCTGTAGTGTAGTGGTTAATGTGATTAGCTGCCACTCTCGGAGGCCCGTGTTCGATTTCCGTCTCTGCCACGAAATTTGAAACGTAATAAGAGGACTGGATTGGGGTCCACTCGGCCTCGGGAGGTCAACTGAGTAGAAGGGATTCGATTCCCACCTCAGCCATCCTCGAAGTGATTTTCCGTGGTTTCCCACTTCTCTCCAGGAAAATGGCGGGATGGTACTCTTCCAATCTTCCCATCCTCCCCACAAGGCCCCTGTTCAGCATGGCATGTGAAGCCGTCTGGGCGAGGTACTGGTCCTCTTTCCCATTTGTACACCGCCGGCTCAAATTCTCACGCTCCAGGACACTGCCCTTGAGGATCTAGAGGCGAGATCACTCGCTGAGTGCGAGGGAAAACCCAACCAGGACGATAAACGGATTATGAAAAAATAAAATAACCCTTGATGATTGTTTTTGCTGAGGTTAGGTTGATTTTCTTTTAACTTACCTGGGATATGTTTCCTGAAGTGTGCACAGAGGAGCCGCGAATCAGGTAGAGTAAAGCTGTGCACTGATTTCTCAATATACTGTCGAAGATAACCTTTTCCTAGTTAATGGAGCCTGGTTAACTGGGGCGATAATGTGCGAGAGAGCAATAAAAGTCATGTGCTATGGCCATCAGGTAAACACGCGGCGGTTACTTCATTACAACGAGTGGCCAGTCAAAGTGGACCGCAGTTTCATGGGGACGGGACTTTATTTAACAATAGCCTTATTCGAATTTTATACAAAGCGGTGTAACTCAACATTTCGGCCATTTTCGTTTTTTCTCATTTTATGTTGCATTTATATAGGTGTATTGATTTGTTTTAAACTATTGAGCAGGTTGGCCGTGCGCTTAGGGTGACGCAGCTCTGAGCTTGGATCCGGGAGTTAGTCAGTTCGAACTCCGCTGTCGGCAGCCCTGAAGAGTGTTCTCCGTGGTTTCCCATTTTCACACCAGACAAATACTGGGGCTGTACCTTAATCAAGGCCGTGGCAAGCCCTAACTGTGTCCGTGGGGTGTAAAGGAAGTTGTTAAAGAAGAATTAAAACTCAACGGGCGTTTGTCGTCCTTCACATTGAGTGTGTAATGAATGTCGATCGAAACTTTCGTTTGTGTTTTAATGGTCTGATCTCGTGGTAATTAAAACAAGATCCAGCCACTATCGAACTGTATTTCTGATTCCAAGCATATCATATATCGAAAATATTAAATAACTGATTGTTGTCATGTCGGTTTTGGCACGAGAAGTAACCCTGTGCATTCATCTTCACCGTTCTTTCCTTGATTTCATCCTTTCACTTTGCTGTTTCTTGAAAACATTTCTCATCAGACAAAGTAGTGGTCCCCATATTACGAAAAATATAAAATTAAGCATTTTCCGCAATTGTGGCGAAAGTTAAAGAGGTTTCAAATTGTGATTAGCTCTATCAAACTATAAAAGACAAATTTCGATAATCACTTCCACCCTAAATGCAGTTCTGGATAAACAGCCTAAAAACGCGCGTATCTCTACTCGTTTTATTTTTATTCAAATCCTGAGAAAATATACTTATTTACACAATTTCTTGTGTAATGCGTTCATTCGTTCAACACTATGAGGTTTCTAAATTGTTTTTGGAAAAATGTACACACCGAATATCGTTATACAGGCTTTTTTTGTTAGTTGTTTTACGTCGCACCGACACAGATAGGTCTTACGGTGACGATGGGACAGGAACGGGCTAGGAGTGGGAAGGAAGCGGCCGTGGCCTTAATTAAGGTACAGCCCCAGCATTTGCCTGGTGTGAAAATGGGAAACCACGGAAAACCATTCTCAGGACTGCCGACAGTGGGGTTCGAACATACTATCTCCCGAATACTGGATACTGGCCGCACTTAAGCGACTGCAGCTATCGAGCTCGGTGTTATACAGGCTTAAGTGAAACTCTGCATTAACTCACATTAGCGCTCTTAGTGCTACAAAAAGGCAAACTGCTAACTAATAATTTTTAGGAATAAATAAAGAATATATTCTCATACTTCATTATATCCCTAGGATGTTTTCAACTACAAATTATTTATCTAGGATGCTAAGTTAACCCTAGAATTATCGAGATAATTTGTTCACAATGTCACTAAAAACAATATTCTCACTCTATATAAGGAAAGTAAGTGGATATCAAGTTAATAATATTGTTTGATATTGACACTGGAATTGTTAACCCTACCTTTACCAAGGTTGTATGCACATTTGCCAATATTTTATATTGTGTAAGATTTATGTAATTTTGCATACACCTGTTCCTAATATCTGATGTGATGAAGTGCATGTTGGTATAGCCATTGAAATTATAAATTTGAAATATAACCCACTAATAATTTACGATTCTCTGTTCGACGGTCTTTACCCCATCTGAGAAATTCACGAGACTTTAATATCAAAATATTCTCAGGTTGTATTTTATAATCCTATAGGCAGCTTCAGTTACGTACAAACATGCAGAGTGTAACCCCCATGAAGATAAGCTGTCACTTTTGTATGTGACAGGTTTCAAACAGGAACGTCGTTTACATTGTCATCAAGAAACTATATGCATCTTGCTCAACACATGAGGAGCGGAAGTGTTTATGACTATACAACAACATTTTCTGATAAAATTTACGGTAACATAATTTTAAAGTTTAGAGAACGAAATAGTTCCTCAAAAACTATTTTGTTGCGTGGGAAACAATGTATTTAAACTTAATTCTGTGGGCTATTTTTATCCAACTACAGTAATGAACACTACAAAAATTATCTCGGCAATTCTAGGGTTAACGTCAGAATCCTTCTGACTGACCAATACTTTCCCGGAATGTATTTCCAGACCTGGAATTAGTTCTGTGTTTCATAACTGTTTGTACAAAATAAACTACTTGTACCCGATGCATTTACTGGACGTATTCAAAATGGCGCCTACGGAAGGTAGAGGCCAGCCAAGGCAAAGAAATGTATAACAAGATATCGATATTGATGTATGCTAGGAGGCCTTGACTAACTTAAACCTACCACTATGAAGGCGGTGTACAATGGTGCAGAATCGATAGAATTGTTTTTTAAAAAATAAGAAGGATAAACAGATTATTACAAAAAACTGACTTGAAAAATTGACGCGGTGAGAACAAGACGTATCGAACTTCGCACTCTAAAATAAGCAATATTGGCAACATTTAGCAAGAAGTATTACGCTGAGAACAAGGAAGTATTGAGCGAATTGAATAAATAAGCGTTAAAATACTGGAAGGAGCAAGTAAAATCCTGAAGCTTAGAATAATACGTCCAGATACTCAGACGCAAAGCCGTTTGAAAATAGGAACTTGATTGAGACGAGAGAGCTCGAGATTAAGCCACGCTGAGTGAAAATAATCACTAGGAAAACCAAATAAGGAAGCAATCACCATAAAATATATATTCTACGCAGAACTATGATGAGCTTATATTTTTCAGAATCATCGCATTTTGTCTACTGTCTTGCTGAGCAGATGATGGCTTGCTAAATCGGCATAGACCAACCTGGAGGGAGATGTCGTCCTGGCCGTTAAAACCACCCGACCCGTGCGGAGGAGATCATTCTACCTGACATCCCACTGGTGGAATTTCTACCCAGTTCCTGAACCAAGGACTACGACCGCAAGTAGTATAATTGGACAGTTCGGCGGCCTCCTCCTCCTCCGGCTCTCGGGAGAGGCCTCCTCCTCCCGCGGGAAATTTGAATTTTGGCGGGAAATTTGAATTTTGGCGGGAGATTTGAATTTGTAAACAAAGCCACGTGCTTTTTGACAGCTGTCATCGACAACAACGCATCGCTAACCTCAGTACTGCCATCTTGACAGGCCTAAACCTCACTAGTGCCAACTTAACCTAACTAGCATGAGGTAAACAAACCCACGTGTTTTTTTGACAGCCACGTGCTTTTTGACAGACAACAACGCATCGCTAACCTCAGTACTGTCATCTTGACGGACCTAAACCTCAGTAGTGCCAACTTAACCTCACTAGCATGAGGTAAACAAAGCCACGTGTTTTTTGACAGCCACGTGCTTTTGACAGATTTGTAAACAAAGCCACGTGCTTTTTGACAGACAACAACGCATCGCCGCTAACCTCAGTACTGCCATCTTGACGGGCCTAAACCTCACTAGTGCCAACTTAACCTAACTAGCATGAGGTAAACAAACCCACGTGTTTTTTTTGACAGCCACGTGCTTTTTGACAGACAACAACGCATCGCTAACCTCAGTACTGTCATCTTGACGGACCTAAACCTCAGTAGTGCCAACTTAACCTCACTAGCATGAGGTAAACAAAGCCACGTGTTTTTTGACAGCCACGTGCTTTTGACAGATTTGTAAACAAAGCCACGTGCTTTTTGACAGACAACAACGCATCGCAAACCTCAGTACTGCCATCTTGACGGGAATAAACCTTAGTGGTACCAACTTAACCTAACTAGCGAGAGGTAAACAAAGCCACGTGCTTTTTGACAGCCACATGCTTTTTGACAGCTGCCATCCGCCATCTTTGAGCACCGTGCTGCCCTCTTTCGTCACCTGTCATCGGCAGTGCTGCCATCTTGACGGGTCTAAACCTTAGTGCTACCAACTTAACCTAACTAGCGCGAGGTAAACAAAGCCACGTGCAGCCGTCATCCGCCATCTTTAATCCATAGAGCACAGTGCTGCCCTCTTTAGCTACTTACCTTTGAAATGTGGTGGCGGATAATTTGAAAAATGCTTTTTGACAGCAGCCATATTGCATCGCAAACCTCAGTGCTGCCCTCTTTAGCTAGATACCTGTGGTAGCAGACAATTCCACGTGACAGCAGCCATCTTTGAGCACCGTGCTGCCCTCTATGTGGTGGCGGCAAATTCCACGTGCTCTTGTTTGGAAACAAACTCACGTGCTTTTTTGACAGCTACCATCCACCATCTTTAATCGACAGAGCACAGTGCTGTACTCTTTAGCTAGATACCTTTGAAATGTGGTGGCGGTAATTTGAAAAATTCTATGTGCTCTTGTTGGGAAACAAAGCTACGTGCTTTTTTGACAGCTGTCATCCGCCATCTTTAATCAATAGAGCACTGTGCTGCGGGCAATTTCGTTAGCTGTCATCCGCCATCTTTAATCCAGAGAGAACAGTGCTGCACTCTATGTGGTGGCGGCAAATTGAAAAATTCCACGTGCTCTTGTTTGAAAACATACTCACGTGCTTTTTTGACAGCTGTCATCCGCCATCTTTAATCCAGAGAGAACAGTGCTGCCCTCTATGTGGTGACGGCAAATTCCACGTAGAAACAAAGCCATGTGCTTTTTTGTCAGCTGTCATCCGCCATCTTTAATCACCGTGCTGCCCTGTGACGGCAAATTCCACGTAGAAACAAAGCCATGTGCAGCTGTCATCCGCCATCTTTAATCACCGTGCTGCCCTGTGACGGCAAATTCCACGTAGAAACAAAGCCATGTGCAGCTGTCATCCGCCATCTTTAATCACCGTGCTACACTCTATGTGGTGGCGACAAATTCTAAATGCTTTACAAACCCATGTGCTTTTCTGACAGAGCTGTCATCCACCATCTTTAATCACCGTGCTGCCCCGGTGACGGCAAATTCCACGTGCTCTTGTTTGGAAACAAAGCTTTTAATCCAGAGAGAACAGTGCTGCCCTGGTAGCGGTAAATTCCACATGCTCTTGTTTGGAAACAAAGCTTTTAATCCAGAGAGAACAGTGCTACCCTGGTGGCGGTAAATTCCACGTGCTCTTGTTTGGAAACAAAGCTTTTAATCCAGAGAGAACAGTGCTACCCTGGTGGCGGTAAATTCCACGTGCTCTTGTTAGTTCGTGATTTAAAATCTAAGCTAGCTGTAAATCCCCGATTCTCGACAGATTCTTAATCCGAGTTGTCAGGAAGGGCAACCAAGAGCTTAGATACTACTAGTTTTGCATCAGGGAGGGCGACTAGTCTTAAAACAAATTCTTGCGATTTAAAATCTTAGTCAGGAAGGGCATCCGGCCGTAAAACAATAGTTCGTGATTTAAAATCTAAGAATTGCATCTAGCTGTAAATCCCCGATTCCCCGTGTTAGACGTTGTAAAACAGATTCTTAATCCGAGTTGTCAGGAAGGGCAACCGGTCGTAAAACTATGGTGTATGAGGTTAGATACTGCTAGTTCTGCATCAGGAAGGACAACTCTACACATTCATGTGATTTAAACACATTTTTATTCCCAAGAGAATCGAACCCGAGACTACCGGGTGAGAGGCATGCATACTGTAGGCTATAGATTTGTCCTACAGTCCTCGAAGTATCGGCACAGTCATTCTGAGCGAGTTGTGTGGAATGCATGTGTTAGCTGAAATTGTATACGTATCTTCCGGCTCGACCTTGAACGAAGACACTGATAAGCGGCTTGTAACTCGCGAAGGTCTTCTTAGCTGAGTCCCATGTAAGCTCTTAAAACACAGTACTAATTAAGGTTGTAAAATATTCTGAAATAGTCCTCCTCTGTAGTGTAGTAGTTAGCTGCTACCCTCGGGGGTCCGAGTTCGATTCCCGGCTCTGCCATAGAATGTGTAGCATTTAGCCTATGTAAGTTCCTAACGTAAAATATCATGATTGTACGGAGAGGTTAAAACACACACAGTGCCTACTCCTATCGAAAGAACCTGCACGGTACCGGCATGTAGGCTTCTCCTGGTGAAGGAGCTTGCACATGGTTTAACGCCTCCTATCAACAGCCCTTACTTAATGCTGGCTTTTTTTCGCACACCCCGCCTCACACCATACGACCGGCTGCCCTTCCTGACTAGGATTTTAATCGCAGTATACGTGATAAATTTGTTGTAGCGGGTTTTATAACTAGATATCCCGGTACCGATACATAGCCTACTCGACTGAAGAAGCCTGCACAAGGCTTATTGCCTCCATCCGACAAATGAATCAGCATCAACACTCTTGTACTAAAAAAAAAATCATTTTCGAAGGAGTCTGCACAAGGTTTAACGTCCCCATCAACAGCCCTTACTTATTGCTAGCTTTTTTGCACACCCCGCCTCACACCATAGTTTTATACGACCGGCTGCCCTTCCTGACTAGGGTTTTAAATCGCAGTATACGTGATAAATTTGTTGTAGCGGGTTTTATAACTAGATATCCCGGTACCGATACATAGCCTACTCGACTGAAGAAGCCTGCACAAGGCTTATTGCCTCCATCCGACAAATGAATCAGCATCAACACTCTTGTACTCAAAAAAAAATCATTTTCGAAGGAGTCTGCACAAGGTTTAACGTCCCCATCAACAGCCCTTACTTATTGCTAGCTTTTTTGCACACCCCGCCTCACACCATAGTTTTATACGACCGGCTGCCCTTCCCGACTAGGATTTTAAATCGATATCCCGACATAGCCTACTCCTACCGAAGAAGGCAGCTTAACGCCTCCATCCAACAAATGAATCACACTCAAACACTCTTCAATCATTCTCGCTACTTCAGAAGATAGCGGGTTCGAACTGGAAGCCGTAAATGCTAGGCGAGGGGCCTGCGCGATCGTCATTACATGATCTAGCTTTAGCTCAATACCTACAGGTAAGGAATACCGCGTATGTACCCTCGAGAAGTCGAGGATCACACGCTAACTTTCCAAGGATCGAACTCTTAAATTCTGACACCTCGGTATCAACAGGAGGTTTGAATACGTCAGCCTGCAGGTAGGAGCTCTTGTTTGCATTCGTTCCGACTGTACCGCAGTTGTCAGCTCAGCGATTATCATATCCGCTTGGTAACAAGCAGAATATTTAGCCGCAGCAGTCTGCGCGAAGTGCTCACAGTTCTCTGTATGCGTTTATTACATGCACACATCTCCCGTCTGCAGTGAATATTATTCTTCAGCCTTTATCTTAAGGTAAGGTAGAACTGTTAATTACCTTTTTTTATTTGCAAAGCAACTTCTACGCTAGACATCTACATTCATATATGTTTGTTCTTTTTTTAGGTACCGTTCGAAAGTACGCAACAATTTTATTCATCCCAGTAACAGCCTGCAGCACGTGCATTTTTTTTAAAGGTATGTTTTCGAACTTTGAGTTGTAAAGATAATTAGGTTAGATGATGTACCCTACACTACATTCATATATGTTTCTTCTTTTTTTAGGTACGACCAGAATATTATCATTCGAGTTTCAGGCTTGAACGCACGCATTTTATACATCCGAGTAACAGTTTGCAGCGTGAAGATTTTAAGGTATGTCTGACCTCTATTCGTTGAAACTTGGTTTCTTCTAAAACATCGTAACTTTAGTCTATTGATAAATAGTTGTTCTCTTTAATCCTCACGCTATAGACGAGGTGCGTACATAGCTATGTCTGCCCTCAACAGGCTGAAACTTGGTTTCTTCCGTAACTTTAAGCTAATCATAAATAGTTGTTCTCTTTAATCAACATACTATAGACGTGGTATAATTTCAAACACGTACACATAGCTATGTCTGCCCTCAACGGGCTGAAACTTGGTTTCTTCCGAACATCGTAACTTTAGTCTATTGATAAATAGTTGTTCTCTTTAATCTACATACTATAGACGAGGTGCGTACATAGCTATGTCCGTCCTCAACAGGCTTAAACTTGGTTTCTTCCGAACATCGTAACTTTAAGCTAATCATAAATAGTTGTTCTCTTTAATCCTCACGCTATAGACGTGGTATAATTTCAAACACGCACACATAGCTATGTCTGACCTCAACGGGTTGAAACTTGGTTTCTTCCGAACATCGTAACTTTAGTCTATTGACAAATAGTTATTTTCTTTAATCTGCATGTCATAGAAGAGGTTAATCTTATAATTTCAAACACGCACGCATAGCTATGTCTGACCTCAGCAGGCTGAAACTTGGTTTCTTCCGTAACTTTAAGCTAATCATAAATAGTTGTTCTCTTTAATCAACATACTATAGACGTGGTATAATTTCAAACACGTACACATAGCTATGTCTGCCCTCAACGGGCTGAAACTTGGTTTCTTCCGAACATCGTAACTTTAGTCTATTGATAAATAGTTGTTCTCTTTAATCTACATACTATAGACGAGGTGCGTACATAGCTATGTCCATCCTCAACAGGCTTAAACTTGGTTTCTTCCGAACATCGTAACTTTAGTCTATTGATAAATAGTTGTTCTCTTTAATCCTCACGCTATAGACGTGGTATAATTTCAAACACGCACACATAGCTATGTCTGACCTCAACGGGTTGAAACTTGGTTTCTTCCGAACATCGTAACTTTAGTCTATTGACAAATAGTTATTTTCTTTAATCTGCATGTCATAGAAGAGGTTAATCTTATAATTTCAAACACGCACGCATAGCTATGTCTGACCTCAGCAGGCTGAAACTTGGTTTCTTCCGTAACTTTAAGCTAATCATAAATAGTTGTTCTCTTTAATCAACATACTATAGACGTGGTATAATTTCAAACACGTACACATAGCTATGTCTGCCCTCAACGGGCTGAAACTTGGTTTCTTCCGAACATCGTAACTTTAGTCTATTGATAAATAGTTGTTCTCTTTAATCTACATACTATAGACGAGGTGCGTACATAGCTATGCCCGTCCTCAACAGGCTTAAACTTGGTTTCTTCTGTAACGTTAGTCTATTGATAAATAGTTGTTCTCTTTAATCTACATACTATAGACGAGGTGCGTACATAGCTATGTCTGCCCTCAACAGGTTGAAAGTTGGTTTCTTCCGAACATCGTAACTTTAAGCTAATCATAAATAGTTGTTCTCTTTAATCAACATACTATAGACGTGGTATAATTTCAAACACGCACACGTAGCTATGTCTGTCCTCAACAGGTTGAAACTTGGTTTCTTCCGAACATCGTAACTTTAGTCGTTCTCTTCAATCCTCATGCTATAGGCCTAACTCACAGCCATGTCCAACCTCTATAGGTTGAACATCGCAACTTTAGGCTAATCTCTATTGGTTGTTCTCTTTTCAGAACTTGTTGCATACGCTGTTCACCTAAACACTTTATTCGAAGAAAGAGAAGACACTATGTTCCCATGCGAGCTGTGTAAGGCAATGTTCACAAGACGTGACAACCTTGCACGCCATGTAAAAACAAAACATCATCAGCTATCTGCTTGCGACTATAACCCAACTATGTTCCCCTGCGAACAGTGTAAGGCAACGTTCGTAAGACAGGATAACCTCGCACGTCATATAAAAGCAAAACACCCTAGCATAACATCTGCTTTATGTGATGTTTGCGGGCTGTACTTCGCTAATGTAGAGCAATACCAGGCTCACTTAGCAGAGGTACATCAAATATCTACTTGCCCTCAGGTAGTAGTAGGGAAAAAGCGTGCAGCTACTGATGTAGCTGTAGAAAGTACTAGTAGTAAAAAACCTAGGAAAAATGAACTTCAAACTATTCACTGCGAGCACTGTAACACTGATGTACCATCTTCGCATTTTCAGGGACACTTACGGAGTAATGCGCATAAAAATAATGCGTGTAGGAGTGGTAGTAACGCAAACATCGAGGAAATTAATACAGCATTTAAAAGTAGGATTGCTAGTTACCGAATTCGCACCAGTCAAAAGTTTCAGAGCACTTCAAACTTTTTAAATTGCGTTCAACCGGATGTACAACAGCTTCTTGCTAAATCTTTGTCCAATCATAGTTTATTTAAAGTTAATTTTGAACTTTTCGCCTTGTACATTAAAAGCACGGATGAATCCGAAATAACGGACATTAAATCATTTAATACGAAGAATTTTGTCATAAGTGAGTCGACTAATTTTGGTGATGTACTTAGGGATGTCTCTAACATTATTTCAACTAAGAGCGAGGAATTTCAGGAAAAGGAATCAGGGTGGGCTTTAGTTGAGATAATGTATCTAGAAGTTAACATCAATAAGTACAATCCCATGCGAGGTTCATCGTACATCGAGCTGCCGGCATGGATTCAGCGAAAAGAAGCTGTTGTAAACATCCAAAACAATGACGAAGCATGTTTCGCATGGGCGGTGATGTCGGCTTTAAATCCTGCGAAATCAGACGTAGCTAAGAGAACATCATCCTATCCACACTATTCAACGCAGCTAAATTTCGATAGTATAGAATTTCCTGTGCAGATAAAGGATATTAAGCGCTTTGAGGAACTAAATAACATTAGTATCAATGTGTATGGTGTAGAGAAAAAGTCTGTAGTAGGTCCTCTGTATTATACATGTCATAAGAAGAGTACTCACGTTAATTTACTCTATATTGAAAACAGTGAGAATAGCCACTTTTGCTGGATTAAAAATCTGAGTAGACTTGTTGGTAGTCAGTTGTCAAACAGGTGTAACAAAAAGTGGCTATGTGATGGATGCTTGCAGTATTTCAGAAATGAAGATCAGTTAACGAAGCATTCCAAGAATGACTGCAATCATGTACGTACAGAGATACCTACTACAGGCAATAATGTTTTAAAATTTACAAATTTTCACAAGCAGATGTGGGTACCGTTCGTGATTTATGCAGACTTTGAAGCCATCCTCACGCCATGCAACACATGCTCACCTAATCCTGACAACTCTTTCACTAATACTACGCACATGCATGTCCCGTATAGCTTTGCGTATTACATCAAGTGTAGTTACGATAGTACGCTTAACAAGTTAGAGCTGTATCGAGGACATGATGCTGCTAAAGTATTTTTAGAAAGACTTGAAAGTGATGCAGTTCGTCTCGGTCGTATTCTGAATAGTAATATTCCTATGAAGCCACTCACCGACATTCAGTTAAATGATCATGAACGTGCTACAAAGTGTAGCATTTGTGATGGGGAATTTTCCGAAAATGACCCTAACGTTTTTGATCATGATCATTTAACTGGTTTCTACAGATGTGCCGCTCATTATAGCTGTAATATTAAGTATAGAGTTCCTAAATTTATCCCTGTAATTTTTCATAACTTATCCGGTTACGACTCTCATTTCATCATTTCACAATTTGGAGCTTCAGATGAAAAAGTAGATATAATCCCTCAGAATAAAGAGCGGTACATTGCGTTTGCAAAGTCTGTAAAAGTAGATGCTGAGCATTCTATAAAACTGAGATTCCTTGACTCGTTTCGCTTTATGGCGAGTAGCCTCGATAAACTTTCTAGTCATTTACAGCCTGAACAATTTACAGAAATTCGACGCGTTTTCCCTGAAGAAGCGCAGTTTAATTTACTTCGGCGTAAGGGTGTTTTTTGTTACGAATATCTCGACTGCTTAGACCGCCTCGAAGAACGTGCCTTACCATCGAGACAATCCTTTTACAGCTCGCTGAATTCAGCAGATATTAGTGATGATGACTATTTACATGCACAACATATCTGGGAGCAGTTCCACATTCAAACGCTGGGTGAATACTCCGATTTATATTTAAAGACAGATGTACTTTTGTTAGCTGATGTTTTTGAAAATGTTCGCTGTGTTTGCATGAACACCTACAGCCTTGACCCATGTCAGTATTTTACTGCACCTGGGTTAAGTTGGGACGCGATGTTAAAATACACGCGTGTGAATTTGGAGCTGCTAACTGATATTGATATGGTGCACTTTATAAAAGCATCCATTCGAGGCGGTCTGAGTCAGTGCAGCGGCCGGTATTCGAGGGCTAATAATAAGTACATGCCGAGTTTCGATTCCAGTCAGGAATCTCGGTATATCGTTTACCTCGATGCTAATAATCAGTATGGGTGGGCGATGAGTCAGCATCTACCGGTGAGTGGTTTCCGCTGGCTGACGCAGTGCGAAATTGATGCTTTACAGCTACACGCCCTAGGTGATGAAGCTGTTAAAGGTTATTTCCTCGAAGTTGACTTACAGTATCCTAAAGAGTTACACACTTCTCATAATGACCTACCGTTCTGCCCTGAAAATATGAAGTCCCCGTACATTGCATCAACGACGAAAATGCTCATTGCTAATTTATGCGATAAATCTAAGTATATCATTCATTACCGAAATTTAAAACAGTGTTTGCAGCATGGTTTGAAGTTATCCAAAATTCATCGCGTACTAGAATTTAATCAGTCACCGTGGCTAAAGCCATATATCGATCTGAACAATAATTTAAGAACGAATGCGGTTAACGAGTTTGAAAAAGATTTCTACAAGCTCATGAATAACAGTGTGTTTGGTAAGACTATGGAGAATGTTGACAAACGCGTTGATGTAAAATTGATTACAAACTGGGATAATATTAAGAAAAGGTATGGTGCTAACTATTTAATAAGTAAACCAAATTTCCACAGCTGCACCATCATACATGAGAATTTAGTTATTATACAGATGAATCGTGTCAAGGTTAAGTATGACAAACCTACCTACGTCGGCTTCACAGTACTTGAATTGGCTAAAACACTCATGTATGAATTCCATTACGATTATATGATGAAGAAGTACGCGCATAATGCGCAATTGCTCTACACAGATACCGATTCGTTTATTTATCAAATCAAAACTGATGACTATTACAATGATATAAAGCCTGACTTGGGTAGGTTTGATACGAGTAACTATCCTGCAGATAATCAATATCATCTACCGCTAGTGAACAAAAAGGTTCTAGGTAAAATGAAAGATGAATGTGCTGGGAATATTATCGATTCATTTGTAGGTACTAAATCCAAGTCATATTGCATAAAACTCTTAAATGAATTACAAATAAAGAGATTGAAGGGGGTTAAAAAGAATGTCGTTCAGAATCAGCTAAGTTTTGAAAACTATAACAATTGCATTAAAAGTAATCCACCTGTTTTGCATAAGCAAATGTCTGTCATTAGAAGCAAGAAGCACCAGTTGTACACTCATTTAATTAGTAAGGTAGCCCTTAATAGCGATGATTGTAAACGGTTTGTCATTCCAAATTCTACCAACACGCTAGCCTGGGGGCATAGTAGTATTGATAAGTACTACTTTACATAAACATTATGCTAGAGGTGTGTGTACTTACGTTACGCTGTCTTACATCACAATTCGGGAGAGGAACGCTGGTACGGCAAGTCTAAACTTGTACATTCAAGAATTGCATCGAGAAGTACGCTAGGGTGAAATGATTCGAGATAAAACTTGTACATACAAGATGTAAATAAATAATGTAGAATTGGCATATTCTTTTATTTTAGGTTAGGTATCACCTTCCTCCCGCTCCTTATTTGCAGGATAGAGTTTTTGTTTATTACTCATAGAAGAAAGAAGGTGATGAGCAGTTTCGTGAGTATAGTTCGGTAAGTATCTCGAGAGCAGAATTTTTTTTTGTCAAAAAAGCACATAGCTTTGTAAAGCACGTAGAATTTGCCACCACCGGGGCAGCACGGTGATTAAAGATGGTGGATGACAGCTCTGTCAGAAAAGCACATGGGTTTGTAAAGCATTTAGAATTTGTCGTCACCACATAGAGTGTAGCACGGTGATTAAAGATGGCGGATGACAGCTGTCAAAAAAAGCACATGGCTTTGTTTCCACGTGGAATTTGCCGTCACCGGGCAGCACGGTGATTAAAGATGGCGGATGACAGCTGTCAAAAAAGCACGTGAGTATGTTTTCAAACAAGAGCACGTGGAATTTTTCAATTTGCCGCCACCACATAGAGGGCAGCACTGTTCTCTCTGGATTAAAGATGGCGGATGACAGCTGTCAAAAAAAGCACATGGCTTTGTTTCCACGTGGAATTTGCCGTCACCGGGCAGCACGGTGATTAAAGATGGCGGATGACAGCTGCACATGGCTTTGTTTCTACGTGGAATTTGCCGTCACAGGGCAGCACGGTGATTAAAGATGGCGGATGACAGCTGACAAAAAAGCACATGGCTTTGTTTCTACGTGGAATTTGCCGTCACCACATAGAGGGCAGCACTGTTCTCTCTGGATTAAAGATGGCGGATGACAGCTGTCAAAAAAGCACGTGAGTATGTTTTCAAACAAGAGCACGTGGAATTTTTCAATTTGCCGCCACCACATAGAGTGCAGCACTGTTCTCTCTGGATTAAAGATGGCGGATGACAGCTAACGAAATTGCCCGCAGCACAGTGCTCTATTGATTAAAGATGGCGGATGACAGCTGTCAAAAAAGCACGTAGCTTTGTTTCCCAACAAGAGCACATAGAATTTTTCAAATTACCGCCAACACATTTCAAAGGTATCTAGCTAAAGAGTACAGCACTGTGCTCTGTTGATTAAAGATGGTGGATGGTAGCTGTCAAAAAAAGCACGTGAGTTTGTTTCCAAACAAGAGCACGTGGAATTTGCCGCCACCACATAGAGGGCAGCACGGTGCTCAAAGATGGCTGCTGTCACGTGGAATTGTCTGCTACCACAGGTATCTAGCTAAAGAGGGCAGCACTGAGGTTTGCGATGCAATATGGCTGCTGTCAAAAAGCATTTTTCAAATTATCCGCCACCACATTTCAAAGGTAAGTAGCTAAAGAGGGCAGCACTGTGCTCAAAGATGGCGGATGACGGCTGTCAAAAAACACGTGGCTTTGTTTACCTCGCGCTAGTTAGGTTAAGTTGGTAGCACTAAGGTTTAGACCCGTCAAGATGGCAGCACTGCCGATGACAGGTGACGAAAGAGGGCAGCACGGTGCTCAAAGATGGCGGATGGCAGCTGTCAAAAAGCATGTGGCTGTCAAAAAGCACGTGGCTTTGTTTACCTCTCGCTAGTTAGGTTAAGTTGGTACCACCGAGGTTTATTCCCGTCAAGATGGCAGTACTGAGGTTAGCGATGCGTTGTTGTCTGTCAAAAAGCACGTGGCTTTGTTTACAAATCTGTCAAAAAGCACGTGGCTGTCAAAAAACACGTGGCTTTGTTTACCTCATGCTAGTTAGGTTAAGTTGGCACTACTGAGGTTTAGGCCCGTCAAGATGGCAGTACTGAGGTTAGCGATGCGTTGTTGTCTGTCAAAAAGCACGTGGCTTTGTTTACAAATCTGTCAAAAAGCACGTGGTTGTCAAAAAGCACGTGGCTTTGTTTATCTCGAGCTAGTTAGGTTAAGTTGGCACTAGTGAGGTTTAGGCCCGTCAAGATGGCAGTACTGAGGTTAGCGATGCGTTGTTGTCTGTCAAAAAGCACGTGGCTTTGTTTACAAATTCAAATCTCCCGCCAAAATTCAAATTTCCCGCCAAAATTCAAATTTCCCGCGGGAGGAGGAGGCCTCTCCCGAGAGCCGGAGGAGGAGGAGGCCGCCGAACTGTCCAATTATACTACTACCGCACCGAGAAGCAACTAAGGCCCGAGATATTGAATGGCGAGCTAAGTAATAGTATTAAGTAATATAATTTCTTATGTGGAGTATTACCAGTATATACAGTAGATCTGAATAGCCTAAGCATGAGATAATTAAGTGTGCTTATGAATATAAGAAAGTGCAATGTGAAATATTTAAGTTGACATCTCGTTATGAGGTGATAGCGTGTTACTACATTACTTTATCCAAGGATGAAGGAATACCATTTAAAAATACGACATAATGCAACAGCTATTTTCAAGGAATTCCGGTTAGTTAGGAAGGTTCATGCGTGATGTAGTAATAGTCAAACCCGGTTACGTCACAGAGGGACGCACGTTGAATTGGTTAAGACTAGTTACCATACTCTTTGCTGTATGATTTTATTGAAAGGAAAGATACTGAATTTGGGGTTATATACGGAATTGCAAGATTAAAAATGCGTTCTGAGGAACGAATTCTGCGCTATTGATGGGATACATATCGTTGTATAATTAAGTATTGGAGGTTAAACGCGCTAGTTGTGAATGCTAGATGAGTTAAATATGAATTGAATTGGAGGTTAATGGTGAGATTTTGGAAGTGTGTATAATATTTGAAATGAAATATTGCGCAGAGTAATAGGAAGCATAGCATATTTGACATGTTTAATATGTGATGTTGGAGCACATGCAGTGCCATTACAGAATATAAGTATGACCCAGCGAGGAACTACAGCAAGGTACGAACAATAGTATTTCGTATATTTTAATGATGTGTGAAAGTGGTTTGACAGGAATAACAACCGGTGATGAATAAATGAATACATGATTATGTCATATACTGAATGAATGGATATTGCATGGAAGAATAAGCGTGTATACAAGTAGTAACGTAATGTAGTATTGAAATATCTTTGTGTTGGCATTAGCACACATATATATGATAAATGCTTACTGGCTGTATGTATATTGAGCTGGTATACGATACATAAGAAATTATTTAGCTAGAATAGGGAATTTATTTGACATTTACGTAGGATATCATCGATGTTTTGTTTATATGGAATATTATTAGACTGAATACTTAGTTAGGAGCCGTAATTTATGTGGCAATAGGACCGAGGAACTTAGTGCGTCGTTCAATATTTCATTTTCTTCACGCTAACCTGCACCAACGAACTCAGATACTTTTCAACATAATATAGGTCACTGATATTTGTACTCAGGACATATTATTCAAATTCAATTCATTTTTCGTAGAGACTTGAACAACGTGATGGTTGTATTTCATTGAGGTATATAATTATACCGTGACTGATGGAATAATTTATGGAAATAACGAATTTCGACCGTAGCCAAAAGACTGTGAAGTAATATATTCTTGTGACCAAATGTAATTTTTTTAAATGGAAGATAATTCATTTTAGGAATACGTTACTCAATGTATTAAGATGAAAGCTTAGTTTAGGAAATAGGCAGCGCTGACCTAAGATATTTGACTCATTGATTAAAATATTTATTTATTAAGTTGATAATCGAAGCTAATGAGACATACCTGATATTAACCATTTCTTTTGCGAAACTTAACAATATAATAAATGTGTTTCTTGACTAGTTTCTTATTTAATGAAGTGAGTTTTCATTTATATTGGTAGTTAATAGTTTTATTTAGTATGTAAGGTTCTCGTTGTGCGAATATATTTTTTTTTTATTTATTTCTTAAAGGATGACTGAAGTTTGCGTTCTCGAAACAATTACTGAGCGTATGGTATCGTTACTGTCTCTGCACCGCGCATGGCATCGTTACTTTCTTTGAACTGCCTATGGTACCGGTATTTCTCCTCGGACACACGTAAAACCAGACATAGAAAAATTAACCATTTTTCTGGAGGCAAGGATACCCTGAGATCTGTTTAACTGACTAGTTGGGAATTACTGTGGTTACCCTGACCCGTAGGGTGCATACTACTATCTAACATGGAGACCTCTGACCTTCAGATATTACTGTATTAGACACCAATAAAATAATAATAATTATAGTAACAATGTATGTATGTTCCGTCCGTCAGCGATTCTGCTGGTGGGATACTCAACAGCTCTGCCATCAGCTGTCATATGGCCTAGGCATCACTGAAGAGACATGCTAGGGAAATGAGGAGTGAGGTAGTTTCCCGTTGCTTTAACCAGAGTTGCTATTACATATCAGTCTGCCAAGCCCACTGAAATGCATGCACCAACTGACCCTATGAGCAACATTTTCACAGCATTCATAGCAGCGACTGGCTGCATAGGGATTGGCATTACTAGCATCGCTCATACCTCAGTCACTTTCATATTGTCAAAGCCAAGGATGAGACTGAGACAGGTCAATGAAAGTAACAAAATTGCTCTAGCCTGTACCAGAAGACATAGTGCACTGTAAACACTAGGTCCTGCCAGCAAAGGCATATAGTAACAATACGTTGCATTACATACACTGCGTGGGTAGGGTGTGATATATGTACTATCATAAATTAACAGTAAAAGAAAGGTAAGGCGGTCCTACTTTTCATTGACTCGTGTGTTTCGGGGGGCACACCGAGGAGTTGCTACTGAACGAATGAGATGCCCACGGGAGCCTGCATCAAAAATTAACGACAAAGACCATCTGAAAAGTTCAGCTTGTTTATCATTTCAAATTTCAGTGCTCGGCAGACGTACTCAGTAACTATAGTGGGGCTTGTCACGTTTCTCTACGGGGTCGGTTATGAGGTGATATGAATATGTCGAGGAGGATTTTTATGAACTTATGCCCTTCCTGACGTCAACCTCAGGAGAGTATTTAGTGATATGAAATGAATGATGTGATACACGTTAATGAAATGAAATGGCGTATGGCTTTTAGTGCCGGGAGTGTCCCAGGACATGTTCGGCTCGCCACATGCAGGTCTTTTGATTTGACACCCGTAGGTGACCTGCGCGTCATGATGAGGATGAAATGATGACGAAGACGACACATACACCCAGCCCCCTTGCCAGCGAAATTAACCAATCATGGTTAAAATTCCTGACCCTGCCGGGAATCGAACCCGTGACCCCTGTGGCCAAAGGCCAGCACGCTAACCATTTAGCCATGGAGCCGGACTACACGTTAATAGGAAAGAAGAAGAGCCTTTGGAACGGTGATAACAGGACAGGAAGTGAACTAACTGTGACATAAAAAAAAACCAAACCAACCCCATGGCGCAACAGCGCCGAAGGGCCTTGGCCTACCAAGCAACCGTTGCTCAGCCCGAAGGCCTGCAGATTATGAGGTGTCGTGTCGTCACCACGACGGATCCTCTCGGCCGTTATTCTTGGCTTTCGAGACCGGAGTCGCACCTCACCTTCAGGCAGCTCCTCAATTGTAATCACGCAGGCTGAGTGGACCCCGAACCAGCCCCCAGATCCAGGTAAAAATCCCTGGCCTGGCCGGGAATCGAACCTGGGGCCTCCGGGTAAGAGGCAGGCACGCCACCCCTACGCCGTTGGGCCGGCAACATAAAAATAATGTTAGCTTTAAATTATAGAAGACTTGTAAAGAAATAAGTATATACATTAACTGAGCAAATGTCATGGGATAGCGGAGCACTGATGCGCAGGTGTGTTGTCTGCGCACCACACGCCCCCTGTGCCAGCGGCAGTTGTATAGGAGACCTTGTGAGCAGTGGCTGTGCATGTGACAGGTGTAACATGGAATGTGGTCGTGAGCTGACACCGTTCGAACGGGCTACGGTGGGAAGTGCAATTTCGGAAGCGGTGCGGGAATTCGGCTTCACACGATCAACCGTGTCCAGGGTGTATCGTGAATGGCTGAATGCGGGTGTCACCGTCCACAACAGACGAACGACCGGCCGTCCAGCCACCCTCGATGACCGTGACCGACGACATCTGAGACGGATTGTCAATAGTGACAGACGGGCAATCGTGCAACAAATCACGGCTCAATTCAACACAGGCCGTGCTAGACACGTCTCCCAGTGGATAATCCGTAGGAACATGGGTTCTATGGGGTATGGGAGCCGGCGCCGCACACGGGTGCCACTGTTAACCCAACGTCATCGGGCACAACGACGCGCATTTTTCGCCAGTCACCAAGGATGGACACTGGAACAATGCCGTAAAGTGATATGGTCGGACGAATCACGATTTCAACTGCACCATTCCGATGGGAGGCACCGTGTATGGCGCAGACGACATGAAGCGATGGATCCCGCCTGCCTCGAAGGTGTGGTCCAGGGCGCTGGTGTCTCTGTTATGGTCTGGGGTGCATTTCCCTGGTATGGAATGGGCCCCCTAGTTATTCTGGAAGATACTTTGAATGGTACGCGGTATGTTGAGCTTCTCTGAGACCATCTCCACCCATTTTTGGTCTTCCAGCGCCTAAATGGTTCTGCGGTGTTTCAAGATGATAACGCGCCGCCACATCGCTCCCACGTCGCCCGGGAATGGTTCCAGGAGCATGCAGCGGAAGTCCAACGACTGGCATGGTCACCCAGGAGTCCAGATATGAACCCTACCGAGCATATCTGGGATGTCCTGGAACGCAGGCTCCGTGCCATGAATCCTGCACCCACGAACAGACCAGCATTGCGGCCGCTCTGCAAACGAGTGTCAGCTGCGTCCAGAGGACTACCAGGGACTTGTCGACTCACTTCCACGGCACCTCACTGCAGTTCGCAGGGCCAGAGGAGGCCTCACACGCTATTAGGTGATTATCCCATGGCATTTGCTAAGTAAGTGTATATTGTAATAGGAGTTGAATCAGGCTGAGAAGTGACATTATGGATGCGGAAGGGAGGGGGTGAAACTCGGTGCCGGCACATAGCCTACTCTTCGAATAGCACCAAGGGGTCTGCTCAAGGCTTAACGTCCACACCCGACGGACGAATCACCATCAACAGCGTCATATGCCCTCACTCAATATGAGCACCGCGGGGACGTTTGGGATTTAATCCAGGCTTTTGCACGCAAGCTATTCATTACAATTTGCATAACACCACCTCTCCTATCCTGCCGGCCAACATTCTGACGGTGACAATTTTTCGACGAACTGGACTCGAACCGGTTAAAGACGGTCTAAGGCGATTTAGACTTCAACGCCTTCACCAGGCGGGGTTACGCAAAATATAGGAGTGGACAAAATTTATGTCTGTACATGCAACGCTTCAATTGAGGAATTCTACTACTTACACAAATATTGGAGACGTCGCAATACCTGCAGGTGTAATCTTAATTAACATCAGGTGTTATAGAACATTTCACCGCGCGAGCCAACTTGTTATACAAAGTCCTTATCACACTTATTTATTAGCGAAAATTTTAATTGACCCATCAACATATCTTACGCCTTGCATGGAAATCGATGATGACCAAAGCAGAACAATATATATTTCATATAATGAAGCTGATCTTCGTGTTGCAATTGGTTATGCGCTGTCCTTGTGTTTTCAAGACAGCGGGTTCTGTTCCAATTTAAGGTTGACAGCATCCACGGTGTTTAAATGCGGCACGTCTGATTTCTCAAGTAGAAACTGTGCGTCTCTCCAACCCCTGACCCGCTTCTCTTCGGGGTCAGGTAGGAAGTGAGATGAATCTTCGTAGCGAGTTTTTTTCGAGCGGATGTCGTTCCTGACGTCAGTCATCAGAGGAGCTAATGAAAGGAAATGAATAATACGATGCATGTTAGTAGGAAAGGAGACGAGACTAGGGAGCGGTGATAACAGTGCAGGAAGTGATCTAAGTGTGACATAAAAATAATGTTATGCGTTAAATTATAGAAAACTTGTAAAGAAACTAGAATATTTACGTAATCTAATAGGTATATATTTACCAGATATTGTAATACGAGTTGAATCATGGCTGAGAAGTCATATTATGGATGGGGACATTTTCTCAAGAAACTGGAGTCTTTTTCGTAGGAACAAGTTAGGAATGATTGGAGGTGGAGTGTTCATACAGGTGTAAGGTGAAATTTTAAAGTACGAAAAATTTAAGGACGAAAATCGCAAAATTGTATGTGTAGGCAACTTGATGTTTTTGGGGTGTACAGTCCTGGGAAGGATGGCGTTGACGCTGATGCGGAATTATTTAGAGGATAATCAGTTATGTGAGAAATGACACGCAAAGGAACGCGATTGCAGCGGGTGATATCAACTTACTAAATGTCATTGAGACGGTAATGCGAATGGCAGGAAGCGTGACAAACAAACATTTTTTTGTTGCTATTTGCTTTACGTCGCACCGACACAGATAGGTCTTATGGCGACGATGGGACAAGGAAGGGCTAGGAGTGGGAAGGAAGCGGCCGTGGCCTTAATTAAGGTACAGCCCCAGCATTTGCCTGGTATGAAAATGGGAAACCACGGAAAACCATTTTCAGGGCTGCAGACAGTGGGGTTCGAACCTACTATCTCCCGAATATTGGATACTGGCCGCACTTAACCGACTGCAGCTATCGAGCTCGGTGACCAACAAACAATGAATAAGTTAATCTTGCAAGGATAGCTGAATTAGAATGTGATGGAACCAATTGGAAGGAAAAATATTCTGGATGTTGTGTTGGTAAAACGAGATGAGCTCTATTGAGGAACTGAAGTGATAAGTAGAGTCCGGATTTGTATGCAGTAATAGGTTAGAATGAAAGCTTACTGAAGCGAGGGGCAAGTATAGTCTACCTTCACAACGGTTGTGCTATGAGGATTGCATAAACATTAGGGTTACGGCCCCATCAGAATCCCTAGAATTTATGTTACTCTAGCCACAATACGGACGGGCGGGTGGCCGACACCTCCTACTAACCAAATTAGTTTGCAATCTAACTCGTTACTGAATAAAAGTCCGGGCTTTAGTGATAAGTTATCACGAAGCTGTTTTTCGTCGTAGTTAAAAATACCTTAAATGAGTTCAAAAGTAAGGCTGTAAAAGCAGGCATATTAGACAGTACCATATGGTAGAGAAGACAGACACGATAGAGTTTTAAACATGTGATGATGATCCGAGGAAAATGGTAAATAAAAGTGTAAACAGTCATAATTGATTTCCTTTATTTACGCCTAGTTTACACGACGCCGGTTGATTAGACAATTGTTGGCGACAGTTATCCTCGAATTATTGCGGGACCATCGCTGACCAGTCCAGTTCACGCGAGTGCGCAGTGTCTGTTGTATCCCGTCAGGGATTAATTATATTTTGTAATTATATGTGCTGGGAATTCATTGCTGAATCATGCGCAGTTCTGACCTCAATCACACCGAATCCTTGAAAGTGGCGCTTGATGAGCATTATTTTTGTCCTTGTACAGGCCTTCGTGCTGGTCCCACAAACTTCAACATTCCCTATACAGCTCAACGAATTTTACGTCAGTGCCGTCGCCCTACTTTCGAGCCATAATTACGCAAACAGCTTATAAATAATTTAAAAATAAAAGTATTTAAATTATTAAGACCATTCGGGCGCCTGCACCTCTCGTTTGACACAAGTGAATAAATATACGGTTACCGGCCTGTCATGTTCACATGGCGCCAACTGTTCCGATAATACTGAGCTCCGGGTGGTGGGGGTTGCAGCTGTCCTCAGTCTACTCCTGGAGACTCCTGGACAATTGCTAGACAACTGCACCGAAGTGTTAACACGTAGCCATATTCTACGCCAGTCAACTGTCTTCTGACAATTATCTCATCTACTCGCACTGTGTAAACTAGGCATTACAACCTGCAAACCTCCCTCATTCTTTTATGGATTTCTGCTTCTTTTCTTACTCGATTCTTACCACCACAGATTAATTTTTGTACAGATTGTACATAATTCTTCTTTCTCGCTACCTTATCCCGATCACATTCATAATCTCATATAGCGTGCTCCAATCAAAATTATCGAATACCTTTCATAGATCTACGAACGCCATTACACGTTGGATTCTCCTTCTTAATTCAGCTCTCTAAGGTAAAACGTAAAGCAAGGATTGCTTCACGAGGTTATAGAGACACATTTTTCTGTGATAGAAAGCTTTACTGGGACTCAACCTAATATTTCGTGGAGGCATGATTTGTTCTAAGTCGACCGTACCAAACTTCTACACTCGCATAACGAATACACCCTAGTGCGAGAACATGTCATGTCTCTCAAGGTTAACATATTTCAAGTGAACGCAGATGCAATTTGCCCTTGCGACGTCCTTCCTTCAACAACGCCAGTCTTCCAGTGAAGACAGATCTAACGTAATCAGTTAATATGTTATGATTAAAGAACATGCTCTCCCCCTCGAAAAACTCCATTTTTCGAAAATTGTCCCATAATACGTTTATCAGCTAGGATTTTCATTTATTTTCATGGACCTCGAATTTGACCTAAAATACAGTGCCTGGATAAGATTTTTTTTGCTAGGGGCTTTACGTCGCGCCGACACAGATAGGTCTTATGGCGACGATGGGATAGGAAAGGCCTAGGAGTTGGAAGGAAGCGACCGTGGCCTTAATTAAGGTACAGCCCCAGCATTTGCCTGGTGTGAAAATGGGAAACCACGGAAAACGATTTTCAGGGCTGCCGATAGTGGGATTCGAACCTACTATCTCCCGGATGCAAGCTCACAGCCGCGCGCCTCTACGCGCACGGCCAACTCGCCCGGTACCTGGATAAGAATGGAACATTGATCCTGTGTGCAAAAGAAATGCTTTCTATGCTAGACCAGGGTATGTCTTCGCAGATGACTACACTTAGGATAAATACAACTAAAATAAGGCGACAAATTCAGTATTTTCGTCAGAACACAGTAGAATCTCATTAATCCGGACCTCATTAGTCCGGACTTCGCTTAGTCCGAACAGCCGTTGAATAATAATAATAATAATAATAATAATAATAATAATAATAATAATAATAATAATAATAATAATAATAATAATAATAATAATAATAATAATAATAATAATAATAATTGTACCGGGAGGTACTTCCGTACGCCGCAGTTTTAAATCTTGCGCCAATAAATCCTCCTCTACAGGAGAAACTCCGAACTTTAAAAAACTTAATTAACTTATAAGTTGCTCAGAAGATGTCACTACAGTAAAATTTTGTGGTTACAAAGTTGTCAATACCGTGTGGATTTCAAAGTGTTTTGTTTTCTATTGATCAAGAAGTGTGGACATTCTCTTATCGATGTCTCTACAAAAAAATTACGATCATGCACCCTGGAGCGAAGTGAATGAACTTTCTTGAAGAAATTCCGTATTCAGAAGTTTTCATCTTTACTAAATTTTGTTCTTTCATTTGTGGGTTGGCAATATTAATCTTTCTTTCCGCCAGTTTAGAACTTAGCCAATCCCGAATTTCTTTAATTAATTTTTGACCAATCGTGTCTGTTTTCTTCGATTTTGATGTGTAACCTTAACCGACCAATAAAATGGAGTGGGTGTGACTGTTTTATTCATGGAAGGTCTCGAACTTTCCCCGAGCGTTTATATACTGCTGATTTTCACGGCTCTTCGCCACTTCAAAAACATCTAGCTTAGTGTATGGACGTGTAGCAGGGGGCGGGTAGCGCCTCTTCCTTCGGGCAGCCGCTCTTCAACAAGGTAATGGCCGTTTAACATCTTTATTTCCTGCTAGCTCAGCAGTTTAACCCGCGGGGCAGGTCCGAAACCTTTAATATGTAACATATCACTGGAAATATATAAAATTCTTCCGTCCTTGTAAAACTTCATATATCTTTAACTGTAATCCGGTGATAGAGAGTGCTTTACCCTCTCGAGCTCCCCTTCATTTTTGATTTGAGGTGACCACGTTTTCATAACCGATTTTCTTCTCTTCTTAATGTGTTAAAATGTTTTTCTTATACGAGTCACCTCCCTAGCTTGGGAATAGCCCCTGTGTCGTCGGCCTAGTGCCTCTTAGGTTTTAAAATGTGTGTTTAAGAGTGCTAATTCACGCCTCTTTTCCTTTTTGCATTGAGGGCCATTTAAATTAACCTATTATTTTTCTTTTAAGGTCCTGTAGGCTGGGTACGAGATACCCCTGTTTAATTCTTGTAAGTTGTGCCTTGATGGCAAGTGATTGTAAAGTATGGTATTGCCTTGAATAGGCTTGAAAGATTGAGAGGGGGTCAGCTCTTTCTGGTGTTTTGAAAGGTGCCTCTGGGAGGCTTGACAATACTAGGTGCGAGGAAGTGCTCCATGTAATTAGGGGTTTTCTGCCCTTTGGTAATTTGTGGTTGTGAGCTGAGAGCTCAGGAATTATAGAACTTGGGGCTCGAAGCCCAGATTGTTATATCGTCTTAAATCTTGGCTTTTCCTGGTCTTGTACCTGATTTGTTGGCTTGTTGTTCTTTGTTGAAATTCTATGTGAAATTTGTTAAGTTTTTCTATTTTGAAAATATAACCTTTATTGAAATTTTAATTCATCTTTCGGCCTTGTAGTTAGACCCATTCCAGCCCGTACCTTCTTTCACCTCTGCCTTAAACGGGTAAATCCGTAACAATAATAATACATAAATGCAATTATTTCAGATTCACGATTTTCAGTTTCGCGTCTGCCGTCAATGATACAAAATCATCAAACTGGAATAACTCGTGGAAGAAACTTTTAATAAACGAAGAGGTTGAGCTAGATACGGCTGGATTGGAAGCAGACGGTTTTTGG
Source organism: Anabrus simplex (assembly GCF_040414725.1). Classification (NCBI taxonomy): domain Eukaryota; kingdom Metazoa; phylum Arthropoda; class Insecta; order Orthoptera; family Tettigoniidae; genus Anabrus; species Anabrus simplex. The sequence goes on along the minus strand of NC_090269.1, from coordinate 422,191,945 downwards.
ATTTATCATAACACACTCTACCAAGGTGGTGAACATTCAGCAACACTGGAAGACATAGAGTTGTGGCTAGAAACAGATGAAGACGATCCAGGTTATAACAGAGGAGGAGATCGTTGAAGGTGTGATCGCTGCAGAAATTATGAAACGGATGTATATGACCAGCGTAAAGCAGCTGAAACTTAGTGAAATTAAAGACCATCTAAACAGTGCCACCAGGCGAGTCGTCCGTGCGGTTAGGGGCGTGCAGCTGTGAGCTTGCATCCGAGAGATAGTGGGTTCGAACACCACTGCTGGCAGCGCTGAAGATGGTATTCCGTGTTTTCTCATCTTTACATCAGGAAAGTGCTGGGGTTGTACCTTATTTAAGGCCACGGCCGCTTCCTTTTCACTCCTAGCCCTTTCCTATGCTTTCGTCGCCATAAGATCCATTCGTGTCGCTGCGACGTAAAGCAAATAGCAAAAAAGAAAAAGTCATAAAACGTGTTTAAGATAACAACTAAGAAAATATATCTGTATATTACGAAAATTTGAGGCATCTGCATGTGTTAATTATTAAAGAAATTAATGTCAGTGGAAGACAACAAAAGATCAGCAGTTTCTGCAATTCAGTGAGTGTGTCAAGTGTGGTCAATGAAGGTGTGCCATATTGCCATATTCTAATTCTGTACTTAACTAGTTATTCTGTATTTTGTAGGGCTTGATACTCTATTGCATTATATCTTGTACACTAAATAGCCTTTGTATTCCCTAAATTTAAAATACTGTACTATACACGTTCTTTTTATTGAACAGAGTGTGCCTTGGCTCATTTCATAAGTAATTTTGATTAATCCGGACTTTCATTAATTCGGATAATCTAGAGCTTTAATTAGTCCGGGTTAATGAGGTTCTACTGTATAGTTAACCGAGTCGAATGTTGCCGTGACACTTAATGCCATAATTCTCAACTTTCACACGCTCACCGCCCTCTTTGGGACAGACAACATGGTAAGGCTCATGAATTGTGAGAAAATGAAAGGCTTTCTATACCTTGTAAATATAATACTAATGTTATTATTATTATTATAATGGTATTGGCTTCATGTCACACTAACTACTTTTACGGTTTTAGGAGACGCCGAGGTGCCGGAATTTAGCCCCGCAAGGAGTTCTTTTAGGTACCGTTAAATACACTGACTAGGGGCTGACGTATTTGAGCAACTTCAAATACAACCGGGCTCAGCCAGGATCGAACTTACCATGTTTGGGTTAGAAGGTCAGCGCCTCAACCGTCTGGGCCACTAAGCCGGTTAAGTTATTTTTTTTAAAAGTTGCTTTTACGTCGCACCGCCACAGATAGGTCTTATGGCGACGATGGGATAGCAAAGGGCTAAGAGTGGGAAGGAAGCGGCCGAGGCTTTAATTAAGGTACAATCCCAGCATTTGCCTGGTATGTAAGTGAGAAACTACGGAAAACCATCTTCAGTGCTGCCGACAGTGGGGTTCGAACCAACTATCCCCCGAATACTGGATACTGGCGGCACTTAAGCGACTGCAGCTATCAAGCTCGGTATTATTATTATTATTATTATTATTATTATTATTATTATTATTATTATTATTATTATTATTATTATTATTGAGCTCGCGAGTACTGAGCGATATCACGATATGCCTCAATATATTAATTGTAACACTGCGGTATGCTTGTATTAAATATAGCAGTGAGTAGCTGGAGACAAAGCCATGAATCTTGGAAGGCCGTGGCATAGGCCCAGTGGACCTCAAATATAACCAGTACAAACGTACATTTCAAGTTTGAATCGAGCCGTTGGCTGCGTGTTTCGTTGCGTAGACACCATTCTAGATTTCAAACCCAACGACTTAGAGCTGAAGGGGTGGTCATTTAAAACTTGGGAATCACTCAACAACTACTCCAGGCTGGCCAACTTGTCAGACTGTAAATAATGTTTAATCAAACCAATAACTAGTTATACCGATTATTACGTGCGCATTCACAGAGACGGTATCATATCGCACATTAGAGCTACTAATAGAGGAACTTAACGGATCAGTCTACACCACAAGCGAATGTAGCGCGAATCCAAATTTCCAGTGTATATATAATGTATTTATGATTTAATTTGGGGCACGTACTCGTGTTTCTCTGTTTGATTTTCTTTGACTTATGTAATTATTCGGGCGTGTGCCACCGTTACAGACCGTGTTAGGTCGTTTCACGTTGTTTTTCTCAAATTTGCATATACATTAGCATGAGCTATGTACATGTTTTTGGTATATTAAATCCATTATATCCGATTACCCGTGTAACTATGTATCTAATTTTCCTGTCCATATAGCATTAGTATGATTTAATGAAAGAACTTCGTGTTGTCCAACATACCAGCGCGCTTCTGCCCTCAGCTTAGCCCAATTTGGAGACAGGAAATGGTAGAGTACGATTCCATAAAATAAGCATATTTGGTTGAAGAGAGATTTACTACGTGATATTTGACTCTTCTCTATCCCCATTATAAAGCAGTTTTATTGTGGAATTCGAATATGCAGTGGAAGTGCTGTAGACCTGTCTACTAGTTCTATTAGTGATTGGGTGTCTTTTAAATGAGCCTCTGTCATACTAGCGCAATATTCTAAGTAAATTATATTTCACTGATATTTTAGGAACTATTTTCCTGAACTGAAGTTCTAGAATAGTGTTGCATAACTAAACTAGCGTGCTGTTGCACAATGCAATTGTCTGTAAAACTAGCATGAATAAACAGTCCTTCATTTTACTAACTAAAATTTCATGTTACAGATTTTTAAGTGTTCTACTTTTCATACTGAATGTTTATAAGTTCAATAAATGGTATCTTATTCTTATAATTGAAGACTGGTTGATTCCCACCTGCAAGGGATACACGCCCACAGTTTTATTTTTATTTATTAGTATGGTGGCTATATTTCAATGAAGAATTCGCACATTTCAAAACAAAAATGAAATAAGTTCACTGCATTTGATTTTAGAATTAAGATTTTTCCTTCATTCTTCATATGATTTACAAGATTTGATACAACCACCCCTCCAAACTCTATGACGTACATGACTTTGTGAGATATTATATGAGGTACAAAGTTATCATAACAAAAGTTACTTGAAGGAGTGGAATGGTTGAAGATCGCTTGGTCCGAGCACATTTCTCCAGTCATTCTACCCTGCTCCACTACAAGGATCAGTTATTATGACGAATCAAACAGCTATGAGTGTCACTTATATATAATTCACTAAAGGGGAATAGGTTTTTCCCAGAACAACAGGCTGGATCAGATGGTCCGTAAATTTTCGAGTTGCATTTCCGTTCTTGTTCGGCTGCTTTCCTTGATAAACATACACCATTAACTCCCTTCCAGTGTTTTATAACCGAAACAATTAAACTGTTTCAATTACCATCGCCATAAACACACGAGTTTTATTTCTTTCATGTTCATTAACTACGAGGCAACATTAAACCGAGATTTACATGCCCGACGTGTCTGTTGTGACGCTTAGCATCGCGGCGTCCTCAAGGCGTCACAGTGTCAGGAGGACACCATGAGTTTCTTCAACCACAGTGTCGTCACATGGTTTGAAATCGCTAGACGTGAACAATGCTTTTACAAACTGCGCTGTATCCTGGTCTGAGAACGTGTAATAGCTTCCTAGTCTGTCGAAACCCATTATCATACAAAAGGAACACCTCGTCTCTCTGTAATTTTAATAGGGAGTACTTCCTTTCTTGGAGGACATAGTAACTAGAATAAAAATAACTTCTGAAACTACCCTCAGTCACATTTAGGGCAGTCATCCAAGTGGCGGATTCTCTATCACTTGTTTAGCTGGTTTTTCTTAAATAATTTTTAAATGTTGGAACCTCATTGTCAGCAGCCCTGAAGTAGATTTCCACTTTTTTTTAGAGTCTGCTTTACCTCGCACCGACACAGATAGGTGAAATGGCGACGATAAGAGAAGAAAGGACTAGGAATGGGAAGGAAGCGCCCGTGGCCTGAATTAAGGTACAGCCTGGTGTGAAAATAGGAAACCACGGAAAACAATATTCAGGGCTGCCGACAGCGGTGTTCGAACCCACTGTCTTCCGGATGGAAACTCACAGCTGCGCGCCCGGTGATTTCCATTTTCACACCAGGCAAATGCAGGGGCTCTATCTTAATTAAGGGCACGGTCGCTTCCTTCCCACTCCTAGGCCGTTTCTCTCCCTTCGTCGGAATAAGACATATCTGTGTCGGTGCGACATAAAACAAATTGTATTGTTCTTTGAGTCATTAGTCCATAGGCTGGCTAAATGCACCCTATCCTGTGCTAATCTTTTATTTTCTACGTAACTATTACATACCACATCTGCTCTAACCTGCGTGTCATATTCGTACCTTCGTCTACTCCTACCGTTCTTACCACATACACTTCCCTCAAGAACTAGTTGAACAAGTCCCGAGTTTCTAAGATGTGTCCTATCATTTCACCTCTTCTTCCGGTCAAATTTCGCCAAATCATTCCCTCTAACCAATTCGATTTAGTATCTCTTCATTCGTGACATGATTCGATCGATTCATCTCACTTTCAGCATTCTTCCGTAACACCACATTTCAAAAGCTCCTATTGTCCTTTCTGAAGTAGTTATTGTCATGCTTTACTTACATACAGTGCTACGCTCCACACGAAAGTCTTTGAAACATCTTTGTAATTCCTGTATCAATGTTCGAAGTGAGCAAATTTCTTTTCTTAAGAATGTCCTTCCTTGCTTGTGCTAGTCTGCATTTTATGTCCTCCTTACTTCTGCCATCGTTGATAATTCTACAACTCAGTTAACAATATTTCTGTACTTCCGTAAAGACTTCATCTCCTAATGTAATATCTCCTGAATCACCTGACTTTGTTTGACTGCACTCCATTACTTTTTTGGACTTAATTATTTTCATCTTCTACTCCTTCCCCATATTGGTCCATACCATTCAAAGATTTCTGCAGATCTTCTGCAGACTCAACACATTGTAAAACATAAAAAAATTAAAGTCAAACACGTTGGAAATGTATTCAACATCTCCCTTGGTAAATTACTCCAATCCCTAACTCCTCTTCCTACAAACGAATATTTGTGCCAATGTTTGCTCTTCAATTCCAATATCTTCACACTGTAATCTTTCTTACTTTTAAAAACACTGCCATAATTTATTCGTCTTCTAATGTCGTTCCACTCCATCTCTCCACTGACAGCTCGGAACATTCCACTTAGTAGAGCAGCTCGTCTCCTTACTTCCAAGTCTCCCCGTCTCAAAGTTGGCAAGATTTTCGTAGCACTACTCTTTTATCGGCAAGCATCCAAGTATTTCCAAGTATTCCTTATAAAACTAATATTAAAAGTGTAATAGTTTTTTCATAATATTTCAACATTTTGTAATCCCTTTAGAATCTTCAACTTTAATGAATAATCATTTTAAAAATTCACTTTCATCCAGGTCGAGGATGAAAGTTGGGAGAGACTGCCCGGTCCACCTGATCAATATGCAGCTGTCATTGTTTTTGTGTGACAAGGGATCCCACTTGAGCCATCTGTGTTTGACATCACTGTAATCACTGGCTAAGCGGTCACGTTCTGGCTTTGTTCGAAATATTGGCAGTCAATAACACGGCCGAATGAATTGAATTACACCTTTCCAATGCACGCATCTGATACGAAATTGGCGCAAAAGCGAAACTCCTACCATTGTTAGACGTTTATCGTAAGCTGGAGCTGGACGTTAACTATTTTACATTGGAACTAGAGTCCACGTCCGTAGCGTAACACTTATCACTGTTAGGTGCTGTCTTCGGAGGCCTTATTCGATTGCCGGTACTATCAGATATTTAAAATGTATATCTGATGATGCTGGATTTAGAATGTTAAACTAGTAATAATTCTTGTAATATTCTCTGTCCATGTAATTACTTGTTGTACTCTTGTTGTTGTTGGGTAATTATGTTAACTTTATTACCACGCTACTGTAATTCTTCATTCCAACCGGGATATTTACCAAGTGCGTTGCATTTGTTAATAATAAGAATTATTTTACTAATAATAAAAGAATGACAGGAAGGCTTTTATGTGGTTAAGATGATACAAGCAGCTCACCTCCATGGGCGTGTGTCTGGTAAGAGCTGAACCTAGATTATGATCATTTTTGATGACGTGTTCATATACATTTTGATAGCCTTACGCACCCTACAAAAAGGGCAGGAAACGATCGAATTGGCCATGCGGTTAGGGGAGCGCATCTGTCAGCTTGCATACGGGAGATAGGAGGATCGAATCCCACTGTCGGCAGCCCTGAAGATGGTTTCCCGTGGTTTCCCATTTTTGCACCAGGCAAATTCTGGAGCTGTACCTTAATTAAGGCAACGGCCACTCCTTTCCCAGTTTTAACCCTTTCTTATCCCATCGTATCCATAGAAACTAGTGAGTCATATCGTAATAGGCCTCAATGTTTTTATTAGAACACTGTGGCATAATTTTATTTAGCGCGTCATAGAGCCGCAGTGAGTGAAGGCAGGAACCCTGAATGGCCGTGCTATAGGCCATGAGAACCCCGTATTGGTCCGGAAAGAACGAATTCCTCGTGTTAGAATTGAGCCACAAGCCGTAATTTCATTAATGTAGACCCCTACTATACCTATCACCAAGCCCAACCGTTACAACCTGGAGGGGGTGAGATTTGAACGGGGGGATGTACAGAACAGTTGTCACAGGCTGACAAACCTCTTTTTCCCAGGGCTGGAGTCATCTGAATTTAAATCAATAAATCCGCCACTAAGCTAAATTCCACAGATCTGACTCTACACATAATTAAAAACATAATTATCGAACGACAGGAGTCGATAATATTATTTACTTGTGCTCGATTGAGAGAAGTGCGTATTTGCAGGAGGGGCCGTTGCCATTTGGTAGGCCGTCACAAAGGCGAACACTCTGTTGGGCGGGGAATTACCTCGAGCTCGGCGTCCTCTTAAGGCTATAAAAGGTTGCCTCAAGGAGTAAGATCTCTCATTCGCTAAGTGACTCTCATTGTCTCACTGACTCTCATTCGCTTATTCATGTTACAGAAACTTATTGATTCTCAGTGCTCTGGGACACTCAGTGATAGTCAGTTCTCACTTGATTTTCATTCTCTGTTCTGAAACGCGCAGTGCGGCGTTGCGTAACTTATTAGACACATTATTTGTGAAACTGTTGTAAGACTATGATTCAATCCCCGTGAGTTAGCTCACAAGAGCTAGTAGCGATATTAAACGTTATAAACATTTATAACGCGTACGCTGACGCGGATGTAAAGTGTGCGAACCGTGTAAACATAAACTCTGTGACGGACTGATTTCAACCGGGCTAGATCCCATAATTAGTACGGTACAGACTGAGACTAAAATTTGCGCGGAGGCTATAGTCTGGTAGTCTAACACTAAGGGTGAAATCTTGTGTACGATCACGATAAGCGGTGATGTAGATGTTCTGAGGTAAATCACCAGTGCAGACGATTCCAGGATCAAGCAGACGACAACCATGGTGTATTCAGGACTCGAGGCGAGGACCATCAACCCCGTGCTGAGTGCTGTTAACATGGACTAGGCACGCATGCATAGTGGTCATGTGATTCGTCGGTGATGGATAGATGGCTGTTAAGTCCTTATGATCTATAAGCGAAGTAATATTCATACACTAGTATAGGCTTTCCTCAAACCAGTTAATTAATTGTTAAATGTAAGCCAGTGCGGCATTTGCTTTGCTCAGTTTTAGTAAAATTAAATACGTTCAGGGCTGTATGCATGTTTAAGCAGGAGCTAAGTGTTTATATTTCAATTAGATGGGAAGAAGGGATAGAATAGGTTAGATATAGGGGTGTGCTTTTGTGTTAATAGTATTTATTCCTGTATGAGTTGATTTTGATAGAGATGTCCGGCAGACTCTTCTTATTACCAAATGGGCTGCGCGCCTTCAGCGTCGCGAGATTATAGATTAAGCTAGAGGTATCATAAGGTTTTCTATGCATGAAGCATGAATTTTTTGGCGCAAGGAGTTGTACGGTAGAGTTATATTCACCGTTGAATACAGTACAGGGTATTCAATTTTGGTGACAGTCAAGTTCATGAAGGTAACGGTTATGGAACCAAGGATGTTTTATGTGTGAGGCTAGAATTGCTGTGAGATGTTGACGGGGCTGAAATGATAACAGAAAGGCTGTGAAGCCATGGCGTTTTACTGGGAGCCCTGATTTATATATATGTATTGATGAGCTAACGTGTGGTTATGCGCGTGAATGTGTGGGCTGTGTGTTATTTTTTCAGAGAGAATTGTGTGCCATTGTGCAGAAGCAATGTAGTTGGCGATTTCCGATCAGTTATTTGTCTCCCAGGTAGAGAAAACCCGTGACAGCTGTAGCCTGTGCGCCGAGTAAGAGCGAAAGTATTTACAATAGGTAGGTACCATTATGTCCATGAGCTGCCGGCTGCAATCCCCAGTTATTTATATGTCTGTTGCTTACCAGATCATGTCCCTTGCCATTCCGAGATATACGATGTTGCTGTGTCTTGATGAGACTTGCAATCTTCGGAGCTTACATATGTCGGAGTCGAATCTCGATGCCTCTATCAACTTCAGTACATATTTGTGTGTGTTTTATTTTCAGGTGTGATTTATGCATATTTACCTTCTTTTGTTTATTGCTGTCCAGTGCATTTATTGTTTTGACTTGTGATGTTGTTCTTTGTTGTGTAACGCGGATAACTTAGCCCGCTGGCTAATTTTATGTAAGCAAGGTTATGCCCTTATCAGTTGCTTATGGGTGCGGACCCATATGATTAGAATCGGTGCTATTTTGAATGGGTAATTTAGACGCATCCTGAACAAGTGTTTCTTTTTATATATTTGTGTCCGAGTGATCGGAATGTAAATATGTAAATTAGGCCTTATACTAGTGTATCGAATATTATTTTCTCATCTATGGGTGGTTTTAGATAGAACCTACGGACAAAGGACTTAGGGACTTAACAAAGCAGTCAATCAAATGAAACAATGTAACACATTCCTATTCCATGTAACATGAGATTTCTGGGTCGTTACCTGTGTTTCTAATGTATAAATTAATGTTAAATGTCAATTCATGTAAATGTAAGTTTCACTTTCTCTGACCAATTTTACGGTCAATTATTCGTTGTTTGTTTTTATTGTTTGATTATTATGATTTTAATTCATGTTTTAGCTTAATAAATCTATCATACCCGATTAGCTCCGTTCTCCTTCATTAGTTGTATATGTACGTATTTCCTGTCCATATACTTTTAGTATAATTTAGTAAGTAGAGATTTTATTGCCCACATCCGGACGTTCCACGTGCTTTTACACTGAGCTACGCCGAATTTAAGACATGATAGGTACATTATCTGGGTCGGTGGTACGTAAAGCAACTTGAGAAAAATAAAGGGGAGGGGGTAAAATGCATTTTACATTTTTTGATGTGATAACATCTTATAATTTGGTCTGGTGGCACGAGTTCACGATTGAAAATAATAATGGTAGTAGTTTTTCGCCCCAATAACTACGTTTAACGGTTTTCGGGGAAGCTGAGGTGCAGGATTTTTCCTGGAGGAGCTTTGTTACGTGGCAATAAATCTACCGACCCGAGACAGATGTAATTGAGCCCATGAAGTACCACCAGACTGAGCCAGAATCGAATTTGCCAAGTTGGGGATACGTTGTCTGAGCCAGTTGGCCGGGTCAGGCTACAGGGATTGGAATAAATTATCAAGGGAAATATTCCACAAATTTCCAAGTTCTTTGAAAAGGTTTAAGAAAATCTAGGTAAACAATTCATAGGGATTCTGCCATCCGAACGACATCCCTAACTGCAGATAATTGATTGATTGATTGATTGATTGATTGATTGATTGATTGATTGATTGTACAGTCCTCAGCCCTAAGGCTGGTTGGATCCTCAACAGCTCCGCCATCAGCTGTCATATATGGCCTAGATATCACTGAGGATGCGCATTAGGGAAATGAGGGGTGATGTAGTTCCCGTTGCTTACCTCACCGAGTCAGAATTTGCTATTACGTATCGGTCTGCCAAGCCCACTGAAATTCATGCACCAACCGACCATATGAGCAACATTCTCACACCATTCAGAGCAGGGATTGGCTGCATAAGGAATGGCATTACTAGCACTGGTCATACCTCAGTCACTTTCATGTTGTTAAAGCCAATGATAAGACAGAGTCGGATCGATGAAAGTAACAAAATTGCTCTAGACTATACCAGAAGACATAGTGCACTGTGGACAATAAATAATAATAATAATAATAATAATAATAATAATAATAATAATAATAATAATAAAATAATAATAATACTTGTACCGGGAGGTACACCTCTACGCCGCACTTTTGAATCCTGCGCCAATAAAACCTCCTCTACAGGAGAAAATCGGAACTTAAAACTGGACCAACTTATAAATTTTCTCAGAAGATATCACTACCGTAATTTTTTTTTTGTGAAGTTTCCTGAACTGTGCGAATTTCTACTTCTTTTGTTTTCCATTCAGCAAGAAGTTTGGACATTCTCTCATAGAGGTCACTACAAAAAATATGATCATGCACCCTGGTGCGAAGTGAAAGAACCTTTCAGAAGAAATTTTGTGTTCATAAGTTGTTCCTTTACTAAATTTCATTCATTCATTTTTGGGTTGGCAACATTTATCCTGTCCTTCCGCCTGTTTTGATTTTAACCAATCAACAATTTCTGTAATTAATTTCCTACCAATCACAGGTTTCTTCTTCGATTTGATGTGTAACTTTAAGCGACCCAATAAAATTAAGTGGGTGTGGCTGTTTTATTCATGAATGATCTCGAACTTCCCCGAGGGTTTATAAACTGCTGATTTTCAAGTCTCCTGGCCACTTGATCAACATCTAAAATAGTGTGTGGACGTGTAGCAGGAGGCGGGAGGTGCCTCTTTCATCAGGCAGCAGGTCTTCAGTAAGGTAATGGCCGTTTAACATCTTTATTTCTTGCTAGCTCAGCAGTTTAACCCGCGGGAAAGGTCTGAAACCTTTACAATGTAACCTATCTCTCCAACATGTAATTTTCTGCCGTTTTATGTAAAAACTGCATAAAATCTGTAAGTGTAATTCGGGGATAGAGAGTGGTTTAGCCTCTCGAGCTCCCCTTCATTTTGGTTTGAGGTGACTACGTTTTGGTAACTGGTTCTCTTCCTTAATGTTTTAAATCTCTTTCTTTTACGGGTCACCTCCATAGTTTGGGAATAGCCCCTGTGTCATTGGCCTAGTGCCTTTTTAGGTTTTTAGAATGAATGTGTAGGAGCGCAAATACACGCCTGCATTCCTTTTGGTATTTCGGGCCATTTACTTAACCGGTTCTTTTTCTGCTAAGGCCCAGTAGGTTGGGTACAAGATACCCCCGTTTCATTTTGTAAGTGGTGCCTTAATGGCAAGTAATTGTAAAGTCTACTATTGTCTTGAAGAGGCTTGAAAAACTGAGAGCGTGTCAGCTCTTTTCTTGTGTTGTAAAAGTGCCTTTGGGAGGCCTGAGATTGTAATTGGGAGCAAGCGCTCCCTGTATCAGGGGTTTTCTGCCCTTTTGAACACACTCTTGCTTGGTTAAAGTTGAACTAGGAGCTCAAAAGTTGTAAAGCTAGGGGTTGTAGCCCAAGGGTGTCTAGGATTTGAAATCGTGGATTTTCCTAAGCTTTGTTTTTTAATTGCTATATCGTGGTTATATCACCTAGTGACAACTTCTTAAATTTTGTTGTTCTTGCTTGTGAAAACTCAGAAAATATAACCTTTGTTAAAGTTTTAAATTAACTTTGATTTGGTAGTTAGACCTATTCACTCCGGCACCTTCTTTCACCTCTGCTGATCTACCAAACCATGGTAATAATAATAATAATAATAATAATAATAATAATAATAATAATAATAATAATACCGGGCAAGTTGGCCGTGCGGTTAGGGGTGCGCGGCTGTGAGCTTGCATCTGGGAGATAGTGGGTTCGAACCCCATTGTCGGCAGTCCTGAAGATTGTTTTCAGTGGTTTCTCATTTTCACACCAGGCAAATGCTGGGGCTGTACCTTAATTAATGCCACGGCCGGTTCCTTCCAACTCCTAGGCCTTTCCTATCCCATCGTCGCCATAAGACCTATTTGTGCCGGTGCGACGTAAAGCCACTAGCAAAAAAGAAATAACACTGATGAGAGAGGACATAATGGAAGAGGTCGGACTCTGTAAAGACTGAGGGTGTCGACTTGAGATATGGAAGGGCCACGAAAGCCGTGAAAATGAAATAAACCCTAGGCTTCGCGAACTTAGTACCGCGAGTGCCAAGAGAATTAGAGTTGACCCAGAATCGCTGGATACAAAAGAGTGAGGAGCAAATCATGGCAGGTGCGAGCACTAAGTCGCCAACCCAAATGAGAGCACGCTGAGATCGCCTTTCAGTCAGGGGATACCGTGGACAAGTTAAGAAAACAGTATTGCCCTTATGGACCTACAAGGAGTGTACGCCCTCTTTCCTCGTGATCAAGGATTAGTATAATGTGATTTATATTGTTTTATGAAATAAAGGGAAAATGATGAGGCATTTCTTATCCTTGCCTTATTAAAATAACTATTGAAGTTTTTCTCTTTCATAAGTACTAGGGCTGTAAATAGACTAGTGACAACGGAGTCCAGATACTTTCAGGAGCTTGGGCGTGCGCAAATAGAATATGAGAGCGGTCAGGTGTCGATGTGTAGTGTGCATTTGACGGACATCCACTTGGGAGTGTTGTTGTTTCTGTGTGGCGTTGAAGTGAAGAGTGTCAATTCCACCGCTCTAAAGCATGTTTTCAAAACATGATCAGCGTTCGTGGATTAAAATCGAGATTTCCCGTGGTAAAAATGCATCAGAATTTTATTGCGTTCTTTGCATGACAACGCACATTTTCATGTCGCAAACAATGTCAAGCATATATACTTAAGGCGACACTCCGAGATAAAATTATTTTTTTAACTAATGCATGGATTTTCACGAAACTTTGTGGGAATGTCACCTACATAAAAGCAGAGATATCACGAACATTTCTTTCATATACAATTAATAGTTTTACCAAAATAATTTTTTGAAAGTTTAAATCCCGTTTTTGATTAAATTTAATTAACATGTTAATGTAAATTCATAATTAGGTAGATAATACTTCTTTTAAAATCACTACGTATCGATTTTTCTGTACATAATTCATATAAGGAATATATAACACTAAAATATGTGTAATTTTTACGTTCTAAAATTTTGGACTTAAAAATCCATACTGCTTGAAAAAATTCCGCAATCAGAAATTCCATATGGAGGTTTCTTAATATAGCTGTGATACATACGCCATACAAATTTTGTTAGATTTCGCAGAATATTATGGGAGAAAAATTGGATTTAAATTTGAAATTAAAATTGGCAAACACAACATTATTACAGTACTGTAATAATGTTTTTGAACTCGGCTGAATAACTTCACGTGACAAGAAAACAAGAAACCCAATCCTTTCAATTTCAGTCATAAAAATCACAAAGATGACTAAAATATAGATTTTTATCTCCGGAGTATCGCCTTAAAAATATCAAAACTTAGTGATACAATGGCACTGCGACGAATTCGATTTATAAGCCATTGGGAAAGAGTGAATAACAACAGACTTACGAAATACACAATTATTTGCAAATCGAACGTAAGAGATCAAAATTATAGAATCAAGTGGAGAAAGATCTCACTGCAAATCTGCAGGATAGAAATACATTCAGGAGAATTGTTCAGACGAGGGGGACAAGAAGAAAGCAACACGACCTACTTGGTCAGAGGAACAGAAGTTACAACAATCGATAGGCAAGGAGGAAAGTTGAACAAATGTTGATTCCGCGTCGTCCTAAGTGACCGATTCGCGCAGAAGAAGAAGAAGTCAAGCTTCTTATTGCAACGTTGACATAGGGAGGTCTTGGAACACCTTCCGTACTTACCAGACATGAATCCTTGTGACTTCGACCTGTTTTCGAACCTCGGAGGCCACCGATTTATTGACGTAGCGTCTGTACTCCGCGTAGTAGAGCGTTCCGACGCTGCCATCAACAGATAACGCATTGCCAGCGGTTCCCAACGGCTTCTATCAATATTGCCAGTATTTTATTTAATGCCCTCGTATATTCGCGGGGAGGAAGCTCAATGGCGGGAACATCATTGCTTTGTTGCCTTCCTTAATTTTCCTTCTCTGTCGCTCTGGTACTTGTAACGCGTAATCCGTTACTCTGTGAGCCCTGGCAGATTATTACTGCTGTACAGAGGTGTTGTGTATGATTATTTTAGTCTTTATATCACTGGGTACTTGTCTTGTGTTGAGTGAGTGTTATGTGAGTAATTAGCCTACGTGTGCGATTTCTTTCCTTAACATTAATACAATCATATATACGAATAAGAGGAAGAAACTATAGCCAATTGTGCTTAATTTGCAGTTTATTTTCATCCCCCATTTATCTTGAACTTAAGTGAGTTCCATAAATTTATGCTTCCCCGTTTTCCCGTTATGCTGTGCGCATCAAAATGAGCGCATATACCCTTCCCCCCCTCCCCAACACACACCATATCCTAGAATTCATGAATATAATTGAATATTTCACTGCGAAAACGGGGTGGTCCCATTTTTGTAAAGCTGTGGAAAAGAACAAGAAACCTCCCCGTGACCGAGCTCGATAGCTGCAGTCGCTTAAGTGCGGCCGGTATCCAGTATTCGGGAGACAGTAGGTTCGAACCCCACTGTCGGCAGCCCTGAAGATGGTTTTCCGTGGTTTCCCATTTTCACACCAAGCAAATGCTGGGGCTGTACCTTAATTAAGGCCACGGCGGCTTCCTTCCCACTCCTAGCCCTTCGCTCTCCCAGAGTCGCCATAAGACCTATCTGTGTCAGTGCGACGTAAAGCAACTACCAAAAAAATAAAAATAAAGAAAATAAACCTCCCCAAAATTCCAAATGTTGACTAAACGGTTTTTCTTTTCTACAGTACCTACGTAGACCATTTATTTAAGAAAAATACTAATTTATCACAATATAACGCCCTACCGATTTTTGCACTAAAAGTTCGAGGGATGTTTATACTACACGAAAACATTAAAACATAAGTTTGACCAAAATGTGGAGCCACGCCATTTTCGCAGCGGGCCCTTTAATAGTCAGGTTTGTTTCTTCTACTCTTTGTAATAGAAAACAACTTTGGGAACTGCCTCTTTTGGCACTAAAAAGGGCGAGATCTGAGAAAATGTGCAGTAGAAGACACAATTGACACAACATCCGAAGGTTTTTGCACCAAACTATTCGGGGATACTTTATTGTCATAATGCAGTAAATGTCATCATTTTATAAACCCCACAAGGAGTCTGATGACCATTATTATTTACTGTCTAGGCTCCTTAGGCAACAAACCCCAACTTGCTACTCTCACATGTTATTTCTTCACTGACACTCACTGTAGTTTTCGGATGTTGTGTCATTTGTGTGTTCTACTGAAGTAAGCTCCCTATACAAAGAAAGTCCATTTCGCGATACGTATTTTTTTTGCCAACTGAAGGACATCGTTAAGTTTTGCAAGAGCTGTTGGCCGAGGTACGTCGTACAGTCTATGTTTCGGAGGGGTAAGTTCATTTTTGCCCGGACGTTCTGAATGGAATGGTTGGTGGACATGACACGATGGAGTTGAACTGCAGTGTACTTCATCCTAGTGGCTTGCAATGTATTCAAAGTTATGGTATGTTGTTAATTTGAATCGCTCTTTGGACTTATTCTTAACGAGTGTTAGGAAATATGGTGCTGTAGGCAGAGTGTGTCCCGTATTGCACCGTGCTGATCCGTGTTTAAGTTCGTCCACAGCAAAAACGACGTATGTCCAGCAGCCACATCCTTTCTTTGCACTAAACCTATCATACAATAACTCATGAACGAACAGTCAGTGCGACCCAGTGTTTTGCAATAAAACATCTGGGGATGTTTATACTACACGAAACCATTAAAACATGATTTTGACCAAAATGTGGAGCTACCCCGCTTTTCCAGCGGACCCTTGTTTCTTCTACGCTTTGTGTTCAGTTTGAATACCGAGTTTCACACATTTACCTGCCAATGCTGTTGATCAGAGCTGTTGTCATAAGAGCAATACAGTTTTCTTAACACGGAATTATATGTAGCTGCCAGTGAAGACTACAATACAGGGTGTTTCTTATAAATCCAGACCGAGGCAAAGTGTTTGCACTCTGCGGCACAGCAGCTGCCTCAGTCCAACTTACGTCGCGCGCACCCGCCCTGCTTTAAGCATGTGTATATGAAATCTCACGTTGTAAAATATGCTGGAAGCGTTATCCTTCATAATGAGGGACTTCACAAACACCATTAAGATTTTGTGCACACCAATAACTAAAATTTTCACACGAACATTAAGATGAACCCTGGCCTCGTCCGAAAAGAACAGAAGCTGTTTATTTATTCGTATCAGAAGCATACATTTTGCATAGCATAATGGTACTTAATGACATACGTATCAAATAGTGTCTGCCCAGAATTTTGCCAAATCACGGGCATTAGGTGTTGCGGCCATCAAGTCCTCTATTGTGAAACTTAAAGGACACTTACTACAGTTCATGAAATGGGCTGTGGTTTGGTCTTCACCACATTCGCATTGCCTGGATGTGCCAGGAAAGCCCCACTTTACCATATTGGTTCTTGATCTACCAACCCCAGTGCGAAGCCTGTTCAACGATTTCCACGTAGACCAATGTTCCTCGTGTCCTGGGAGGAGATGTTCAATTGGTAGCATCCAATCAGCAAGTTGAGGATTTCTAGTTCTCCATAATCTCAACCTTGTGGATTGAGCAGATTCGTTTAAATCTTCGGTTGTATTCAGGAAACTCCTTCTAGACCTCAATCCTCGGTGGGCAGGTTCATATCCATTCAATGGGTGTGCACATGAGGTAAGTGCTTTAGTTCTCTCATTCATGGATGCAACTTCTCTTCTTATATCTGGTGGGGCGATTCCAGCCAAAAAGTAGATTCTATCTCGTCGAGTTGGTCTCAAGCAGCCAGTAATGAGTCGACATGTTTCATTTAGAGAAATGCCAACTTGTTTAGCATGACTTGATCTGTACCAAACAGGGCAAGCGTACTCTGCAGCGGAGTAACAGAAGCTGTGAGCCGAATAAACGATCATTCAGTGATGCAAGATACCGCTCACTATATCTCATTCTTGTTGCTGGATCAGCAGGTTTTAAACAATGGGCCCGTGTAAACAATTTGATGTGTAACAGCTTTGTAGCTCTGTGTGCAGAAGAAACTGACACCCCTACTTGCTGTGCTAATTTTATGAGTGATTTATCCGGAGACCGTTAAGATTCGCACCAATGTCATCTAGCTTTTACTCTGTAAAAACTGTTCGTGTGTGCGAATGTTTCTTATTGAGCACTGAGTCAGTAGTTTCAAATTTACTTACACTTACGTGAATCTGTTCTCATGAATGTGGCACTTCACCAGGAAGTTGCTGAACAAATGTATCGCGTACTCTTCGAGCCAACTCGTACTTAAAATAACTTGTACATACGACAATACGGCGTTGCAATGATAACTGAGCTGAGATTCAGACTGGCTACTGATGATAGGTCGAACACGCGCACTCCCCTTACAAGGTCGAGAGCTATGCACGCGCTTCCCGTACAGCTTCTTAGGTCTGGGAAAGTAAAAACGCCGCTGGACGGTGTGGGTTTGTAGGAAAGACCTTGTACACGAATACTCTCCCGCTAGTAATCGGTATTGCATGGCAGGGAGAGAAGTCTAATTTTATTCCATTCTACGACGTACAGGAATGGGGCGAAGAACCATAAACCAGGGCTATTAATTGTAGCGAGCAGTTTGTGAGAGAATCCACACTTTATAGATCTCCGGCTTGACGGACAGCCGAGTTTTACGGTTACATCTGAATTCTTTAACTGCTCGCTCTCGTACAGATGTAATTGAATCACTGCCATCTGGATATCAAACGTGATGCTCGTTATTAACAGACTTTGAATCTTTATTACTCATTTCCAGCATTCATAGAAACACAAGTTATGACTGCATTACGAGATGGCTTTCACAACGTTCGAACACAACTCAAACGCTACTGAGACTAATCTTATTTGTATTTTGACTTCAGTAAATGGGATTCCACCAAAAATATCTTCATTGATTGACTGTCATGATTCACACATGAGGATTCTTTGCTGTATAATTTTAAAATGATTTCTACGTTGGCAGCGCCAATTCGTTCTTTCCATTGTTGTCCAAAGAATTGTTCAAGGTTGTACAAGAAGCGTTTCTTGAACTGTTTACAACAATACTACTTGTAGAGTGTCACTTGTGGGAAGAAAACTATTTTTTCCAAGCTTTATGTATCTCAGTGTTTAAAAAAACTGTGACCGAGCTCGATAGCTTCAGTCGCTTAAGTGCGGCCAGTATCCAGTATTCGCGAGATAGTAGGTTCGAACCCCACTGTCGGCAACCCTGAAAATGGTTTTCCGTGGTTTCCCATTTTCACACCCGTCGTCGCCATAAGACCTATCTGTGTCGGTGCGACGTAAAGCAGCTAGTGAAAAAACAAAAAATAAACTGTGATATTATTATTATTTGCACAATGAATAATTCAGAGATTGATAATTTTTATAGATTATTACAGGTGATGGCATTACGTTTTAAGACAGATTTCCTGTTGTTGTTATTGACATGAGATACTTTGCGATTGGTCCCCATTTGGGGATATGTTACATGCTAGTTATTCAAAGTGTGTACTTGGAGTTATTATTCCGGCCACTACCGGCTGAATAATATTTTAGTATCTCTAAGGCTGCATCTGTGACTAATCTCAAGTATCATATTTTGACTGGTTCAAGTCGTTCGCCGAATAAAGAAGCAATATTACGAGATATTATTAATGCCCAGTCACATTCTATTGAAAATGACAGAAGTTAATTAGATAACAACCAAAATACCCGTGCTTCGCTGCGGTGTTTTACATTGTATACGGATATCGAATTAAATTACTGCACATGTAGTAAATAGGAATTTTTAAAACTTTATGGCTCTTAGCGTAATCCGAGAAACAATATGGGGAGGTCCACATACGATGTTTCCGGTGTGAAGTGCGAGTTGTGATGATAACGGCAGGCTCGCTTGCTTAATGCCATTCACAATCGAGTTGGGAAGTTTTCATTATAATTGCAGGCCCCCTTGCGTACTGCGCGGTCAGAATCAATTGGAAGAGTTTACGTTACAATGGCAGGCGCCTTTCCTACTTCCAGACAGATTACAGTTGAGGAGTTTTTATAATAATGACAGGCCCCTTTTCCTAATGCCAGTCAGTTTTCTGCCAGTCATACTCGAGTTGGTGAGTTTCCATTGTAAACACAGGCTACTTCGCATAATACCAGTTACATTTTTAATCCCTTGCCTCCTGCCAGTCAGATTGAGAAGGGAATTACTCATTTCAGTGGTAGCCCTCCTTACTAATGACACACAGGAGCTGGAGAAGGTCCCATTTCTATTGGGTGGGCCAATGTCCGTGCCAAATTTAATGATTCTAAAATTCCTATAAGCGAGTCAAACTATGGATTGTACGTGTAAAAAGTGCAAAATTTACCTACAATTAAGAATACAGCCAAATCCAACGTATAAGGGACAGAGATACGACAAAAACATAGGACCAAAGTTGTTGATCATTCCAAATTGAACCGAGTTTGTGCCATCCCTTTTGTGTTACAAATTACCGTCCAGCCACGGTCTGGACCGTCATTAAAATTGCCACCATATTATATATTTTTGGGGGGTAAAAAGTGAAAAATTTAAACATCTTTTACTTTTTCTGTCGGTTACAGGTTAAAACCTATAATTTTTCCAAACTTCACTTTTCTAACTCGTCTGGTTGATTGTACCGGCATCTTTATTTGGGGGGGGGGGAGGATAAAAATTAGGACTGTTAGGAAACTGAAGTTAAAAGATATGCAGATGATCATTATTACACCTGAATCAGATATTTGTATGGATATTTGGCCAAAGTAGTCAATTTGCAGACACTAGGTCG
Source organism: Anabrus simplex (assembly GCF_040414725.1). NCBI lineage: Eukaryota > Metazoa > Arthropoda > Insecta > Orthoptera > Tettigoniidae > Anabrus > Anabrus simplex. The sequence continues at coordinate 422,171,756 of NC_090269.1, read as the reverse complement.
TGGCCTTTGTTGGCGAGCAGAGGTGACATATCGGACTGTGGCACTGGAAATTTGATTTTTTGGAGAATAGAGAAATTTCGACTAAATGTATTGCAAGATGAATACGCATACCTACATGAAGGTATCGTACAAAGTTACTGTGTATTGCGCGAGATGAGACTCTTAATGTGGTTTTGATACATTTCTAGGCCAAGTTCTTGTAATGTTAAAAGTATTTCCTAGTAGACAACGTAGGCTCCCGATATTACGAAAAACTAAAATTAAGGAATTTCTTCAATTGTGCCGAACGTGTAAGGGAAAAAGGGCCCGGAAATTTTCAAATTGTGAGTCTTGGATAGTTCTATCAAACTAAAAAACAAATTTTGAAAATCACTTCCGGTCTAAATGCAGTTCCAGGTAAACAACCTAAAATCTCTTTTCTCTACTCGTCTTCTTTTTTATTCAAATCCTGGCTAAATTAAATTATTTAAATTAATCTTTCTATAATGTGTTCCTTGGTTCAATACCTTCAGAATTTTTTTGATTTTTGAAAAATGCCTACACCGAATTTAGTTATAAGGGTTTAAGTGAAACTCTGCAATGACTCACACCAGCGCTCGTAGTGGTAGAAGAAGGCAAACTGCCAATCTAGGCTACCGGATAACGATGATTAAGAATAGGATTTTGTGCGCCTCTGTGGTGTAGTGGTTAGTGTGATTAGCTGCCACCCCGGAGGCCCTGGTTCGATTCCCGGTTCTGCCACGAAATTTGAAAAGTGGAACGAGGGCTGGAACGGGGTCCACTCAGCATCGGGATGTCAACTGAGTAGAGGTGGGTTCAATTCCCACCGGAGCCATCCTGGAAGTGGATTTACGTGGTTTTCCACTTCTCCTCCTGGCGAATGTCGGGATGGTACCTAACTTAAGGTCACGGCCGCTTCCTTCTCTCTTCCTTGTCTATCTCTTCCAATCCGCCTATCCCCTAACAAGGCCCCTGCTCAGCATAGCAGGTGCAGCCGCCTTGGCGAGGTCCGGTAGTGCTCACAAGTGTTTTGACATCAACGTTTGTCACAGCACTACTTTGCTTCTTATACAATGCATAACAGAAAATATGAACAACAAAAATCATAAATCAAGTCACCTTTTGGGAGTAGAAAATAGTAAGGAAATCAAATTGTGAAATTCAAAGCTCGGAAATGTTCTGACAAAGAACGCTTGGACCGGGCGAGTTGGTCGTGCGGTTAAGGGGTGCGCAGCTTTAAACTTGCATCCAGGAGATAGTGGGTTCGATCTCTACTGTCGGCAACCCTGAAGATAGTTGGCCGTGGCATTTTTACACCAGCCAAATGCTGGCTACAGACCTTAATTAAGGCCACGACCGCTTCCTTCACACTCCTAGCCCTTTCCTGTCCCATCGTCGCCATAAGACCTGTCTCTGTCGGAGCGACGTAAAGCAAATTCTATTAAGAAAATAACTTTTATACGAATAAATCAAACAATTGTTTATTTTTTGACTAATTTCTCTTTGCATAGCCTTTTGCTTGTATCACAGCATCACATCTCGCAGGCGTGGAAGCAATAAGGGGTGTAACTGCCTTTAGGGTCTTTTGCCCATTCACATTTCAAACTATTAAAGAACTTCGCTTTATTTTTATGCGATCCTATCCATAGACATGTGCCTAGCAGCTCCCGTGTGCACTCCGTTAGTTTTAAATCCGGAATTTAATTTGGCCGCGGCAAAACTTGTATCTTCTCCTTTTACATCGTTGTTTGGGTTTATTTTCATGTTGAAAAAGTCATTGTATGTCTAACCCTTGTCCCGTTCCTATGCGGTTGGATATGAAGTGAGATGAATCTTGGTAGCGAGTTTTTATGACCGGATGCCCTTCTTGGCGTCAACCTCATCAGAGGAGTTAATGAGACGGATAGAATGACGTAATACATGGTAGGAAGGGAGAGGGTGAAACCCAGTACCGGCACATAGCCTACTCTTGTCGTATAGCAGCAAGCGGTCTTCTCAGGGCTTAACTTCTCCATCCGACGGACGAATCTCCATCAACAGCGTCATTTACCCTCACTCCATATGAGCACTGTGGAGAGATTTGGAATTGAATCCAGGCTTGTGGAACACAATCTAGTGATTATAAATTGCATACCACCACCAATCCTACCCTACCAGCCAACATCCTGATGGTGAATTTTTTCCACCAACTGGACTCGAACGGGCTAACCACAGTGTCAGAACATATACTTCAACGCCTTAACGGTCATGGCCACCAGGCAGGCTACTGTTGAAAGAGCAATTGCTGACGTATATTGTTCCTGGCATATGCTTGTCCAAAATATCCTTGTGGTCATTATATCATAGATGCACAGTAAGGGAATTACTCCCTCAGCGGAGAAGCATCCCCAGATCATGACGTTACCACCTCCATATTTTACAGTGAAGACCTAGTAGTGTGGGAGCTATTTTTTTATTTCCATGGCAACGAACATGTCGAAAACCATCAGGAGACATCATATTACATTTGCTTTCGTTCCTTCATAATATCCTAGACCTGCCCTCCTGTGTCCATTTACGGTTATCTTTCTGTTGCCTGCACTTATAAATTGTTTCTTGCGAAAGCGGCGAGCTAACAAATACTAGTTTTATAGTAGATCAGCCCGAAGGCTGGTTTGATCCTCCACAGCTCCGCCAACAGCTGTCATAGATAGCATAGGCATCACTGAAGAGGAATACGAGGGAAATGAGGAGTGAGGTAGTTTCCCGTTGCTTTCCTCACCGAGCCATAAGTTGCTCACGTACGTGTCTGCCAAGCCCACTGAAATGCACGCAGCAACTAACACTGTGAGTGATATTTTCACACCGTCCGACTCGTTGGCTGAAAGGTCAGCGTACTGGCCTTCGGTTCAGAGGGTCCCGGGTTCGATTCCCGGCCGGGTCGGAGATTTTAACCTTCAGTCGTTAATTCCAATGGCCCGGGGGCTGGGTGTTTGTGCTGTCCCCAACATTCCTGCAACTCACACACCACACATAACACTATCCTCCACCACAGTAACACGCAGTTACCTACACATGGCAGATGCCGCCCACCCTCATCGGAGGGTCTGCCTGACAAGGGCTGCACTCGGCTAGAAATAGCCACACGAAATTATTATTATTATTTTCACACCATTCATAACATTACTAGCATCACGCACACCTCAGTCACTCTCATATTGTCACAGCCAAGGATGAGACTGAGACAGGTCAACTTGTTCTATCCACTACCAGAAGACACACTGACTGTAAACAATACATCTCGCCAGCAAATGTAATCAACAAATTTTTGAAATTTGAGATTCCTGTGGAAGAAGTGTGTATCATCACGGCTCTATGTTGTGGTGACGTCTTACGGCTTACATTTCAACGAATCGAGATATTCTGAAGGAAATCAATGAACAACGGAGACTGATAAACGAATTGGAAAGAAGGAAGACAAAACATTTAGGTCATATCTTGAGACTTAATAACTTCCTAGTAAACGTCATTGAAGGGAAAATAATAGGAAGGAAAGAAAGAGGAAGACCAAGGAAAACATAATTTGAGGATCTGAGAAACTTGGCGTGTTGTAAAAACTACAAGCATGTAAGTGAAGAGAACAACATTTAAAGGAGAACGGCTGCGGCGAGAAGACTCAGCTTTTAGTGTTTGATGATGCGTATTATGTGCTATAATTTGTGTTCCTAGTGCATGTACAGGATTTCCCTTCTCTTATATACAAATGTAAGATATACTTGTAAGACTTTTTTTACCATTGTGTCACTTCAAGTTCATACATTGCTTTTAAAACCTGAAGTTTTCTTGCCCCCTTAAATGGCTGCTCAGGATTCTGTTCTCCTTAATTGCTTGACTGTCCATCTCCATTCTTACCCACACTTTATCATCTTTTAAATTAATTGCATTCCTTATCACAATGTCCGCCATCGATGTTGATAATAATTGCCTCCTTTCCTTAACTCTCCCGACCCGATGCACATCGTTTATATCAACTTCACTAAAGTTTATCTTCATTCTATTCTGCACCACTTCCGCCACTTTATACACTAGTTCCACTTTGTTCTCCTTTTCTTCTTCTTGCACACCATAAATGAAAATATTCTTCCTCACAATTTCTTGAACACCCCTCCCTACTGACCACTTCGTCTCCCTCAGATCTTGCTTTAAAATTCATACCTTCTGCTTTAATATTTCCAGCTCATCTTTACTACACGCTTCCTCCTCCATTATTTCCTCATAACTTCCTTAATACTCAAATTTAGGTCCTTAAACTCCTTAGATAGCTCTAGAAATATTTACCTTATTTGCTCCGTCTGACATGCCTCTCTTATCATCTCTTTTATCGCTTCAGACTCTTCCCAACCACTGGAACCTACTAGACCTGGACCAGGATTAACTTCAACTCCCCTTATTATCAATAGCACAACCACCACAACCACCACCAGTAGAGCTGCCAACATCCCCATTTTCTCACCATTTATCTTCACTTGTCTCTCCTTTCCCTGTCGCTATCCTCTTTTGTGCCAACGTGTTGTACATTACTCCGCGCTCAACTCAGCATATCCGCACCCTTGTTTACTCAAACACAACTGTAAACCTTAAGTTATTACAATAAAATATAGTTATTAAGAGGTGAACTTATTTAAACACATGAAATAAACGTAGAAAATAATTTTCATCTCTCCTCTAAAATTAATGATTTGTTGGTTACATCCTTATTCCAAGGAGCTGTTCAATTCTGCCTCAGATCAGCAGTGATATGTCGGGCTATCCTTCTAGGGCCTGCTACTGATTGCTTGCTAGGTAGCCTATCTATTCCGTCGGTTGCTTTTCGAGGTCGACCTTGTCGCGGTTTATTGTGCACATGGCCCCTCCTGCAAGGCACATGTTACTGCCCCCTTAAACTCTATGGAGTGGTGGCGCTAAACTGCTACTACTAAAATGTTTGCATTCCTCCCTTTCTAGACGGTGACGCTATGTCTCAGGCCAAAAGATTTGTATTGGAGAAAGTGTAATGGTTGGCGTCCGTAGCCTATACTAGGAACTGTCCAGGCATTCGCATTAGTGCAGGAGAATGGAAAACCACGGAAAAACCATTCTCGGGACAGCCGACGGTACGGACCAGCCCCTCTTCGTCTCCCAAGTATAGAAGCGTAAATGCCCCTCCTCTGCTCGGCTGGTCGGTCAGAGTGCAGAGCTGTCGGGCCACGGACCAGGCGTGGAGACATGTGCGCCGAGACCCACTCTGCATGCGCCGACCGCATTGGACTGGTTAATCATTGTCAATTATCCTGAAACACACATAAATTTACAATTGAGAATGAAATATCTAAACAGTTCTTCCTTTTGGAGATTTATTGCCCTGCTAATGATCATTAGAAACAATTACTGGAGCTACACTTGTTGATTCTGCTGCGTTGCAGCCCTCCTCCACCCTCATACCCTACACCCTTATACACTGTAGCTGGATCGCCTGTGTTTGTGTTGCTACCATTTGGAGGTCGAACGCGCTATGCCAAAAGTCTTATAAACATGGGGAATATATCGCTGCCTGACCTTCAGCTAGAAGTTAGAGTTCTTACAGCAATCAATCCGTTGAGAGAAATGATGAAAGAGCGGAGGGCCCTTTATTCAACCAGTTACACCTTAAGGAAGCTTTACGATAATTTCAAACAATTATTATTCGCTTTTCGCGAAAGAACACAATAATTAGTTCCAACACAAAGCTAACGCCACGTTGAGAAAAGTCATGACCTAGAAGTAGTGCCATCATTTGTTGCCTTGTGCTGGTAACACATTCTCGTTGTCATGGCAACAAGTGAGCCTAGAAGAAGCGACACAGGAAATTGTTAAGTCTGGTAAGTGGAGTGGAAATTCCAGCACTCAGCGTCAAGACGGTCAACATCTGCATTGAGACGGCAAGTTCGGACCAGCAGCATTGTCGTCGTAACATTGTGTAGCTATTGCCTAGCCATGCGAATAGGCAACATAAATTTTATCACATTAAGTAATAGCTAGTTACATAACTGGCTGTATTTTTTAAAACTATATATAACATTTAATATTTTTTTCAAATTTAATTTATATCGATATTTTCTTCCTTGACATCGACTATATAAATTACCTCTACAATGGACTTTAACTCAGGTGTCGATTATTATTATTATTATTATTATTATTATTATTATTATTATTATTATTATTATTATTATTATTATTATTATTATTTTGTCGGACGTACAGCAGCCCCATGCATTCAAATTAAACTCCTTGGATAAGGCCATCTGAAACATAAATTTTGAAACTACTAGTACAACAAGTGTGGACATTTTTTGACAGATGTCTCTACTATCAACTTATGTTGTGCCCTCTGGGGTGAAGATGAACCATTAATTTATAAAATAATTTGGTATGTCAAAGTTCCCTAAACTGAAATGTTTAGTGTTTGTTTGTGATGTTCAAATGTTATCAACACTTCTATCTTTTCCCGCCAATTTAAGGTGTTGGCCAATCAAAAATTTTGTACATTTACTTATACATCAATGATTACATTTTGATATTTATTTGATTATCCAATGAGGATTGTGGGTGTATCAGGGCCTTCGCCCAGAATTTTCTGGAACCTTCCCCACTGCTATAAATGGCACATTTTCGGACCAGGTTGTCTTTGTGATCGCTGCAGTCTAGAGTGTGCTCGTAATGGAGACAAGGACCGCCTCATCCATTTTCGGTAGGTCTACCAGCTCAAGGTAATGGCAGTTTCGGCATAACTATGTGGTAGTCTTTTAAAGCGACCTTGAGGGAAAGGTTTCAAATCTTTAGTAATGTAACATTATTTTCTAAAATTTAATTTCAAACTTTAAATGTAAATTTCAAATAACCTAAAGAACGTATTAAGGAATAAAGAGTGAGGTACCCTCTTGTATGCCCTCTCAACTTGATCTTGAGGTGACCATGATTTTGTAACCTTTCTATCTAGTAATTTCTGTAACAAATATTTTTCTCCACCCAGTCATCTCAGTAGTATAGGCTTAGCCTATGTAACGTCGGGGCATACTACCTCACTCCTCATTTCCCTAGTACGCCTCTTCACTGACACCTAGGCTATCTATGACAGCTGTTGGCGGAACTGTGGAGGATCAAATCAGCCTTCGGGCTGAATTCCCAACATACACACATACATGTAAATTTCAAGGAGTGCAAATGTTCGCCTCCTTACCATTTTGGTTTTTGGCCAGTAACTTTAACCTTTCTTTTACCATAGGCCATGTAGAATGGGTACTTGTTACCCCTGTTTAACTCTATACATTCATTTCATGTTGAGGATATCAGACTGTTGAGCAGTTAAGGTAGTGAGTGCTATTTAATTTCGTTAAATGTAGGTTGCACCTTTGATGGGCCTGGAAAGTGTAATTTTTTTAGAACAAAGATGCTCTTATTAGCGATGTAAAAGAAATTGGGAGATCCGTCTCCTTGGCAAGGTTCAGAATTATTTCGGTCAATCTCTCATTACGCATTCTGAGAATATGTCCGTAAAATTACTAACGTCTTTTCCTGAATGTATCTGAGATTTTCCCTGAGTGTTGATATAAGTCATGGGACTTCATTATCATCCAGATTACTCCTGTACAGACTAGTCCCAAAAATTTACCTTACATTATAATTTCTTGTGTTCTTTAATCAATTATTTGTCCGACTCGTTGGCGGAATGGTCAGCGTACTGGCCTTCGGTTCAGAGGGTCCCGGGTTCGATTCCCGGCTGGGTCGGGGAATTTAACCTTCTTTGGTTAATTCCAATGGCTCGGGGGCTAGGTGTTTGTACTCTCCCCAACATCCCTGCAACTCACACGCCACACATAATACTATCCTCCACCACAGTAACACGCAGTTACCTACACATGGCAGATGACGCCCACCCTCAACGGAAGGTCTGCCTTACAAGGGCTGCACTCGGCTAGAAATAGCCACACGAAATTATTATTATTATCAATTATTTGCCCCAGTGATCAATGTTTCAGATGCATATAGTGCTTCAGGCTTGATTGCAATGATTTAATGCCTTTATTTTGAATTTCTGGATATGAATTTTTTTATCATATATGTTCCAGGCCAGTCTGTACGCTCTTTATAGTTTAGAGATACATTCTTTGATTGCTTCACGATTCAGTCCTGAATGTTGAATGACTTCTCCCAGGTACTAAAATTTAGACACATGGGATATTTTGCCGTAGTGGTTTTAAATTGGTTGTCCATCTAGGTACCGAAGAGATCCTTTCATATAGTGTGTTTTCTGTAATGGTATCTGTAGTCCTGTTCTGGATGCGATTTTATGGAGTTTAAAGGATGCAATCGCTTCTTCTCTATTATTAGACAAGACTGTTAAGTCATCAGCTTAGGCGAAACACCGTAAATGAATTTTGTTTTCACGTAGTCTGTCAAGGATAATTCCTTTAACTTCCTTATCTAGGAAAGTAACAGAACGTGATAAGGTTGGAGTTGGGAAAATATAAGACAAATTCCGCATATCGATCTTATTGCGACTGGTAAAATTCCTGAGAATGATTTTAATATTTTGTTCCATAACGACGGAGAGACCCAATTTTTAACCACCTCACTGTTATATTAAACATATTATTTTACTACTGCTCCATTAATTATATTTGTGTAAACCTACGGTAGTATTAAATATGAAACCTATTCCACATATGGCATCGACTGTCTTAAGTTTTATAAAGCGGGGAAGGAAAATTTTGTGCAAATAAACTTAAGTCTTAGTTCATGTTGCAATGTTCATAATGGTCCCCGAAAATTAATGCACGTTGTAGTAATAGAATAATAGCCGACGGAGTTAATATTATCCCCATTAACGTCGCCAAATATGTTCTAGTATTTAACGTAGTCATCTAGTAGTTCTTTATAAAATTTCTAGAAGTATTCCAACCCTACTGAGCTCGATTCTAGCCTCGTCTGAAGATACTCGTATTGTATTAAACGATTCTCTTGCGGAAATCTGAGTTGTCGGATGTAGGAGGCAATGGATTCGGTCGAGAATTCCAACCTATACGACTGAGTCACGATGAGCACATGGCCATCCTTCTGGGCGTTTGTCGTCAATCAATCATCACTGATCTGCATTTGGGGCTGTATTCCAGGTGGTAGATTCCCTATCAGCGGTTTACGCAGACTTTTCTTAAATTATTTCCGAGAAATATTTCGAACACTTTCCTTGATAAATTAGTCTTGAAATATAATTATCTGGTCATGTTGTGTGTTTAAATGGCAAAGCGTGCCTGCCCCTTACCCGGAGGCACCGATGTTCGATTCCCAGTTAGGGATGGAGCGAAGAACACTCAGCCTACGTGATTACAATTGAGAAGCTATCTGACTGTGTGATAGCTGCCTTGGTCAAGAATGCCAAGAATAAAGGCCGAGAGGATCCATCGCGCTGACCACGCAACACCTCATAAATTATAGGCCTTTTGGATGAGCAGCTCTCGCTTGTTATACCATGGCTCTTCGGGGGCTGTTGCGCCATTGGGTTTGGTTTTTAACTATAATTGGCATTTGGTACCAGTAAATAATATTCTCAGTAGAGAAAATACTTTGGACCCAGTCCCTCCGAGGTTGATGTGAAAGTATGATTTTAAATTACTATTCCAAAACAAAATTTCTGTATTATTATCAAAACAAAAGTAAGCTATCATATTTCAAAATTATTTGCCGATATCGACTGAATTTTTAAGGCTACACATATCTTCATTGAATTCCAAAATTAATCTCAATTAATATATTAATTTTCCTTCCTGTGCAACTGTTTTCACATACAAATACAGCATAATAGGTTGTATCTACTACGGTTACTTGTGATAGAATAGTACAAAAATCTCCTTAAAAGTTTGCTATTGTATCTACAGAGGAGAGCAATTTTAACGGTATTTGATTAATCTCCAATTTCTTCCCTCCCTTATCCATCCTTTGTGTTATTGTTAGGGTTCATTTACTCTTTTTAATGAATAATTTTTGTATATGTACGAGTAGTAGAAATATTGAATAATTGGCATGGCGTGTGTGTGGCCTCCGATGGGGCCTGGTGTAGTTTTTTCGAGTTGACACCGTATGTGAGGAAGGGACTCATACATGTGGTGAATTATGATGATGAAGACGGCACGCACCCCCAGCCCCAGAGCCGTAGGAATTAACCAATGAAAGTTAAAGTCGCCGACTCGGTCGGGAATCAAATTCGGGACCATCCGGATAATAGGCAAGTAGGCTAACATATTAGCCATGGAGCCGGACAATAATTGGCGTATTGGCACAAATAAACCCAACGCTAAAGCTGCCATGTTGGCATCTCCCTCAGTATTCAGCAAAAGGGGTAGCCAACAGTAATCGGATTCTTATTCTTCTTCTTCTTATTATTATTGGTCGCACTGGTGAGTACTTAACTAGAAATCTGCGTGCTATTTGGTTATTTATCGTGAGTTTAGTATCCAACACGTGAAACTTTCTCTTCAGCGGCTTAGTTTGTCTGATACACTTTGTGATCCGTTACTAAAATAACCTACTCGCGAGGAAAATCTTCAGAACGTGGTGTCTGAAAGGTGGCGGCATCTGTTCATGTTATGCGACAGCAGTGAAGTGAAATCAAACGAGTTACACAGCGATGATATTAATCTTTAAGATAATTAATACTCGCAGTAACTTTAGGTTAAACAAACAATGCGTGAAGGCTGTGCAAGATAGGCCGGTTGTAATTTGGATCAGGAGTACGTGGAATGGTTATTATAAACGAGTGAATGCGTAGAGTTCAGATTTACCGAGGTTTATTTTGACTGGGATCTCCTCCTGCGAATGGGTGAAATCATACAATTTCCAATCTACAGGGACTCAACTTCATCTTTTTTCGGGCTTGTCCAGCTCCGTAGGCTCGGCAGGAGCAGTAGACGTACTGTTTGCAGCTCGCGACGTTCGGACGTCTCCGCTTTATTGTGTTGTCTGTAGGCTCCCTTAGCTCAGCGTCGAACGTTCTGGAAGGTTACCAGACGTCAGAAAATTTCATTTTTTGTCCTCAGACAAAATACGTCCACGAAATGTCTCCGGATTTAATCAGATCTCCCCAGATATCCTTAGAATTTCAGCGTATCATTACTTTTAACACTAGCGCTTATATACTTGATTAGTTAATAGTGAAATTCTCACTTTTCCTATCAGGTATTTTCCACTTACGGATTGTGTGTTGTCATTTCAGTCATCAGACTATAGACTGATTTGATGCAGCTCTCCATGTAACCCTATTCTATGAGAACCTCTTCATTTCTACATTTTGTAACTAAAACATCTACTGTAATCTCTTTGCCATAGTCGTGCCTTTACCGATTTTACCGCCTACAATTCCCTCAGAAACTAATTGAAAATGTCCTGGATATGTTAGGATGGGTCTCATTATGGGAATCACTGTAAGTACCCAAATGTTAATATAAGGAAATATCTTGATGGTGTAATCACCTAAAAAGGATTGCAAATAAAGGTTACAAATCTCTGCATATGGTTAGCGGGATATTTAGGGGTTGTAGTAATGATGTAAAGAAAAGGGAATAACATCACTGGCATGATCAAAATATTAGAGCATAGTCCAGTGTATGGGACCCTCACTAAGAGGATTACTTGTTTCCAGAAACGGTAAAATCCATTGAAAAGCAGGACGATTTTTCTTCGCGATTTCCGACAAATGAATAACGTTACGAAAATGTTGCAAAGTTTGGACTGGGAGGACATGGGAGAAAGAAGACGAGCTGCCAGACTAAGTGGTATGTTCCGAGATGTACCTGGAGAGATGGCGTGGAGTGATGTTAGTAGAAAGTAAGTTGGAGTGGTGTTTTTAAAAGCAGGAAAGATCACAGTAAGAAGGAAAAGCTAGAATCCAAGAGGAGAAATTGGCGAAAATATTCGCTTATAGCAAGGGGAGGTGTTAGATATTGCAATAATTTACCGAGATAGATGTTCGATAGATTTCCAAATTCTTTGAAATTATTTATGAAAAGACTCGGTTAACAATTGATAGGGAATCTGCCCCTGCGCGACTGCCCTAAACGCAGGTCAATGGTCATTGATTGATTGATTGATTGATTGATTGATTGATTGATTGATTGATTGATTGATTGATTGATCAATATCCAGCTTTCACTCCCATAGAGAAGCAGCTGAAAATAATTTTTATGAAGACCTTTCTTATTTCTGCACTTAAATGCGGATTCTTCTTATTTAGGAGAGTTTTCTTAGCCATTACTACCTTCGCTTAACTTCAGATATTATATATTATTAGATTTCCAAAATAGCAATAAAGGTTTATTCTTTTTCTCTATTCCGATATCACATGCGTGTGTTTGATTAGGCCTACACACTAACACGTTGACATGGTTTCAGTTCCCTCAATGTTAATTTGAGGTCCTATTTGCCCAATGTTTTTTCCAATAAATGTTTTGACAATTCCTTTCTCTGTTTCTGCCAATATAGCAATGTCGTCAGCAAATCTTATACAGTAGAATACATTGTATCCATTTACTCTTATTTACTCATTTACTGAGAGTTCTTTTTTCATTTTGTATACCGTTTTTGAGGTTAATAAGTCTTATAAATCGAGATGCCAGTTTTTCTTTCACAAACTTTTTTCTTACAGTTTGCTTTACAGATAGGTCTCATGGCGACTATGGGATAGGAAAGGGCTAGAAGTGGGAAGGAAGCGACAGTAGTCTTAATGTATGGCCCCAGTGTTTGGCTGGTGTGAAAATGCGAAACTACGGAAAACCATCTTCAGGGCTGCCGGCAGAGGGGATTTAACCCACTATCTTCCGAATGCAAGCTCACAGCTACGTGATATATAAATCACAGCAACTTTCTAGGCAGGTGCCAATTTCAATAGCTGAGCGGCCGGACATAGGGAATATTTGAAAACATTGTAAGATATAAGCCAAGCACAGTAAAATCGCATTGTATCTGCACATTCGTACGGCAGGAGTTTAGTTTCCGCCAATAAGTACAGTTCTGGGAAATATTCAGCGTCACGACGAGTAATTGGCGCAATTCTCTAGGGTTCAACTCCGGGTTTGTCTACTTTGAGAGTGCGTAGTAAACACACATGTCAATATGTGACCCGACCCAGGCAATACTACATTAGAATGGAAACTAATTTGCCTGGTAGGAAGAGTCCACTAGGCCATTCTTCCTTAATGTAGCGAGAGTAGCATAACTTCTAGGGGTTTTTATAGGCCGGCCCCCTAAAGATTATGCAAGTCTCATAGCAGAGCTGTTGTCCGGATAGAGAATACATGTTACTTGCCTCGGTAAGTTTGCATTCTAACCTATACACGCTAGAACACTCGGACTCTTCTCAGAAGAATTAAGGCCCTGGTGATAACTATTATTAACTGCAAAGGTAATTTTAGGGGCACTTAGTTGGTGCACTGAAATTTGCAGACCACAGACTGGGGGGTGCAGCTGACTCTAATGAATGTGTATTATGGCCATGTAATGTGGGACTGACTATACACTGCTCTCCACAATGGAGCTAATGCCCAGCTCCCAGGACAATTCATCAATCAGAGAGCGGCACACTCATTGGCCAGTCAGAAACAAAAGCCACTCACTGGCTACTCTCGCCACACTCCAATTAAGATTTAGATCGTATCTCTCTTTACTTGCACACTCAAAGCCCATCTGTAGAATTTTTATTTTCATTTCCTAGCTTCAAGGAGAAGATCACTTGATGCCTTGTTTGCGA